>NC_138203.1:236033874-236188874 GCF_964194415.1 Vipera berus | reverse complement strand
TCAAGGACAAAATAGGGCAGGGCAGAGCCGGCAGTTAAAAATAGGATGCAGATAAAAGGAAAGGTAAGGAGGGGTTCAGGTTGAGAGGAGAGGCTGCATAGCCTTAGTGTAACTCCTGTTTGGGCTGACTGGGTTGCCTCCGATGGGCTCTGACAGTGGAACAGAATGGAATAGAAAATATGGAATGGAATGGAACAGAACGTAGAACAGAACAGAACAGAACAGAACAGAACAGAACAGAACAGAACAGAACAGAACAGAACAGAACAGAATAGAATAGAATAGAATAGAATAGAATAGAATAGAATAGAAATATAGAAAGTGAATGGAATAGAATAGAATAGAATAGAAATATAGAAAGTGAATAGAATAGAATAGAATAGAATAGAATAGAATAGAATAGAATAGAATAGAATAGAAATATAGAAAGTGAATAGAATAGAATAGAATAGAATAGAATAGAATAGAATAGAATAGAATAGAATAGAAATATAGAAAGTGAATGGAATAGAATAGAATAGAATAGAAATATAGAAAGTGAATAGAATAGAATAGAATAGAATAGAATAGAATAGAATAGAATAGAATAGAATAGAAATATAGAAAGTGAATAGAATAGAATAGAATAGAATAGAATAGAATAGAATAGAATTATAGAAAGTGAATAGAATAGAATAGAATAGAATAGAAATATAGAATAGAATAGAATAGAATAGAATAGAATAGAATAGAATAGAATAGAATAGAATAGAATAGAATAGAATAGAATAGAATAGAATAGAATAGAATAGAATAGAATAGAGCTGGAAGGGACCTTGGAGGTCTTCTAGTCTAGCCCCTTGCTCAAGCAGGAGGACCTATACCAGTGGTGGTGAACCTATGGCACGCCTGCCAGAGGTGGCACTCAGAGCCCTCTCTGTTGGCACGTGCGCCACCACCGCTGCCAGCAGCAGGTCCTTGTCGGTTGGTGGACTGGAAGAAAAGGGAGGGGGAAGCATTTTACATGCGTGCATGCGCGCACGGGGCCACGAGCAGGCACATGCTGCAAAGGGGGCGGGGCTAGTGCCTGCGTGATACTCACTAGCCCAGCCCCGTTCTCACGTGGTGCGGTGCCTTGTATCTGCACCCTGCGGCGCGGCGGTTGGCATTTTTGTGCCTTGCGGTATGGTGGCCCATTTTTTGCTCCCCCTTTTTTTCGTGCCAGAGGCGGCACTCAGAGGCGCCTCCCTGTCCCCTCCCCCGAGGGCACCAGAATGCCGATGCTGCCTTGGCACTTTGTGATAAACAAGTGGGTTTTGGCTTGCGGTTTGGGCACTCGGTCTCTAAAAGTTTCGCCACCACTGACCGATACCATCTCAGACAGGTGAATGTCCAGTCTCTTCTTAAAAACCTCCAGTGATGGAGCACTCTTGATTTCTGGTGGCAAGCTGTTCCACTGGGCAGCTGAGAGAAAGGGGCGGCAGAAGCTGCATCCCCCGAAAGAAGTCTTCGCCGAGAAAATGGGCGCTGAGACGCCTCATTCTCTCGCTCAGCGGAGACTTCTTTCGCGAGATCCAGCCTCTGCCGTGCTGCACCGAGAGAACAGCAAGCCGCCCCATTCTCTCGGCAGAGCACTCCACCGCCCCATTCTCTCGGCGGCTTGCCACCCCGTTCTCTCATCTCAGCAGAGACGTCTTTCGGGGGATCCAGCCTCCAGCTGCTGCATTTCCCAGCCTCGGCTTATACTCGAGTCAATAACTTTTACCAGTTTTTTGGGGTAAAATTGGGGGTCTCGGCTTATACTCGAGTCGGCTTATACTCAAGTATATACGGTAACACTAATGTGAACTGGGTTATGCTGGCAGGAAACCAGCTGTACTTCCCCCCCCCCGCCGCCAACAAAAACTAGCATCATGCATACGGTGGTAAGTTTCCCACAGTTAACAGCGACATTTCTCTCAAGTGCCAAGCTTTTTGTGTACTTAATACGGGAAGAGATTTGGGAGTGTGAAGTATTATATTATATTATATTTATTAAATTTTTATACCGCCCTTCTCCCGAAGGACTCAGGGCGGTGTACAGGGCAATAAATATCAAAATACAAAGTACAAAAGTTAAAAGAATTAAATAATTATGCCCGATATAATACAATAATTAAAAACCATGTTAAAACCCAAACCCCGAACCCATCAGACCAGGCCGGCTTGTTCAAATAAATAGGTTTTTAGATCGCGTCGGAAGGAGCAAAGGTCGGGGGCCATCCGGAGCTCAACCGGCAAGCGGTTCCACAGGTCTGGCGCTTAGGTCTTCCCTAAGCACCTAGTTATTTCACCATTTTGAAATATGTTGGAAGCTTTTGAGTTAACTAGACAATTCTTCTTTTAAGCAAGACATCTGATATACAGCCAAACCAATGACAAGTGCTCTCTCTCTCTCTCTCTCTCTCTCTCTCTCTCTCTCTCTCTCTCGCTCTCTCTCTCTCTCTCTCTCCCCCTCTCCCTCTTCCTCTTTTGAAGCAAAAAGATTATTTAAGGACTAAATAGCAAAGCCACATGAAGCTGCAGGAGCTCAGCATACTCACAAAACTAAATGGCAAGCCATATACACACAAGCTTGTATTATTATTTTTGACTTAAGCAATAACACAGCTGTGGCAGAATAAGAACAAGACTATAAACATCCTGGCTTCAGACTGAGGCATTTATGAGAAAGCCAGAGCGCTTGCTGGTTGTCAAGGGCTTCCACATCTCCCTTATTTCTTGGGGCAACACTTACCGTACTTGGCAGCCTATTCTTTAAGTGGTAACTTCTTCTGTGAGCTGACCTTTATTATCACAATTATTTATCTGAGGGGGACCAATAATAAGAGACAAACACTCTTGCAGCCCAAAGCAGACAGAAAGTTGCAAAACAATGCTGTTTCTAGAAGTTGCTACCATTTGAAACAGCACAAGAGATCATACGTCAACTCTTGGAAAGATTATAAGAATTTAGCTGCATAGCACCCAGCAAATCTTTGGCCCCTGTGCTGCCAACAAATATGTATAGGTCAAACCATTTTCATCCATGAGAACAACAAAAATTAGTTCTCATCATTATACCACATTTTTAGCATTTATTTGACAATCAATAACTTCGTTGTGACAGTCATCTGCTTTAATTTTGTTTTCCCTCTCAGGAATCAAACCTGTATGGATTTGCATTTAAACAAAATTGGACCTCATTAGTACTGGATGGGAGACCATCAGGAAATTCCATGGCTGTAAGATAGAGCGGTTAGTTTAAAAAAAGTCTCCAAAGAAGGGATAATTTAGCCAAGAAGACTAAACGCCTATGTAATGACAAGTGTTACCGGACTCCCCCTAGAGATTGAACATGGAAAGAAATCATTAAATCCCAGGGATTTAATCCTTGGTTGAATAAACCGAGGCATGGAATCAAAATCACGTGAAGTATTAGTACCACTTTATAAATCCTTAGTAAGGCCACACCTGGAATACTGTACTGCATCTAGTTTTGGTCATCACATTACAAAGAAGATGTTGAGACTTTGGAAAAAGTGCAAAAAAGAGCAACTAAGATGATCCAAGGCCTGGAGACATACAAAGAACGGCTGCAGGACTTGGGTTTGGCTAGCCTAAAGAAAGGAAGAAATAGGGGTGACATGACAGCAGTATTCCAGTATTTGAGTGGCTGCCACAAAGAAGAGGGGGTCAAACTATTCTCCAAAGCACCAAAAGGCAGGACAAGAAACAATGGCTGGAAACTGACCAAAGAAAGAAGCAACCTGGATTTAAGGAGAAACTTCCTAGCAGTGAGGACAATTAACTATTGGAACAGCTTGCCTTCAGACGTTGTAGGTGCTTCATCACTGGAGGTTTTTAAGAAAAGACTGGATAGTCACTTGTCTGAAATAGTATAGGGTCTCCTGCTTGAGCAGTGGTTTGGACTAGAAGACCTCCAAGGTCTCTTCCATGTCTATTCTGATTGATTGGAATGGTAATCATATACCATAGTGATTTTCTGAGCAAATGGGAATGGATGTTCAGAATCTATACCAGGTCAGATCTCACATCCTTCATGCTACTGCAGTGCAACAATCTCAGAAAAAAAGACTTCAATTTTCCCTTATCTCTAGTCTTCATAATGGTCAGTGATGATGGAAGTCTGTTCCATTTTGTGTATTCCAGGTTCCTCATTCAGGTAAGTCCACCATATAAGCCACTAACTGCATCCCTGGCAAGAGTCAAATGAGGATTTTTTTTACCTTATATATTACACAGACATTATCTGGGAATAAATTTACTTGCATTTCAGAGTCTACATGTATATATGTACGGAGCCTTATGTGTGTTTCACTGGGGAAATCAGTAAAATAGGCACATATTCTGAAGGGATAAGACAAAAAGAGGAACCCTGGAGTACGCCTTAGTGCAGAACATTAATCTCAATACATTCTAAATATTGGCAAACTATACATCAATTAATAATATATTGCAATTAAGTACACAGTGATGCACATTGGCGCAAACATTTCACATATAGATTGCTGAGGTCAAAATGGTAAGTAACTAGGGAGAAGCTGTTGGGATCATAGTAAACAACTCAATGTAGTTATAAACAGACATGCTAGGATTTATTAAGAAAGTAACTCTCAATGTAGTCATAAAAAGGCATGCTAGGATTTATTAAGAAAGTAACTGAAAATGAAAAATGTTCATGCTCTGAGGGTGTCAGTACATTACATACACTTTCTAATTGGGGAGATGCAATATACAACAATATGTCAGTTTGAAAGGTAATCTCTAGATTACTGGTCCTATCTTGCATAGGATAGCATGAGCATGAGGTAAAACTGGCTTTTAAGTGCACTGATGACAAAATGTGCTAAAACTGATTAATACTCTCCTGATTTTTAACATTGAATATTGTACAGAACATAGATAAACCGAAGGGAAATAAGCTAGACTACTTCTTTATCTAATTAAAACTTATTATGAAAACCCCTCCATTGTCACATGAGCAGAACCATGATCGATGACCGAGGTCAATATCTACACGCTTATGACATACGAAAAGAATGACTTTGAAGTACAATAAAAATACTAGCATGAAGTCCAAGAAAAATGTTTTGTATGTGAAAGTAGGAGAGGAAGAATATGCTTAGGATCACAACTGAGACCACAATTTCCATTACTAAGCAAGCTGGTTGTTAAATGAGTAACATCCAATTTTACTATCTTTTTCACAATGGTTGTTAAATGAAACCCTGCAGTTATTAAGTGAATCAAGTAGTCCTCATGCAAATCCATGTTCCCCCATTGACTTTGCTTGTTGGAAGCCAGCTGGGAAGGTTTGCAAATGGTGATCATACGACCCTAGGACACGGCAACCATTGTAAATAGATACCAGCTGCCAAGCACCTGAATGTTGATCATGTTGACCATGTGTAAGACAGCTGGTTGCAAGTCACTTTTTTCAGTGCTGTTTTAACTCTGAGCCATCGTTAAATGAATGGTTGTAAGTCAGGGACTACAAGAGATCTGAGTGAAGATAGACTGATCTGATTAAAAAATACATGCATGACAATGAAAATATTGTTTAATTAGGAGCAAAAGATCTAAAATATACATCAAAAAGCATGAACTGATGTCATCTGAAGCAGAGTTCCCCAACCTTTCCAGCTTTGCAGACTGGCAGAGGCAAGGGGAGAGGGCATGGTTTTACACAAGTGGCTGGCAAAAGCACATGTGCATGCAGCTCCATTTGCTCAAGGGGTGTGCACGTGTGCTGACTGCTCAAGCAAATGGAGAGCATGTGCATGCGCTCACCCACTGCTCACAGAAGTGGGGATGTATGTTTCTGTGGCCCGGTTGCAAACAACTCATGGCCCACTAGTAGGTTGTGACCCAGAGGTTGGGGACCCTTGATCTAAAGCACATATAGAAGTAGCATTTCACAGGTAGTTAACAGTTGCATGCTATGTTAACAATTGTATGCTATGGTGACCATGGAAGATTTTCTGGGAAAAACTACAACATTCTGAATAAAATGTAAGCATACATCCATTGATTATATACCTGGTAAATATGTGTTGAGTCATATAGAGAGAATGAGTAGTAAACTGCAAATCAAATATATGAAATAAAAACAGATAGGGACTCGGACCAGGGACTCTTCAGATTAGAAGGAAAGAATTTGAAATGGGATATGGCATGCAAAATCTTGCATGCCATGGATAAAATGTAGTTATTTTTTCCATTCTCAAAACAAGTCATTCTATGAACCTGTCTGCAAATGAAGTTAAAATAGATAAAAGAAGGTACTTCTTCATACAATGCATAGTTAACCTGTCAGAATTCATTACAAGGCTGTTTATAGTCATAATTTGGATGGTTTTTAAAGGGGGTTGCATAAATTCATTGAGAATAGGTGTATCAAGGGATATTAGTCTTACAACTCAGTTCCTCTAGGTTGAAGGCATAATGCATTTAACTACCAGTTTTAAGGGAACATAATTGGAGATGTGACCACTCTAGAGATGTTTCTTTGGTCAGTGTAAGAAGCACAGTGCTAAATTAAATTGACTCTTCGTTTAATCTTCAAGGCTATTTTATGTTCTTATGCTTAACAAAATAATCACATATCAAATGCAATTTTCATCAGAGCAGCAATCTTAACTATCAGTAATAGTCTCCCCTTCTAGTAAGCAATAATGTGGTTCATAAGAGATTATGATAAAATCAGAACATACTATCTACAATAGGCTGCTACATATACTAATGTTTCTCCTTGAACTGTATTAGTAATCATCTATTTATATTGTGGTAATAAAATGGACAATTTAGAAGTCTAGCAAGATAAAAAGATCACATTCCTGAAGACTCTTAGAGGCCAACAACATCAACATACAAAATAATGGTTCCAGAAAAGCCCAAGTACACATCAAAACAGAAACATCAATTCATAAAAACTGAACAACGGCACTTTCAAATCATGGCATGTCGTCCTCCTACAGAAAACAAACTTTAAAGTTTTTCTAAAGGGCCAAGAGGGAAGAGACTGAGTCTCTGCTGGGAGAAAGTTCCAAAGAGCGCAGATGGATACTGAAAACACCCACTTTGGAGACCCCATCAAATGAGAATCTCATTGACCTATAGCAGTGATGGCGATCCTTTTAGAGACCGAGTGCCCAAACTGCAACTCAGTACCCACTTATGTATCGTCATGTGCCGGGTGCACATGGCCCAATGAGTGGGTGTGGCCAAGGCCAATTGGGTGGGCGTGGCTGCGGTGGTAGCAGCACACTGGGTGGGACTAAAAAGTTCAACCAATCAATTCCAACTTTGCGAGATCTTTTTTTTCCCCATGAGAAGTTGAAATTGATTGATTGATGGAACCTTTTTTTGCACACGGTGGCGGAGGCGTAAAGCGAAAAGGTTTTATAAAACCCAGCTGAAGGCCTAGGACTGGGGCGACAGCGCACGTGCCCACAGAGAGGGCTCTGCGTGCCACCAGTGGCACGCGTGCCATAGGCTCGCCACCACGGACCTATAGGGACCCTATATTATTCTCCTAAGAAAACAAAGAACAGTCTAAGAAACAAATCCTCCTTGATTAATGGCATGAATAGTTACTTTTCTGAAGTTATAGATTCACACATTTTAAAAGAAACAAAATTAGAAAAGCAAAACAGGAAAACCTTGTTAAAGAGATTAATGGTTCAAACCCACCACAGAACTAGAAGCAACTCTATAGATTAAGAGTCTATTTATAGAAGTGGACATTTCTGAAAAGTTTTACTATTTATTTATTTATTTTTCTTATTATTAAATTTATTTACCAACCATCCAGCTGTGGGGCTATTCTGGGCGGCTTACAATAGTAGAATGTAAAATTATTTATAGAAATGTAAATAATAAAATAATGAAATCATAAAAAACAAATAAAGTATAGCAATATGGAGATGGGGGGTGGTATGACAGAGATCTGGCGCTATGCAGAGAAGGCTCTTCTTGGGGAATCCTGCCAGCAGGAGTTCCTTGACTGACAGGATCCACAGCAGGCCTCCTCTGCCAGCACAAGTGGAATCACCCTGTCCTTGTGGGACCGGACAGTTCATCAAGTAACCTGCAGCCATGACGTGGAGGGCTTTAAAACATCTTGAATTGCACCTAGAAACAAACCAGCAGCCAGTGCAGCTCGCAGAGCAGCGGTGCAACATGGGTCCTTCTATTTATATTTTGATAGGAGTGATAAATTCCACACCTTATTAGCTAATATTGACAGATAGCACATTCAGAGTATCAAGAGTTAGTATACAAGGTTAAGAGGCTGAACTAAGAGTCAAACACCATTTTGTCTCTCATTCCCAGTCATACAGGATAGCTTTTCAATCTGCCAGTATTTTAGCCACATAATAAGCCTTGGCCAAATATTATTGAATTTCTGTGCTAAACCAACTGATACAAAATAAACTTCGCAGCAAAAACCTTGGGGAGGCATCACAGTAAATCATACCCGAAAAGATTTATTCTTTTATGATTAAGGGAGGAAAAATAACCCAAGAATAACTTCACTCCAGTTGCAACAAGTCACTGGAGAATAATGCATTAATGTTTAAATGAATCACTTAAGTGAGATGGGCATTGAAGAAATCAATAGATAAACAAAATAAATGGCAAATAAAATAATTAATTTTAAATTCTCCTTATGACCCAGAATATTTTCCAAATCACTGGCATAAAAATGTGTATACTGAGGACTTCAATGCCCACCTAAAAACAAACTCTTGTTATAGACATAATTTGGGACAGACAGGAATTACATACAGATATCCTAGTCATGAGCCAGAGTGCAATTCTATGTATATTTATGAAAACAGGAAAATTTTATTTCTTAAAAAACATTCATAGGATTCTGTATAGTTCCAAATACTATTAACTGTTTTGCCTGTGAATTTACTGTAGTACTGGCTTCATATTAAATAGAGCGCTGTAACCTATCATAGGTCTGGGTGTGTATTTATATGCTCCCCTAATTTGCAAAGTGCTATCAATAGACATTACTATTTTTAAGAGGTTCAAGATTCCACGTCCTCCACAATGATAATACAAGTGTCCAGCTAGTACAAGGCTGTCAAACCCGATCGCATCGGGACTTGTTTTGCCCTTGTGGGGCCGGGGTGGGTGTGGCCTGTGCGGGCCACCTATGTGGCATGCCTGAGCCAGTATCTGGCCCCACTGAGGCAACAGGTTATGTCATAGATTTGTCATTCCATTCAGGTTCAGCTGGTGATCAGAAGGTAGCAGAACTCCACAGGCAATTAATACTTCATTGGTTTTAGGATGATAACTAGCATGAGCCTCTAAAGGGACCAGAGAACAAAGTAAAATGGTCTGATTTAATATTTTTTCTCATTGTTTTTGCCAATGCCAGCTTATCTCTAAAATAGCAAAGACAGCCTAGGCAGTTACACTATTCCTCTTAAGAGTGTTCTTCCTTCTGAGAGTCCCTTGCTTTATTAGAAAAGAGAAAGTGATGAATCAAATGGAACATTAGCTGGAGTGCAAATGGAAGAATTCAGACAATATGGAGTAGATTTTACTTACTTCTCTGCATCCACACAAAACAGGTTGACACTGCTTTTCCATATGGTGTGACACGTCCTCCATCAGGGTGATGGAATGAACCAGAACAGTTGGTAGCACACTGAAATGTATTTGTTAAACTTTTATGCCACCCATCTCTCCCACAAGGTGACTCTTGGGGGCATAAAAGTTATAAAACAATTGATCAGGAGAGCCCTGACGGCTCAGTCGTTAGAAAGAAGCAATTCAGATAAACTCTGCCCAAAATCTGGAGTTCGATACTAACGGGGCTCAAAGTTGATTCAGTCTTCAATCTTTCTGAGATCAGTAAAATGAGGACCCAGATTGCTGGGGGCAATATGCTGACATTGTAAACCTCCCAGAGAGTGCTGTAAAGGAGCGGTCCCCAACCTTTGCGGCCTACCACTTGGGCAAGTTGAGCTGTGCATGCGTGCGCCAGCCCCCCACTCATGCAAGTTGAGCTGTGCACACAGGCTGACCAGCTGCTTGTGCAGCCCAGTTCTGAACGGTCCACAGCCCGACAGTGGGCTGTGACCCAGGTATTGGGACCCCTGCTGTAAAGCACTATGGAGCGGTAGATAAGTCTAACTGCTATTGTGATTGCTAAATGCAATTTGCAGAGTTGGTATCTATGTGCCCTGTTATTTTTATTATTTTCAGCTTGCAGATTTCAAGAATGTGGACAGTATATGAAGACGTGAGGGCTACAACCTCCTTACTAAAGGAGTGCTCTTCAGCCTTATTAAATTAGGTAGCACAGGAGCAGCTTCTTGGTTAAAGGAAGTGATCAATGAAGGAGAGGGCATTTTGAAGATGTCCCTGCTTTCAGAGACCTCTCTTTCTGCTATGTGAGATAATGTATCCTCGAGTTGATCCCAAGCTATAGTAAATACTGTCTTGTGAATTGTTTGCAACAATTTCTCTGCTCATCTTTTTCATTCTGAAGCCAGAAAACCCAATATAAATAAAATTAAATACAATGTGCACTTTCCTGTCTACACCAGCTTGACTGGTTTCTTTCTTTCTTTCTTTCTTTCTTTCTTTCTTTCTTTCTTTCTTTCTTTCTTTCTTTCTTTCTTTCTTTCATAACACAGCTTGTTTTGTTTTGGGAGAGGGTTGCAATAAAGAAAACTACAAACAAAAAACACACAAAGGTTAGTGAAGCTGTTTGGCATGATCACATGTTAATCTAATGAATACAGAGCCAGAATAGACAATATTTCGGTAGGAAGAGACTTCACCTTCCATGGAGCCCACTGGGATCTGCAACGGGTCAGGGGCCGCATGGGTACAACTCGGTCGAGTGCTTCTGTGGCTGCCTTTTCCCAGGCTTCCACCATGGCACTGGCCGAGCTATGAGCAAAGGAGGCAGGTGGGGGGCCAAGTGCTGTTTGGAACCGCCCAGGGTCCATTAGCCGCCTGGGGCGGTACCATTTCGTTGGTTCAGTAACCCCACGACGGGGAGTGGTAAAGCGGAAGGTCAGCCGCAGGAGATGATGATCTGTCCATGACAGGGGCGTAACAATTGGAGAGCCCCCACCCAGATCATCTAACCACTGTCCAGATAGGAAAATCAAATCGAGCATGTGTCCTCCTACATGAGTTGGGCCCTGGATTATCTGCGTCAGGTCCATGGCCGTCATGGAAGCCATGAACTCCCGAGCCAACTCAGATGATCTCCCCAGGGATGGTAAGTTGAAGTCACCCACCAGTCCCGAGAGGATGACAAGAAGCTCGGGCAGGGCTGCTGCTACGCGACTAGGTGAAAGGTACACTAGCAGCAAGCCCAACTGAGCCTTAGGGCCACATCTAAGGAGGAGTGATTCACACCCGGCTATTTGGACAACAGTGGCCTCTCGCGGATACAGGTTCTCCCTCACCGCTACCGCCACTCCCCCGCCTCTTCCCTGAGCCCGAGGCCTGTGTAGCACCCGGAAACCTGGTGGGCAAAGGTCTACCAAAGGGACACCACCCTCAGGTCCTAACCAGGTTTCCGTAATGCAGGCCAGATCCGCATGTTCACTCTCAACCAAATCTCGGATGAGAGGAGCTTTATTGACTATAGATCTGGCATTAAGATATACAAGCCTGAGCTCAGGTGGTTGATTATCTTCGCTCCCGGTACCACGGGCCGAAACCAGAGGGTCGAAGTGCATCACCGCTTGAAGATAGCGGGGACGCACTCCCGGATGTTGATGCGGTCCTCTGTTCGGACACCTACTGCCATTCCCTACCGTCGTTGGAATAGGTAATCCCAAACTCCGCTTCGGGGCCCCGAGGGTAGCTAGTCCAAGTTCCCTCTCAGCGTGATCAATCTCAGGCCTGGCCTGAGTAGCGGTTGGTGGACACCTCCCGGTATTGAGCACCTGGGCACTCTTGCAAACAAGCCAGTAGGCTGCAACTATCAAAAAGTTTCAATTTCTAAGCAATCATATGGAGTCTATGTAATTAAAGATATTAGAAAGTTGATAGTTAGCAACTTGCTTTGCAACATGCAAGGTTTTCATTCAATTTTAAATTAAAACAATATCTCTTAAAAAAATAAGTCACTCAGCAGCAGTTCCCAAGAGGAGTGTTGGTGGCCACACTCATAACCATGGGCACTGTGTTGATAATCATAGCTTACAATTATGTGTCAACCTGGACACTACGGCTAAAAATTATGTTTTGGCACTGTATGTGAACATAGTCTCATTTAAGGGTGTGATATAGGGAAGCAATTATGTAGGGATTACTCTAGTACAGTATAGTTGAGAAAAAATGCACTGAAAAGCCTGCATTAGGCCTCAAAAGTAAAACAGAGAAAAGATTACAATATTCATAAATAGCTCAGCATAGCTGTTTGACAAGGAAAAATAACAGGATCTCTATTTGACCTGATTATCCATGGATCAGAAATAATTGTTTAAATGAAAAATTGATATTTTTTTTAAGTGAAGAATCTACATGGGCCAAGGGGTTTCTATGGTGATAAGTATTAAAAAATACCAAAGCTGTGACTTGGCCTTTATTTTCTACATGTCTGTCTCTCTCCTTTCTGCCTCAAATATTTTCACTGTATTGAAAGACTGATTAGTGCTGGTATTAAAGGAAATAAGTAAAGATGTGTTCCTCACAAAAAAATAAGAGAAATTAGCTACCATATAATCAATTTTAGAGAAAAACCCTAGCACAATAGCCAGTTCTAATATATCCCAAATGTAGTGTTTTGTAAAGATGGAAAACTTCAGTGCATGCTTGCTCTGTATTGTGATTCAAGGACAGCATCACTCTCTAATGCTTCTCAAGTGGCTGCAAATAGACTTGTTGTGCCCAAAGGTAATACTTTCCTACCGAATGAACTGTACCATTGAGATGCCTTAAAATCCCGTAACAAATGAAACCTTCATGCTTCTTTTTTAAAGACTTAACATCTCTTCCAAATAGGTTTTCTTTTGTCCCCTATGTTTATTCTACAAACCCAGAACAGACAGTGAAACCATTTTGGGAAAATATGAAAGACCTGGGCATTTTTGAAGGTGAAAATTCATGGCAATACAGAATATGGGTGTCAACTGCCAGATGCAAATATAGTCAAATATACTCAAATTATTTCAAAAATTCTACATTTTTCTTATGCATACTGTTAATATCAGTTCTGGGGCACTAGAGGATTTTATTTAACAGTAAAACAAAATCAGCACATGCTTTACTTAAATATCCTAAATATCCTTCACTGACTCATCTAACTCAACTCAAACTTCAACAAGAGAATGACAAAGAATATGCAAATCTAAGTATTTACCTGCCCTCCTCCTACCCTTCAAAACTGAAAGGATCATTCTAGATGACCTATGCTATATTGCTAGATTACCTGATCTTTGGGAGATCAAAGGGAAATTACAAATAATCTGAGGATGGTCAATTATATATTTACTTCTGTATTCTATAAGTAGCAGGGGGACTGAATAGATGAGCACTGAAACTCATTCCTTAATGTTTCTTCCTGGTTAAAAAGATAATTTGAATAGGACCTGCATTAGATGCCAGTGGGTACACTTGTCAGCAGCTTTCGGTGTCCAAATTAGGCTTTTAGTCATTTGTAAACAACTTAATGGACTACCTACTAATGAACAAGCAGGTTGCCTATACCGCATCTTTTTCTCCTCCTCAAATTATTTCTAATGTTGAAGAGATAAAATAATTAACTCCAATCTTAAATCGATGAAGACTAGAAAATATGCTCTTCTTTTTATCCAAGAGGCAGTCTGCCTTTTCCACCAACTTTATGGAATACTCTTATCAAAGGTAGTAATATATTCATATCATAGCATAGGCACCATGCTATGTGCCATAGCCTGTTTGCAAATACAGAAAAACTCTTCTATCAGTGACATGTTCCCAGGGGCAGCCCTGATCTTAAACACACTGAGATTTTTTTTTGGCTCAGATGCTAGGAAATAGCAACTGATTTAGAGGGGAATAAATCCCTTCAATATGCTAACTTTCAGTCTTTAAGGGAACTGGAATATGATGTCTGATTTGCCTTTTATATGTGGAATGGGAAGGACCTCATTTTACATTTCATCTCAGGCAACATAAAGGTAATACAGTACTCGACTTATAACTACTATTGGGATCTGAATTTGTTCATAGGTCAGGGCATCTACACAACCAAACACAACCAAATGGCCCATGCCATTTAGGGCTTTATAGGTCATCACCAGCACCTTGAATCTCACCCGGAGGGCAACTGGAAGCCAATGCAGCTCGCAGAGAAGAGGTGTTACATGGGAGTATCGGGAGACTCCCATCACAACTCGCGCGGCTGCATTCTGCACCAGCTGAAGCCTCCGAGTGGTCCTCAGGGGCATCCCCATGTAGAGAGCATTGCAGTAGTCTAGCCGGGAGGTCACGAGCGCATGGGTGACTGTGTGTAGGGCATCTCGGTCCAGATAGAGCCGTAACTGGCGCACCAGGCGAACCTGGGCAAAAGCCCTCCTGGCCACGGCTCCTATATGATCTTCCAAACTGAGCCGTGAATCCAGGAGGACGCCCAAGTTGCGGGCCCTATCAACGGGGGGTAACACCTCACCCCCCATAGTTAACGATGGAAAAGATTGGTTAGTTAGTCTAGTTATAACTAGACTCCCTTAAAACAACCACTGTATGTTCAAAACTGAAACATACAATAGCAAAGAAAACAGGAGATTTTGTTTATCTTTAAACTTCTATGGTCTAAAATTTAGAATGTAAACTTTAATGATAACAGTTATGCCAACATTTATTCTGCTTCACACAATCGAAAGTACAACCCTGATTTCCTATACTTAATGTACATTTCTTCTTCTAATGTTCATTCAACTTAAGAGTTCTTCGATATTTCATTTAAATCCCTCAGGGATTATATGCCTGTTGTTTAGTTCAAACCAAGGATACCCACAGAAGAGGCTTTTCCATGAAATTTTATTGGAAGCCCAGACACCTTACATTTTTAACATTCCCACTTATATCCTCTCCATCTTCTATCACTTTTCTTACCATGAAAAATCTTTGAAAAGAGAAAAAGATTTAGAGGTATGCAAACTCACTGATTTGGTAGCAGATTATTAGAATTCTGGAATGTTCCTTTCCCTGAAAAGGTGAATTCTGAACATTCTTAGAAAGATGGAATAGATGTACATATACCATTATTTGATTGGGAATACTAGATGTGTCTATCTGGATGGCCCTCAAGTTTTTTCCATGGCATAAAAACCCCTCTAAAAATCAAAAGGGAGAAGAAGAAGAAAGCAAAACAACAACAGCCCTGGTCAATGAAGTTCACAAGTACACAATGAATTCTATACATCTACATTTGTTACTATACACAAAAAAATCACTCCTTTTTCAATTATAGCTTTAAAAATGTTCTCTTTGAAGAAGAACCTTGAACACTGTCATACTACAAATACTTTAAGCAATGGCTGTGATTTCACTTCTAATGTATTTACATTCTATAAGATCCAGCACAGTCTCAAAATATTCAATTTTCTATTGTTTATTTCTGTAATTGTTCTTCAGACTTGACCTTTCGTACGACAAATAGCCATTAGATTTCCTACTAATACAATTTTGTACTTTTCTATTGTAGCCAAATAATTATTCACAAGGGGCTTGGATTCTTGCATCTCGGATGCTTAAATGTTTTAGACAGTGAGTGCTTTGGTTTGGGGCTGATTGCATTGTTAACTTCTGCAACTCTCCAATCATCAGGAGGTGCTATAAGGAAACATCTTTTAATAAAGCTAAATGAAACTTAATGAAGTCATGAGTGTAGATTTAGCAAGAAAATTTCCAGCAATTGTAGAAGTAGTCTTATTTTTGCAAAGTATTCTTCTGAGCATGCTTGAATTAAGAGGAAACGTGCAGATCTATGTCACTGGCAGCAGAATTTTGATTTCCATTTGATAGCACAATTTGCAAACAGCAGGTTTTCATGTTATGTGATTGCTTAACATTTTTAACAGCTACAAGAATTCAATGCCAATTTATGTTTGCAGGAAGATGTACAATTTCTTCTGTGCACAGCACTGATTATGGTCTGAGGAACATGGCTTGGGAGGACTGCAGAGTGGGACTGATCTACACAAAAAAAAACTACCATCGGCAGCAACAAAATACCAAATTATTAGCTTGGTGAATAGTAAGCTACTGATTAATTAATTCTAAATTATACCCCAATCCAAGTGATACTGATAAAGTCTAAAAATGTATGCATATAGTATGGCAGGCATCCTGAATCTGATCTGCTTCCTATTATATTAGACTTGTAGTTTGCAGTATATTCAACCAGGATAGATAATGAAATCTTGGTACTATTGTCTCAATACATCTGGAGAGCACAGTTTAGAGAACAGACTTCTGTAAAAAAAAATCTCTGTATAAAAGAGACTGAAAATATAAATGCAAAGTAACAGTAAAACATCTGAAAATGAAAGGATTCTTGATTAGAACTTTTACAATTAATCCAAATCAAAACATGACCTGAAAACTCAGTTTAAGTATTATTTTCTAGTTAAGTACTATCAAATCAGATTAAACCTTGGGTGACTGCATGGACAATTGCTCATCATTTCAATCAGTCTCCAGCAAAATCTAATAGCTCTTCCAAGGCTGCTGGTTCTGTAATCTTGTTTATTCCTTCCACCCATAATATATGTTGTCTTCCTCTTCTTCTATTTCTATCAATCCCAAATATGTGTATTTCCACTTGGTGATCACCACTTCAAAAGTCAGTGAATCTTAACAGTACTTAATTGAGGACTGATTGGTTCTTTTGCATTCCATGGAAATCTTAGCAATTGTTTCTAGATCCATAATTTATTTAATTTATACACTGCCCAGATCACTATACAAAGTGACTCTGGATGGTTTACAGTACAATACAAATATAAATATAAAAACAAATTATTTTTAATTATAACAATTTCTGATGGACCATAAAATAGAGAAAGTCATAGAAAATGAAGCTAATGTGTCTGGAACTTTAAAATTCAAACAGATAGGCACTTGTCATATAATATACCAGATTAACAATTGTTAATAAGAAAGACAAAAAAAGTCTGGATAGCAGATGTGGCAATACCTGGAGACAACAGAACAGAAGAGAATTAACTGGAGAAGAGAACAAGATAAATACAAAGACCAGCAAATAGAAATAGAAAGACTGTAGCTAAAGAAAGAAAAGGTAGTATCAATAGTAATAGGGTGCAAGCCTATTTGGTGCAAGCCCAAAACAACTGGAGCACCACTTGAACACCATCAGCATTGACAAATTCACCATCAGTCAATTGCAAAAGGCAGCTTTACCCAGAACAGCGTACGTTCTGTGACAATACCTCTAACACCATCAAACATTCACATCTGCCTATCCCAGGCGCTTGGGAAAGACTCAATGCCAAATCCCATCTGAACTTCTGGCTGACTGCAATGAACCATAATTTCTTCTTTCTCTTTTTCTGTCCAGTTTTTGTAGACGTGCATTAGCACTGGGAAGAGCATTGTTTAAACTTATCCTTGCTGACATAATCTTGTCTAAGTCTGTCATTTCCTTGCTCCACAGAAGCACCACCTTCTGTGACACACTGATCATCTTTATCTATCCCCCAGATCAAGAAAGCAAAACTACCCGCTGCTTTAATTTGCTTGTTGTCAACTATGTATGCTGATTATTTTAAATACTTTATATTAATATGATCTTTAACATTCTATTTCTATTTTTATAATTAGCTCTTCTAAGTTTCTTTAAATGTGGTGGACAAAAGTTGTGTTACCTAAATATCTCAGACTGTCGATTTCAGAAAAGGCAGGCAGAGCTACACTTCTCTGTGCATTAATGATTCACCTGTGGAGATGGTTACCAGCATCAAATTCCTGGGTGTGCAGCTAACGAATAGGCTGGCTCAACAGTCGCTCAACAGTGAGAAACTGGTGAAGCGGGCATAGCAGCGCATGCACTTTCTGCGTCGCATGAGAAAAGCTCATCTTCCTTCCCCTGTTCTGACCACTTTCTACAGGGGGATGATCAAGAGCATCACTGATTCAGACAGGAAGGCGGTGCAGAGAGTGGTGAGGATGGCCGAAAAGATCATTGGCAGTTCCCTCGCTCCCATCCAGGACATAGCACAGAAGCGTTGTTTGAACAGGGTCCATAAGATTATCTGGGACACTACTCATCCTCTTCACAACCTGTTTTCCTTGTTACCATTTGGGAGGAGGCTTCGTGGTATCCGTAGCAGAACATCCAGATTCAACCATAGTTTCATTCCATACAGCATTAACCTTGTGAACTCTTAGGCTTCCTCCTTCCGTTATATATTCAAGATGGACAGTATTTAATATTTTAGTGTTATGTATATGTAGGGGTGCGGGTCTATAAATATGTTGTATGTTGTATGTTTTAGGTGTGTGTCATGTATGTGTTACACTTTGAGAGTGGGCAACTAAATTTCATTTTTGATGTGTGCCATTGTACCCACAGTAAAAAATGACAATAAAGATTATCTTATCTTTTTTTAATCTAGCTATCATATTTTCCAATCTTACATTCTAATAGTATAATAGAACTACAACATTGGAAGGGGTCTTATAATCATCTTGCTCAAGTTTCTAGTTAATTCAGGATCTCCTTAGCTTTGCTGATAAACATCTAGCTTCTGTTTGAAGACCTCTGGCAAAGGAGCATTCATGTGGCAGCCTTTCCACTGGTTGACAACTCATATTCAGGAAGTTAGTCTAGTGTATGGGTCGGCAACCTGCGGTTCCGGAGCCACATGTGGCTCTTTGAGCCATCTCCTGCGGCTCCCAGTCGCCCGGTGCGCGCGCACCTCTTCGAACGGGCAGTGCTGCGCGCGCACCTCCGCCCGAACAGGCAGTGACGCCGCTTGTTGGGAAAGCTGCCGCGGCCCATTTGCACAGCTGCCGCGTTCGTCCATGTTTGGCGAGCGCGGCAGGTCTCCCAACGAGCGGCGGCGGTTTGGAGAGTGCGCGCGCACCTCTCCAAACCGCCGCCGTCCCGTTCGGAGGTCTGCCGTGCTTGTCAAACATGAACGAACACGGCAGGTCTCCCAATGGGCAGCGGTGGTTTGGAGAGTGCACGCGCACCTCTCCAAACCGCCGCCGTCCCATTTGTGCAGCTGCTGCGTTCGTCATGTTTGACGAGCACGGCAGGTCTCCGAACGGGACGGCGGCGGTTTGGAGAGGTGCGCGCGCACCTCTCCAAACCGCCGCCGTCCCGTTTGCACAGCTGCCGCGTTCGTCCATGTTTGACGAGCGCGGCAGGTCTCCGAACGGGACGGCGGCGGTTTGGAGAGGTGCACACGCACTCTCCAAACTGCTACCGTCCTCTTTGCACAGCTGCTGCGTTCGTTCGTGTTTCTTTCAAACGCGGAGGAATGCAGCAGCTCTGCAAACCGGGCGGCGGTGGTTTAGAGAGCTGCGCATCTCCCCAAACCTCCACCTCCACATTTGAAGAGCTGCTGCATTCATCAAACGCAGAGGTTTGGAGGTCCCGGGAGAGGGGGAGGGCGCTCGGGTGGCTCTGGCGGTGCCCGGGCTGAAGGCACCGCCGCAACCCAGTGCCCGTCACCTGCGAGTCCGTCTCTCACCCCCCCCGCGTAAGCTGGCGGCACTGGGCAGCGACAGGTGCGTGCAGCTCAGGATGCGGTGCGGGCGTAGGGGGTGGTGTATTTTTTGCTTGTTTTGCGCGTGCGTGTGCCCACATGCGCGCGCACATTTTGCGGCTCCCACTTTTTTGTGTGTATGACGGAACCGGTTCCGAGTGGCTCTTTTGCTGTTTCGGGTTGCTGACCCCTGGTCTAGTGTGAATGAACTTTCTCATAGTTTTAACCTAAATATCCTAGTCCTAGTCCCCTAATCTTTCTGTCAGCCCTTCATGATAAACCATTGAGAAAACAGACATTGCAAGAACTGTAGGGATGTTCCTTCCTGCACCGTGTTCCTACGGTGCAAGAACAGAATCTTCAAAGCCGGTCGAAGTTTCCCTTTGCTTACTCTTATACCAAATAGAATAAAAACCTGAGCTATTTTGAGTTACATTCTCACACTCTCACTTTCTCAGGATTAAGTTGTTGTTTCAGGTTCTTAGCAGCTTCTACAGTCCTTCATCAGTGTTATTTTTGTTCCTCTACACACACACACTCTTTATTTTGACAACTCCTGAGATACTCAGTTATTTATTAATCAGATTTATACCCACTACAATTGCCGACTCTCAACAGTGTACAGTAGCTACAAGTAAGAACAAGCACTTAAAAACAAAGCATCCATGATAGGACTAAAATGTAACATTATAAAGCCATAAACATTTATGAAATCAATCAAATAAGCTCTCTCAGCTCTTTTAAAGAGTGTAACTTTATTGAAAGATCCATCTAGGTACAGCAGAAGCAAAGTCAGTTCTGGGATTTTTCCGCAAAAAGCTCCATAGGTAAAACCCCCTTTTCCTCCTCCAGGCCACCCATAGTTCACAGTTCACCCATCAGGTTCAGTTCTTTTGTTTTGGGAAAAGACTGTCTGTGCCACTCAAATATTTCAAAACTTGACCTTGGCGTCTAACGTCTCACCAGCAACAGAAGGCAATCTTGCATTCTGGAGCTTCCCTCCCTCCTTAGGAATTCCCCCCCCCCCGCTGTTTGGCAAACTGAGAGGGCCAACAGGTGCAACTATGGAGCAGAGTCAGGTTTGATAATGTGGTCCTCTATTCTCAAAAAGTTTCAGAGGATACAAAACCATAAGAAAATTTACATTGTCATCTTCAAGTTATTTTTCTTCCCTGAAGTTCATCTGGAATTTCTGTATGTCTTGTAAGAGCTTAAACAAAACTTAGCTTATGTAATGAATCAGTGCTGGCAATTTGTCCTTTCTCTTTCACCTCTCTTCTTTAATATGAATACATATGTAGGCCACAAGACTATGTGGTCTAGAATTTGAAAAGGGGTGTGTTTGTATGTGTGTGTATGTGTTTTTGTGTGTGTGTTTATATATATATATATAGACTTCTGTGACCTAGAGCTGTAACTACTGCAACTTTAAACAGTTCAGGGTGTATTGTACCTGCATCTGTTGCTTCCTGTTTGACAGCTGGTCTGTTGCCTCTTTACCTCACCTTTTAGTTGAACTGGTTTCTGAATATATTCTCTCTCTGCTGGTGCTTTTCATCGTTGTATAATCCCATTTGTAAAGAGTTTCAGTACAGTTTTCCCACCTTTCTTTACCCTCATTTGTCTCCATTAGATTTTTAACCCATAAAAATAATTTGCAAGCTTCTACCACTGCCTCAGTCCTACTAAGTGACTTTCTAAACAGAATGAATTCATCTGGATTACAAGTGATGTTGAGACAGGAAGAGAAAACATTTTACTTTTCTCTTAAGTACTCAGAGACCTCTCACCTTGTATCAAACAAAGCCACGAGAGGCAATGCTACCCAATGCAATGTCATCTGAAGTCATAATAGTGAATTTCAATTAGCTTTTCTTCAGAAAAAAATATTTGGAGCAGCCCTGTATGTGAAACACTGAAGGCAAGGCTGGTCAAAATATTTTGCTGCCTAAAGAAAACTAACAGACAGAGAACTAAAATATGTATGTGTGAACGAAGCAGTAAGTCTGTATGGGCTTTTTCTATCTTGAAAAAGAAAGAAATCAAGGGCACATACACCTAAAAAAGAGAGCTTTTTTGCATGTTTATATTTTCTGCATCTTTGAACTATATGCCAAAAAAGAAGATGAGATAAATAGGAGTTTGAGAATGTATCTAATCAGGGAAATGCCTGTAGTTTCACACCTGAATTCTCCCATTTTAATAATACCAAAATCTACCTTTAAACCTGTGTCATATCTGGACCTATAATTTATAGATAACAAAGCTAAAACATTTAAAGGCATTTGGGAGTGATCTCAACTCTACAATGAGCCTGGCTGCAGCCATTTTTGTCATTCTAGGTTGCCAGGAAAAGGTATTTCTGGTAGTCTAAACACAAGCAAATCTTGTGGGAACCAAGGTCATTCCCGCACCGTAGTGGAAGGGGAGGACCATTTAGTCAGAAAGCCCGCCAAGTCATTCAATTGGATAGCAATACTAGGGGGTGTGAATTGTTACATTGTATTACTTTAATTCTAGGAGGGAAAATTTAGATTTGGTTTCACTTTTGACCGTCCCGATGCTACGTATCCAATAAACATGTCCTTTGAGGAATTTTCCTGCCTTGGAGTTCTGATTTACTTGGTCCTATTTGTCAGAACCATGAAAAGTGAATTGTCTAAGATATATAATGCACATTTTAATAAAGAAATATTTAATGTTTAACCTTAACTCAAAAATTATGAATTGCTTCCTCTGCTAACATGGATGAGGCAGACCAATCTCATTGGGTTGAAAGTCTATTACTTACTCCAAATTGCTCCCACCACCACATCACATCGTTCCTCTTCTAGCCAGAAAGCTAGTAAATGTCATCCTTTGGCAGGCTCTGTCCACACGCCTTCCTTTCATCAAGCAAGCCTGGCTTTGCTAACTTTGTAGACAGCTTTCATGTTGCTCTTGTTGTCTGCAGGAGGATTCCCCTGCTCCCTCCATGCAAGGAAGGAAATCCTTCCACAAACTTCAGGAGCAGACTCAAAGTTTGCTACAAAGCTAGCAATACCATCATTCTGAAGGCTTAGATGGCCTTGCAGGGAGGGTATGGGAGAGGAAATCCTTCTGAGGACTGCAGGAGGAGACTTCAAAGGTGGCTATAAAGCTAGTGAACACCTTCATTCTGAATGCTATCCATGCCTTCAGAATGATCGTGTTCGCTAATTTTATAATCAAATCTGGGGTCCATTCTGAATCCCTTATCCAGCTGGGGTTATGAAGCTTGAATTATTCATCCCCTCCGCTTACAATGTTTCCTGCTGGCTTCCCCAGTGACTTTCTGGAGAAGTCAACAAAGATTGTAAATGGCAATCATATGACTGCAGGCTCTTGCAACTAGTCATAAATGTGAGTCAGCTGCCAAGCAGCCAAAATACATTTATATGCTGAGGGAGGGGTGGTGTAAATTTTACAATGGCCAGAAGTGCTTTACAGACCTGTAAAGTATCCATTTCAGGACCATCATGACTGTGAACAGTCATTAAAAAAACAGTCATTTTTTACCTGTAGTATGAATGAATCATATCAATTCTGCATTAAACATCTAGTGAATGAGAAAAAAAGTTAATTTAATGGCCCTCCAAAGAGAAGAGTTTTAACCTGATAGTGAACGCTTAACTAATTTGAATATTATTAGAATTCTGTCTTTTCTGATTACAGAGGAGTAATTCGAAGATCTCAAGTGTGAACTGAATAATAGCATTGTAACGCGGAGTTACAATTCCATTCCAATTTCTCTTTGTTTTCTATTTAATCAGAAATGTTTCATGCCATTAATTTAAAGTGAAAACAAGGGAAAAATAATAGTATCCCATAATTAATGTACCGTTTCAAATTGTCAAAGTGTCCATTCATCATAAGTCACTTAAAGGTTGACGATTCCATAACAAAATGAAGCAGGCCCATTTTTTCTGAAAAATATTTCAAAATTATTTGTAATTTCCTGTAAATATTAACTAACATGCTACACCATTTTTTCTCTGTAAGTTAGACTATAACTCTATAAATTATAGTTTATAAAACTATAAGTTATAGTTTTCTCTATAAGTTACTTTCCACATTTCTCTGAATACATATGCTATATAATTAACATATGCAATCAATACTGTGTGCATTATATCTTATTATTTCTAATACCCCAAAACATAGGTATTTAAAGTTGTTGAATCCATGGTCTTTCACTACAGTACTGCTAGCCTCCTTCTCTCACATCCTACAATGAATTAGTAATAGGCTGCCACCACAGCCTAATTTTTTGAAGCTTATTTCAGCTGGTGAGTTCTAAGGTCTTCTACCAAGTAAAGCTCTCTTTAGCTGGTCTACAAAAGGAGGCAAAACATCCCAGAAATACAAAGCTCTAAAAAAAAACCATGTAGATTATTCTAACAATAGATGTTAACTTGGCAATCCTGTCATCCTGCATATGACTTTATTCAGAAATATTCTTTTAAAAGAGTGAGGATCATCTCATTGTCACTCATGCCCGTACGATCTCCTGTTTGGACTACTGCAATGTGCTATAACCTCGAGGAGCATTCTAAAGCTTCAGCTGGTACAGAATACAGCTGCACAAGATGTAAAGGTGTTGGTTATTCAGCACATGTAACACCATTGTCCTGGGAGCTGCATTATTCTGGGAGTTGTCAGTGCATTTCTGGGTGGAATTCAAGATGCTGGTTTTCACCTTCAAAGACCTTCATGGCTTGGAACTGGGTTACCTAAGGGATCATTTATTTATTTTTATTTTAATCCCATTTATATCCCGCCCTTCTCCGAAGACTCAGGGCGGCTTACAATCTAAGCACAAATCAAATGTGCTTAGCAATAGCCTTCATTCTATGTATATGCCTGCTTGTTAGGACTTTCGCCCCCCACAAAGCGGCATTATTAAAGTCAGCTTATTGCCCCCAACAATCTGGGTCCTCATTTTACCTACCTCGGAAGGATGGAAGGCTGAGTCAACCTTGAGCCTGGTGGGATGCGAACCTGCAATAATTGCAGGCAGCTGGTGTTACTTAAGGAGGCATTAGCCCACTGCTCCACCACTGTTCCAGTTGTTTCTACAAGTCCAATTAGGTCTGGCAGGATGGACATGCTTCAGGTCTCGTCAGCCAAAGAATGTCAGCTGGTGGGGAGGAGGTGTAGAGCTTGTTGTAGAGCTTGCACTAGAACCCTCTGAAACATCCTCCCTACAAATATCAATATGGCCTTAAACCTGTTGGCCTTGAAGACTTGGCTTTATGCCCAGGCTATGTATGAAGTCCCAAATGAGTGGAGGGCCCCGTTTCCTGA
This sequence comes from Vipera berus, assembly GCF_964194415.1. Taxonomy (NCBI): domain Eukaryota; kingdom Metazoa; phylum Chordata; class Lepidosauria; order Squamata; family Viperidae; genus Vipera; species Vipera berus. Next base: position 236,163,816 of record NC_138203.1, on the reverse strand, counting down.
TTATGTTGACTATAATGTCTCCTGGCTGCTATATGTACAGGCAGTCCTCGACTTACGACTACAATTGAGCCCAAAATTTCTGTTGCTAAATGAGACATTACGACCTTTCTTGCCACAGTTGTTAAGTGAATCATTGCTGTTATCAAGTTAACAACATGCTTGTTAAGTGAATCTGGCTTCCCCATTGACTTTGCTTGTCAGACGGTCGCAAAAGGGGATCACGTGTCCCCAGGACACTGCAACTGTCATAAATATGAGTCAGTTGCCAAGCATCTGAATTTTGATCACATGATCATGGGGATGCTGTGACAGTCATAAGTGTGAAAAATGGTCATAAACACTTCTTTCAGTGCTGTTATAACTTCAAACGGCTATTAAATGAACTGTTGTAAATCGAGGATCACCTGTATTTAATTTCTTTCTTTGTATTTTAACTGTTTTTATGATTGTTTGCCACTCAGAATCACTGGTCTGAGATGGGCGGCTATACAAATTGAAGAAATAATAATAAAAAAAAAGCTAATGGAATGGCTGAATCAAAAGGGGTTGGGAGGCGGCAGCAGAAGGACAAGACAAGGCATCCATCACATACATAGAATTATTTTAAATACATTCTCTAAACCTAAACCTAAACATGTTGATGTGCTTAACATGAAAAACGAATACACTGAAAAGCATAAAACAATTAAGATTGTTTATGATGAAAGCATGAGAAAGTTAATGAAGGATATAATAATAATAATAATAATAATAATAATAATAAATAATAATGATAATAAATTAAATTAAATTAAATTAAATTATAAGAAGGATATGGAAAGACTATTATGCAAAGAATGGATCTTGGGGAAATAGGAACACGGAAGAAAACGGAAGTATTTTAAAAATGAGAGCAAAAACAGAAGTAATGCAGAAATAGAAATATACTGTAGGTCCTATGTGAAAAGGCATTAAGGACAGAATAAACACTGCACAAGATAAATATAAAATAAGATGAAGGAAACGTTACACAGATGCTGCAGAACAACATAAAGGTAGTCCTCAATTTATGGCCTCAATTGGGGCCAGATTTTTGGTTGTAATTCATTACAATTGTAAGCTGAGGAACCCACATACTGGACCCGATTTTATGACATTTTTGCAGCAGTCATTAAGTAAAATCACTGCAATTGTGACACAAATGCCACAGTCATAAGTGAACACATTATTCTGAATGGCTGTTTTTTGCTAGAAACTGGCAAAAAAAAAGTGCCACTAAATTGCAGTCGTGTGACTGTGGGAGGCTGCAACTGGTTGTAAAGGTGAGCTGGTTGCCAGGCACTCTAAATATGTTTGTTTTATGTTTATGTTTTATTTAATTTATATACCGCCCTTCTCCCTGGGGACTCAGGGCGGTTCACAGGGCATATAAATAAAAATACAATACTATACAAAAGTTAAAACAAAGATTAAATCAGTGCCCAATTAAAAAACAATAATGCAATCTAAAATGACAATTTAAAACACAGCTCCCCCATCAGGCCAGACCGGCCAATTCAAACAAATGGGTCTTCAGACCACGACGGAAAGTTCGGAGGTCCGATGCCGTCCGGAGCTCCACCGGCAGTTGGTTCCACAAAGCCGGGGCACCCACAGAGAAGGCTCTCCCCCTGGGGGCCGCCAGTCGACATTCCCTGACCGGAGGCACCCTGAGGAGGCCCTCTCTGTGGGAACGCACAGGGCGGAGGGGAGTTGAAGCCGGTCACATAGCCGGTCAAATATGGTCACATAACTGGGGGGGGGAGGCGAAGGGGGTGTTGCATGACATTTTATAAAAGCCAGAAGCGCTTTATGAGGTATAAAGCACCCGTACAGGGTTGGGTATAATTTTAAACAGTCATTAAGCAAGTTGTTGTAAATCAAGGACTACTTGCAATGTTACACAATGAAAAAAAAGATAGTTGGTGAATAATAATGAAATGAAACATGCTGTGGATAAGAAAAAATGCTTGTAACAACATGACTGCATCATAATGTAGATACTGTATAATGAATATAAAAAGAAAAGGATAGCTACAAAGAATGTAGTTAAAGAGAATAAATATTGGTTAAGATTAAATGCTGCATAGAAAACATAAAGCAATTTGTGTTTTGAAACTTCGTGGAGACTAAACAAGGAGCCTCCAGCAGAGTGACTGAAGTTAAAAATAAAAGTGATTATATGGATTTAAATGAAACTTTAGTGATTTTCTACTGGAATGGACTATTTCAGAGATTTGTATGAGAATGATCCCCTTCATGGATTACTGCCTTGTCGTGGCGAAGGGGCTTGCGTAATTCAATGAAGCTATGAGCTATGCCGTGCAGGGCCACCCAAGACGGAAAGGTCATAGCAGAGAGTTCTGACAAAACGTGATCCACTGGAGAAGGAAATGGCAAACCACTCCAGTATCTTTGCCATGAAAACCCTATGGACAGTACCAAAAGGCAAAACGATATGACGCTGGAAGATGAGCCCCTCAGGTCGGAAGGCGTCCAATATGCTACTGGGGAAGAGCAGAGGGCTAGTACTAGTAGCGCCAGAAAGAATGAAGCGACTGGGCCAAAGCCGAAAGGACGCTCAGCTGTGGATATGTCTGGTGGTGAAAGGAAAGTCCGATGCTGTAAAGGTTTTTTCTCCATAGGAACCTGGAATGTAAGATCCATGAATCAAGGAAAACTGGACGTGGTCAAACAAGAGATGACAAGACTGAAAATTGACATCTTAGGTATCAGCGAACTAAAATGGACAGGAATGGGTGAATTTAATTCAGATGACCATCAGGTATACTACTGTGGCCAAGAATCCTTCAGAAGAAATGGAGTAGCCTTCATAGTCAATAAAAGAGTAGGAAAAGCAATACTTGGATACAATCCTCAAAATGACAGAATGATCTCAGTTCGAATCCAAGGCAAACCATTCAATATCACAGTAGTCCAGGTCTATGCCCCAACCACCAGTGCTGAAGAGGATGAAACTGACCAGTTCTATGAAGCACTACAGCACCTTATAGAACTAACACCAAAAAATGATGTTCTTATCATCATGGGGGATTGGAATGCTAAAGTAGGAAGCCAAAAGATAACTGGAATAACAGGCAAGTTTGGCCTTGGAGTGCAAAATGAAGCAGGGCACAGGCTGATAGAATTCTGTCAAGAGAATACGATGGTCATAGCAAACACTCTTTTCCAACAACCCAAGAGACGGCTCTACACATGGACATCACCAGATGGTCAACACAGAAATCAGATTGACTATATGCTCTGCAGCCAAAGATGGAGAAGCTCTATACAGTCAGTAAAAACAAGACCAGGAGCTGACTGTGGCTCAGACCATGAGCTTCTCCTTGCCAAGTTAGGCTTAAACTGAAGAAAGTAGGGAAAAGCACTAGGCCACTCAGGTATGAATTAAATCATATCCCTGTTGAATATACAGTAGAGGTGACAAATAGATTTAAGGAATTAGATCTGATAGACAGAGTGCCTGAAGAACTATGGACAGAGGTTCGCGACATTGTACAACAGGTAGCAACCAAAACCATCCCAAAGAAAAAGAAATGCAAGAAAGCAAAATGGCTGTCTGAGGAAGCTTTGCAAATAGCTGAGGAAAGGAGGGAAGCGAAAGGCAAGGGAGAAAAAGAAAGATACACCCAATTGAATGCAGAATTCCAGAGAATAGCTAGAAGAGATAAGAATGCCTTCTTAAATGAACAGTGCAAAGAAATAGAAGAAAATAATAGAATAGGGAGGACCAGAGATCTTTTCAAGAAAATTGGAGAAATGAAGGGAACGTTTAATGCAAAAATGGGCATGATAAAGGACCAAAATGGCAGGGACCTAACAGAGGCAGAAGAGATTAAGAAGAGGTGGCAAAATTACACAGAAGAACTATACAAGAATGAGCTTAACGTCCCTGATAATCACAATGAGGTGGTCACTGACCTCGAGCCAGACATCCTAGAATGTGAAGTGAAGTGGGCCTTAGAAAAGCTGAGCAACAACAAAGCTAGTGGAAGTGACAGTATTCCAGCTGAGCTATTCAAAATCTTAAAAGACAATGCAGTAAAAGTGCTACACTCAATTTGCCAGCAAATTTGGAAAACTCAACAATGGCCACAGGATTGGAAAAGATCAGTTTACATTCCAATTCCAAAGAAAGGCAGTGCCAAAGAATGTTCAAACTATCGCACCATTGCACTCATTTCTCATGCTAGTAAAGTCATGCTTAAAATCCTACAAGCTAGACTTCAGCAGTATGTGGATCGAGAACTACCAGAAGTGCAGGCAGGATTTCGAAGAGGCAGAGGAACTAGAGATCAAATTGTCAACATACGCTGGATCATGGAGAAAGCTAGGGAGTTCCAGAAAAACATCTACTTCTGCTTCATTGACTATGCTAAAGCCTTCGATTGTGTGGATCATAACAAACTGTGGCAAGTTCTTAAAGAGATGGGTGTACCAGACCATCTTATTTGTCTCTTGAGAAACCTATATGCGGGTCAAGAAGCAACAGTGAGAACTGGACACGGAACCACTGATTGGTTCAAAATTGGGAAAGGAGTCCGGCAAGGCTGTATACTGTCGCCCTGCCTATTTAACTTATATGCAGAGCACATCATGAGAAAGGCAGGGCTAGATGAATCAAAAGTTGGAATTAAGATTGCCGGAAGAAATATCAACAACCTAAGATACGCAGATGATACCACTCTAATGGCAGAAAGTGAAGAAGAACTAAAGAGCCTCTTGTTGCAGGTGAAGAAGGAGAGTGCAAAACTTGGGTTGAAACTTAACATTAAGAAAACCAAGATCATGGCATCTGGCCCTCTCAATTCCTGGCAAATAGATGGGGAAGAAATGGAGGTAGTGACAGATTTTATTTTCCTGGGCTCCAAGATCACTGCAGATGGGGACTGTAGCCAAGAAATTAAAAGACGCTTGCTCCTGGGGAGGAAAGCCATGGCAAATCTAGACAGCACACTAAAAAGCAGAGATATCACCCTGTCAACAAAAGTGCGTATAGTCAAGGCTATGGTCTTCCCAGTTGCAATGTATGGCAGTGAAAGTTGGACCATAAGAAAGGCTGAGCGCCAAAGAATTGAGGCCTTTGAACTGTGGTGCTGGAGAAGACTCCTGCGAGTCCCTTGGACCGCAAGGCGATCAAACCGGTCAGTCCTAGAGGAGATCAATCCTGACTGCTCTTTAGAAGGCCAGATCCTGAAGCTAAAACTCAAGTACTTTGGCCACCTAATGAGAAGGAAGGACTCACTGGAGAAGAGCCTAATGCTGGGAAAGATCGAGGGCAATAGAAGAAGGGGACGACAGAGAATGAGGTGGCTGGATGGAGTCACTGAAGCAGTAGGCGTGAGCTTAAATGGACTCCAGAAGATGGTAGAGGACAGGAAGGCCTGGAGGAATGTTGTCCATAGGGTCGCGATGGGTCGGACACGACTTCGCAGCTAACAACAACAACATGAGAATGATAGTAATATGTGAAACAATGAAATTGAAATGAATGCTACAAACATTTTCTGTTCATGTCCAAGAAAAAGCTGATGAAAAAGGAAATAACAAATGCTATAAAATATTAAAAATCACAGTGGTGAAAGTGTACATAGTCTAACTAGACAAATTTTAAAATGTGGGTACGGTTACCTCATGAAGCAACTGTGCAAGTTGGCTATTTATTTATGTCTGTGAATTCTGCATCTGTGTGTGAAAACTTGTAGAATGGCACTATTATACCCTTACAAATGGAATGATACAAAAAAATGAACACCAAAATTACAGGGTGTTCATTTGTTAAGTACTTAGAAAAGAGTCACAATTTTGATTTAAAAGGGCTGAGAGGTGTAAAGAGCAAAAATTGAAAAGTGCAAGGCATCTTTAGGCTTGGCTTGGAGTATGCTGAAAAGATATTTGTTCTTCGATCTAAGAAATATATGGATGCGAAAAAGGAAAGCATATATCATTCTCTCGATTTTTATGCCACTTCACTCCAGAAAGAGTGTTATTAGCTAGTTAATATATTTATAGATAAATTATCAGGCACAAGGAACCAAAATGATCACGTAAGCTGATCAACTTTCTTTATTGTAGCAGGCCTATTTATAGGAATCTCGCCAGACTGACCAACTCTCTTGAGAAAAGTCAGATAAAGCTTCAGGGATTCTAGGGGAAGGTAAGATATACTTTGCTTCCTGCTATGCAAGGGCTCTCAGCTTAGACTCCTCTTCCCACCTCCCATCACTCTAGCTGGAGATTCCACTATATAAATGTATAAGGAATCATTGTGGTGATGTTAGAGGTGTGTTGGATGCATAGGATCATTTGTATCAGATAATCCTATGATGATAGCCAACAAGCCAAATTTGTCAAGTTTCCGAAGTATGGGCTTTTCAAGTGACTCTGAGGCACTATTTACCTTAAAAGTCCTTTATTAGCCTAATACGCCGGCAAATGCTTGCTAGAAGGAAGCTGGAATCTGAAATCTCCGCCCCTTGCACAATATATTAAAACACAATTCTCCACCTTTCCAATTTTGTCATTAATCATATTCTCCAATTAATTTAAAGCATCAGTTTCCGTTCCATTAGAAAACCCGCCAAGGTCTTACCTTCTTTAGTTAGAGATGGCCTTGAAGGTACAATCCTCCTCTTCCCCCTCCCAACTTTAAACTCAATCTCTTAAAGCAATACACAAGTTTAACATATGAAATGGCTACTTCTTCATCTCTTGTCAAGCAATAACATTCGATGTTAGCAGCGTTGACATCCAGCCCCCCTTACAAAAAGGACAGATCCCGAGTATTCAATCTCAGCTGGCCTGGCTGCTCCCCACCGGTCTGGGGAATACGATGTGCGGGATTTTCTTTGTTGTCATTCCATCTCCTTTGCCTTTGAAGCCCTTGGGGATGGCAAGGCTGCTCCGAGGCGCCTGGAGTCTCCGCTGGGCTTAATCCACTCTGACGACTAGACCAATTCTCCTGGTTGTTTGGGTCTAGCTACCAGCTGGGAGGATTGCTGAAACTCTTTCCCTGCCTGCTTCTTTGCTGGCCCTTCCCCCACTGGGGTGGCTGCTGGTGCCAGGGAGCTGGCTTCAGGCAATTTTTCTCCCTCCATTATGGGATCTTCCCCAACTCTTTGCCAAACTGTCTCCCAAACTTGGAGAAAGCGACGGGAGGTCAGGACTCCCTAATTAGTTTAAAAAGTAGTGTGGATTCCAGCTCTTCCCCCTCCCAACTTTAAACTCAATCTCTTAAAGCAATACACAAGTTTAACATATGAAATGGCTACTTCTTCATCTCTTGTCAAGCAATAACATTCGATGTTAGCAGCGTTGACAAAATTATTTGCAGTGAATATTAGACTGAACAATGTAATACTGAATATGAATCTGAAAATTAAATGTACCAAATAACAAGGTAATTGCATTTAAGAATGGAAATATTACAAAAAAATTGCAAGTTATACTAAAAGGTGAAAAATGAGGGGTAGATTTCTTTATATATAATCTTTATTTTGTAGATTTAGTTTTTTTATTATTATTGTCTCCTGTCTGTATATTTTCTTTTGCATTGTATTTCTTAGTTCTTTCCTACGTTTTTTTTGTATCATTGTTTACTCCAAAAGAGTATTTTTTTGTTTAATGGAAATGTCACTGCACGTTTTTTTTGTTCGTCAGAAAAGTTCATTTCTAACTGTACATTTCCCCTGCTCTCTGCACCTGTTGTGATAACTTATCTGGTAACCATAGTGAATCCCATATGACTAGCTATGTTATGGTTTCAGTCTGTTTAGTGCGCATGTCTAGAGAAAGTTCTGGGTTGTTATCTGTATTGTTTTTTTCACTTTGCTGTTACTGACTGTTACGTTAGGATGAAGCTAGCTAGCTCTGTATAATATATATTTAGTTTTTATATTTTTTGTAAGTAAAAGGTATTTAGTAAGATTATGCGTCGTGTTTTTCTTGCCTTCCTGCAAGTGTATCATGCATCCTCTGAAGCACGGTCCGTCGCCCTCTACAAAGGTGATTTTTACCTTGACATTTTGGTATCGAGGATGGTTTGATTTATGTTTTTGGAGATGCATGTTTCTGCGGCTGTTATCAGTTAGTTAGTGCTAGTGAGGCAGCAGTGATTAACTGCTGAAACATGTCAGGAAGGAAGCCACGGCTAAAAAGGAGTCTTTCTGTGGGCCAGCTCCCTTCGACTTTAAGAACTCCGATAGCTTCGGCCACACGCCTTGGAGAAGACGCACCTGCTCCTGTCGCCGATGCAAGGTCAGTCACTCCTTTTTCTACTTTTCCAAGCTCCCTGGCAGCTGCTTTTGGAAATGTTCACACTCCAGGGGCTCAAGATGAATTTCAAAGGCTTGGAGCGAAACCTAAAGTTCAGCCGAAGAAAATTCCTTCTGCTCCTTCAAGCCTCAAGCAAACTATGCGAGATAGGGCTATGCAAGGCTACTGTGAACAAATTGGGGTTTTTGAAAGGCGTTTGCAGCAGGCAAAGGAATATGTGTCAATGGTTCAGCAATATGAGAGGAATTATGAGCATGAACCGGCCATATTGCCACACCCACAAGGAGAAGCCATATTGCCTCCTTCTTCCCCAAAGCCAAAGTCACGCCCATCATTGAGTGTCATGCAAGACGAATGGGAACCGGAGGCTCCTATGTCACATGATTATGGGCTGTCCCAAAGGACATACAGAGCCACAGTGATGCCTGAAGCAAATGTTATAGCACCATCTACTGGTGAAGCTGCATTAAGACATGAATTGGAGCTCTCACTCTCGCAATTGTCTATGGAGGAGTCTTTGCTCAGAGATACAAGATTTCTGCCGTTATCTGAGGCTCCAGTCCCTGATGGTGCTAGGATTCCTGTTACTGTTGCTTCTTCTGTTAATATTGCTTCTATGCAAGCCCCTCTACCTGGCAGAGCACAGCCATATTTAACCCACATGCAATTGCCACCGGGTTCTTATATGCGAAGGCCAGTGTCATCTGCAGATTATGCTAATGCACCAGCCCCAGCGCCAGCGCCTCCTGCTGGCCAGGGTGGAATAGCAGCTCAAAGACAGGCACAGCCAGCACCAAGACTACCGGCAGCTTCAATGCAACTGCCGCATGTCCAGGCACAGACGCCACTGGTGCCCCCTGCAGGTTATGGTCGGATTGCACAACCTGCACAGCCAGTACCTCAATTGTATATTCCTCATCAAACACCTTCCATTGTACCACTGGCTGGTGACTCAAAATTAAAGAAGTCAGGACAGAATTACAGGGCATGGGTCAGTGAGGTTGGACTTTTGTTACGCAGAGAAGGTACTCACATGATGGTGTTTAATCCTCCTGCCCAGCCATGGACTCCTGACATATGGGACTTGGAGAATAGAGCATGCACAACTTTATTGATGTCAATGGACACTGAATTGCAGCTCACGTTTTCACAAGATGCAACTGCCCAACAAATTTGGACTCAGTTAGAGGCATGTTATCGGCCTACATCAATTGAGTCTACATGTTTACTTTTGTCTGAGTTCCATGGTTCCAGATTAAAACCTGGTGAACATATTGGAGCACATTTGACTAAAATGAAAGGTATTAGAAAAGAACTGAGTGAAAAAGGCTATCCTATTGATGATTTTCAAATGATCAGCATTATCATCAATTCTTTGAATCATGAATGGAAAGATGCTATTTCCAAGATCAATCAAGTGCCTATTGCTCAACGCACAGTGGATCATGTATGCAGAATTTTAGCTGAAGAAGAGGCACTTATGCAAGCTGCACCACATTTAAGGGAACCACCTGCATCAAGAGCTTCAGCGAGGCGTGCCTTCCGTGGAAGGACTTACGTTCCAAGAATGCCAAGATGCTACATCTGCAATCGTGTGGGACATGCCACCCGGGATTGTCCCCAACGAGTTCCAGCGCCCGTCACATACCAGCCCAGAGGAACAGATTCCAGAGGAGACAGAGGTAGAGGCGGACGACAAGGTCGTGGTCGTGGTTCCAGGCGTGATCCACAAGCTCCACTTGTCACATTGGTTGTGACCAACGATCCACAGCCTCAACCAGAGTACGACAGACGACTTCTTTGGACTTTGGACAGTGGAGCAGCATTACATGTTACCTACAGAAAAGAGCTTTACACAGAGATGCACGAGCCTGAACCTGAACTTCGTGAACTTTACTCTTTTTCCAATCATCCTGTTCAGGTCATGGGAAAAGGAACTGTCTACATTGAAGAGCTTGATGCTCTCATTCCAAACGTTTACTATGTTCCGTCTGCCAGTAGTAATTTGCTTAGTCAGAGTCATTTGTCTAGGTTTTCTCATTTTCAGGTCCACCATCTTGAAAAAGCAAGTTATATAGTCAAAGACGGAGATATTGTTGCTGAAACCATGTTGATTGGTGGTGTTTATTACTTAAAACCAAAGTCTAAGCAGCAAGAGCAGGCAAGTATACACGTTCCAAAGAGCACTGGCCCAGAGAGAGACGTCCCAGAGAGAGATCCTGTTGCTACTCCAAAGGTTCCTAATAATGATAAAAAGACAAAAAAGACACAGGTTGCTCACAGCAAGCCTGAGGTTCCTACTAAAAATGCTAATGTTGAGAATTCACTAACAGGTAAACCTTTGCATTCCAGGTGTATCCATAAGTGGCACAGAAGATTGGGTCATGCCAGTTTCCGTGTTCTGAAGAAGATGCCAGAGTTCGCAAGAGGTTTGGATCTAAAGGGGTGTAAGGTGTTTTTGGACTGTGCTGTCTGCAAGAAAGCCAAATCCAAGGCAGCAGCAATTCCAAAACGCGCTACACGCCTGTCAACACGCATTTTTGATTTGGTACACACTGACATAGTTGGTCCTTTTGCACCAACACTTGGTGGTAAAAGATATTTCTTGACAATCGTTGATAATTATACTAGATATGGATATGTATATCCTATGAAAGAAAAATCTGAGACCTTTCAGATCTTTAAAGACTTTGCTAGTCTTGTCTATACCCAATTCGAGGTCAACATTGCCAGAATCCAGAGTGATCGTGGTGCTGAATTCATGTCTCAGCGTTTCCAGGACTGGATGCGTGAGAATGGGATAGTACATCAGACATCCGCTCCTTATACTCCAGCTGAAAATGGGGTGGCAGAACGCAGAAATGGGGTTTTGCAAACCATGATGCGTTGCCTCCTTGAAGATGCTAACCTCAGTCTTCCATACTGGGGTGAAGCTATCAAATATGCTAACCATATCATCAACCGCACTTGGAGTAGTGTGATAAATCAGACCCCTTATTTCATGTTGTATGGACACAAGCCTGATCTCTCACATCTCCATATTTTTGGTTCCTATGCTATGGTGAATATTCCTTTAGCCCAAAGAAAGAAAGGGGGTCCTGCAGCAAAAAGGATGAGATTTATGGGCATTGATGATAATTCAAAATGGAGCAAATACATTGACTCTCATCATGTTATTGTGGTTTCACAATCTGCTACTTTTGAGGAAGATGCTGACTGGTCCAGGATTCATTCTAACGATCCTGGAGTTTATTTTCCTAGAGACGATGTTGCTGATGCCACGCAACCTGATCAAGATTCACAGGAGAATGTTCCTTCCACGAGTTCTTCTCAACCTACTGTTCCGTCTTCGCAAGCCGCTGATGTTGCTGCTGGCGACGATGATGAAGACGAGGACGACACGGAAGAAGAATGGACGGTTGGCCCGAGACGTTCCAAGAGGTCCACAAAGGGAATCCCTCCAAAACGGTATTCGTGGCACGTAACAAAAACACCTGTACCTTTGATTTGTAATGTTACACTTCCACCTGAGAAGTTCACACAGATCAAACATCTTCCTGAATCAGAACAAGATAAATGGTTTGAGGCAATGCAGGCTGAAATGGACAGTCTAAAGAAACTCCAAGTGTTTACGCCTGCAAGCCCTCCAGCAAACAAGACAGTTATTGGTACTCGATGGGTCTACAGGATCAAAAAGAAGCCGAATGGTGAGTCGTTGTACAAGGCCAGACTCGTAGCCCAGGGTTTCGCTCAACGTTATCCTGAGGACTATACAAATACATACTCACCCACAGTGCGAACTGAAAGTGTGAAAATTGCTTTAGCCACTGCAACTATCCTTGGCCTGGAAGTTTTCCAGTTCGACGTTGAAACGGCTTATCTTCACGCTGATCTTGATGAAGACATCTACGTCAAAGGTCCTCCAGGTTTCAGACAGCAAGAAGGGGATACCTGGTTTCTACACAAAAGTCTTTATGGTCTGAAACAGTCTGGTTTAATGTGGTACTTATGTCTTTCTGACAAACTAAATTCAATGGGCTTTATTAAGTCCGAAACAGATGAATGCGTGTTTACCAAAAGATCCGGTAATAGGTATGAGATAATTCTTGTTTATGTCGATGATATTGTTTATATTGGTCCAAATAAGCAGATGAGTGAGGTTTTTGCTAAAGCTTTACAAAAGTTTTTCACATTGAAGTGTTTAGGATGTATTAACACTTATTTAGGTGTTCAAATTGCCAAAACTCAGAAGGGGTTTAGTCTCACACAAGAAGAGAAGATTGAACAACTGTTACATCACTGTAACATGGAGAACGCTAAGCCTGTGAGTATACCCATGCAAACTGATTTTCACATTTTGGCACATGAACCAAGTCCTGAGTTCGAAGATCAAACACTATATCGCTCAGTCATTGGGTCGCTGCTGTATATTAGTAGTTGGACTAGACCCGACATTGCACTTAGTGTTAATCTGTTATCACGACACGTAGGCAAGGCAAAACAGTTTCATTGGACATGTGTTAAAAAGTTATTGAGGTATCTAAAACACACCAAAGACATGAAGTTGTTGTTGGAACCCACACATACTGACTATGCAGAGTTATGTTGTTTTGCAGATTCAGATTGGGCGAGTGATAAGAAGTCACGGAAAAGTACATCAGGTTACATGATGTTTTTAAATGGATGTCCTGTTTACTGGCATGTGCGTAAACAGAATCTTGTTTCTTGTTCCTCTACAGAAGCTGAGTATGCTTGTGTGTCTGATGCATGCAATTCTTTAACCTGGTTTGATGCTTTAGTCACAGATATCTGGACACATCCGATTCGACCAATCACAGTGATGGAAGATAATGAATCTGTGGTTTATATTTCTGAAACACGTTTTACAGGTTCAAGGTCCAGACACATTGACATCTGATATCAAAACATAAGGCAACTGGTGAAACAAGGTTTTGTGACATTACAGTATGTGCCTACACGTGATCAAATTGCTGACATGCTGAACAAACCACTTCCTACAGCCCAGCACGAGTATCTGCGTGAGAAGATGTGCCTTACTTGAGTCTTCACTTTGCTGACGAAAGAAGGGGAATGTCACTGCACGTTTTTTTTGTTCGTCAGAAAAGTTCATTTCTAACTGTACATTTCCCCTGCTCTCTGCACCTGTTGTGATAACTTATCTGGTAACCATAGTGAATCCCATATGACTAGCTATGTTATGGTTTCAGTCTGTTTAGTGCGCATGTCTAGAGAAAGTTCTGGGTTGTTATCTGTATTGTTTTTTTCACTTTGCTGTTACTGACTGTTACGTTAGGATGAAGCTAGCTAGCTCTGTATAATATATATTTAGTTTTTATATTTTTTGTAAGTAAAAGGTATTTAGTAAGATTATGCGTCGTGTTTTTCTTGCCTTCCTGCAAGTGTATCATGCATCCTCTGAAGCACGGTCCGTCGCCCTCTACAAAGGTGATTTTTACCTTGACAGGAAATAAGTCTATGGTCAGTTACAGTGGAGAATCCAATATAATCATCTAAAAAAATATTCTCACTGAACTCAGAGGAGCTTACTCCAGATAAATACAGCCTCAGACTTTTAAAAATATCAAATAAGGGATGGGTTTTTTCATTTAAGGGGATGCAACGTTAAAAATGCAAGATTCATAAATACATACAGAACATTAAAATAATCACTTTCAAAAAACCAATAATCACAATTTCCTAATTAATAAGGTTTTTATTGTGTGCGTGTATGTTGCCCCATTACATTCCTTAAGAAGAGGACATGTAACATATCACATCTAATTTTAAATTAAAGTTTTAATAAGACTTATTCATCTCTTTCACTCTCTCTGCATAAAAATGATAAAAAGAAAACTATTTTCCGTCTAGTACCATCACAAACAACTCTGAGCGTTGATATAGTAAGCCATATCTAATCAGGAACCTCTTTAGTTTGCCACATACGCCTTCTGCCCCAGTTGACTCAGTCCCTGACAGTATCTGGCAAGACTCTCTCTCCCCTCCCTTCTCTCACTGATTTTGTGTGTTCAGAACTGTGAAGCACAAAATTAGACATTTCAAATTAGGAGATGAGGGATGGCAGTAGGGTAGAAGGGAAGAAAGAAAATTAGGAAACCTTATTAAATCAACATTAGCACTAACCGAATACCTTCAAAGTATTCAACACTTGACGTGAATTATTACTTGTTTAATACCAGTTTTATGCTGGCATGAAAGGATGACAAAAACTAGGAGTTAAGCCTCCTTCTTTTGTTTCGTTACTATAACCAAATAATGAAAGCAAGATATTTTAATCTAGAAAACTTCTCCATTGGCACTTTGCATCACTTTTTATTTATGAGCTGAGCAGACGACAGACGACACCAAGCTGGCAGGAATAGCCAACACTCCAGAAGACAGGCTTAAAATACAGGAGGATCTGGACAGACTCGAACACTGGGCGCTATCTAACAAAATGAAATTCAATGGTGAAAAAAGTAAGGTTCTACATTTAGGCAGGAAAAATCAAATGCACAGGTATAGTATAGGTGGTACCTTGCTCAATAGTAGTAACTGTGAGAGGTATCTCAGAGTCCTAGTAGACAATCACTTCAATATGAGCCAGCAGTGTGCTGCAGCCAAAAAAGACAACACAGTGCTAGGCTGCATTAACAGAGGGATAGAATCAAGATCAAGTGAAGTACTAATACCACTTTACAATGCTTTGGTAAGGCAACACTTGGAATACTGCATCCAGTTTTGGTCACCACAATGTAAAAAAGATGTCGAGACTCTAGAAAGGGTACAGAGAAGAGCAACAAAGATGATTGGGGGACTGGAGGCTAAAACATATAGGGAACGGTTGCTGGAATTGGGTATGTCTAGTTTAACGAAGAGAAGAGTGAAGGGTGATATGATAGCAGTGTTCCAATATCTCAGGGGCTGCCACAAAGAAGAGGGAGTCAAGCTATTCTCCAAAGCGCCTGAAAGCAGGACAAGAAGCAATGGATGGAAACTAGTCAAGGACAGAAGCAACCTAGAACTAAGGAGAAACTTCCTGACAGTTAGAACAATTAACCAGTGGAACAACCTGCCTCCAAGAGGTGGTGAATTCTCCAACACTGGAGGTTTTTAAGAAGAGACTGGACAGCCATTTGCCTGAAATGGTATAGGGTTTCCTGCCTGAGCAGGGGGTTGGACTAGATGACCTCCAAGGTCCCTTCCAACAACTACTACTACTACTACTACTACTTATTATTATTATTATTATTATTATTATTATTATTATTATTATTATTATTATTATTATTATTATTATTATTATTATTATTATACTTTGAATACAACAGAAAGCAATTTTTAAAAATAAATTTATTGCTCTGCATTTTGGGGAAATAGCAATGTTTATGAAATGGACATTTATTTTGAAACAGTTTATCATCATGAGAAGTTAAACCTCTTCAAACCTAAAAGGCTTCTGAGAGAGGAGAACCGCTGACTAATATCTAATGGATTGGGCCATCCACTACATACCGTGTTGACTAGAATCGTGCAATCATCTCTGACATGTCATTCTTGTACAATAATGCAAAAACTACAATGAATGCCACAAGCAGGACTTTAGATTAATTACTATAGTACCCAATTGCCCTTCCTCTTCTGTGTTCTAAGAAAGAGTCCCTTGGACTCAAAGAATTTTGGAGAGGCAAGGGACAAGAGGTAAGGAGCAGCACAAATGGATCTATTTGAACTTAGTTGTTCAGGGAGAGCAGAGCACAGATTTTTGAACAAAGGGCTATTATGCCAACCAAGTGAATACCTTATTGGCAGCATATGGAAGGCATACCACATTTGCATAAGGGTAGGATCAGTCCTTAGAAGCAATATCTTCAAAACTAAATGTGGCTGCTGCTTACTGTTACAGCCTCCATCTGCTCAATTCCAAATGCACAAACCTGCTAAGAACTTGACTGCATTAAAGAGATAAACCTTTGGTCAAAATTTATCAAACGGATAACCACATCTTTTGCCAGATAAAAAAATACATCTATATCCTGAAGCCATCCTGAATCAGATTAAAATGCTTGCTATTATCTTCTTTTACCTACTGCACAGGTACCCAAAATTTTTTTACTGATCACCAACTTGTCAACAGCACCATAACACCACTTATCTCAAACTGGCTGAACTCAAATACAGTTTTTGCAAATAAATGAATTATACACTCTGCATATGCAAAAATATACATTGCCTGAATTGCGAAGGATTATATTATAGCAAAAACAGATTGAACCAAGTATATATTCTGAGTGTGATTTTTTTTTAATGTACAATTTCAGAGATTCCACTTTGCACTGAATTTGTTTGTCAAGTGCTTTCATTCACACAACTTTAATACTCATGATAAATAGGCCACATCTTACCTTGAAATGATCAGCATGCCTCCAAACAAAAGGATATGGCAAAAAAACCATTTGTCATTCAGCCAGTAAAAATGAAATGTCAGATAGATAAAAGAACCTAATAAAACACTACATTTTCAGCCTTAATGCAGTCCTTAGACCTTTGTGAACTATGGACAAAGGTTCGAAACTGTAATTAATTTATAAGTCATAAAATAAATTTATCTGTGTGCTTTGAGAAGATCAGTCTAAACCAAAAATGAGCAGTTGCTTTTGTCTCTCAGTCAGCAAAGATTGCTCTGAAAGACCTTGAGGTTTATTTAGTCTTTTCTCTGTATCTACAAATTGCACATTTCATTCAAGGAGGGAAGAGGGGAAAGAAAGTCCTTCTGGTTACCACTTTGCTTCCAGTTGCAATTCAAGGTTGGAATGGGTCAACTTTCCATAGCCAACTCGCTGCGGCCAACTTGCCACAGCCAACTCGCCATGGGACACTTTAACAATTTCAATTATTTAAAATAAATAAATAAATAAATATTTTTTGCCATTGACATTTCATTCTGTCTCTCCTTTGGCATCCTTTCTTTAATGATTTTATTCCACCATTTCTTTGATATTAGTGTAACTCTTGTCCCACAGTGAATTGTCCTGTGGTGAGCTGGCCATAGCAAGTTGTCCCACAGAGAGTTTGGCAGTGGCAAGTTGGCCTTGGCAAGTTGGCCACGGTGAGTTGGTGTTTCGAGCTGGCCATGGTGAGTTAGCTGCAGCGAAACGTCATAGACCCGTGAAGCCAGAGAGGACGTTTTTCTATAGCTCCTGAAGATAACAATCTCTTTAATAGAAAGGACTCAGAGCCAACCTATAATTCTTGATATTATTGCTGAACAGTAGCCACTGGAAGAAGATAAGTCCACTAGATCAGAGGTCCCCAAACCTTTGGGTACTAGGAACCGGTTCTGTGGAGAAAGGTTTTTCGGCAGACCACAGAGTGTGTAGTTTTGTGTGCTGACTGCATCCCACGGATGGGACTTTGCTTGTTTGTGCGGACCAGTTGCGGGCGTGCCACGGCCACAGACCAGGGGTTGAGGACCCCTGCACTAGATGACTGGGACTGGAGTCATGTAGGGTTTTAAAAGTGGCAACCAGCATCTTGAATGATGCATTGTGGACCAGCTGAAGTTTCTAGGTGGCCTTCAAGGGCAGCCCCATGTAGAGCTTTTCTTACTAAAAATAGTGAAATCTATATCACTCAGAATCTGTTTAGATAAGCAAGTGGCAAGTATGTATATACATAATTATTATTATTTTTCCTTAAGAACAAATAAGGGCACTGAATGTACTACAATATGTTCCAGAACCATAATAAATCTCGTTGCTAAATAAGAAATCTTATGTTTTTGCATTTTGGTAGACTCTGGGGTTAATTTTGGGGTTGATTCAATTTAAATTGAGGCATAATACTTTGAATACTAAGTAGCCAAACCACCAATCACCAGCAATGCCTTTATATACCCAAATACAATCTGAAAGAATTAGGCATCTATTTCATGGTCTGTCATGTGCCAATTCAACTAAAATAAAAGAGGGGGGGAAATACAATTTTTGCTTCTATCCAAACACATACATAATTGTATGAATTAGCCCACTTATTATTCTACTTCTTTAAATAAGTGTGAAACTTTGACCAGCTGCATAATTACGTAATTACACAAAAGCAACATAAGCTATCTATATATCCATAACTTACTGTCCTGAACATATTAATTGTATGCAAATAAATAAGCATATATGGATTATATTATTACTACAGGATGATGATAGTAAGATTGCAAGATTAAGGTAAAGGTAAAGGTTCCACCGCACATGCGTGCTAGTCGTTTCCGACTCTAGGGGCCGGTGCTCATCTCCGTTTCAAAGCCGAAGAGCCAGCGCTTGTCCGAGGACGTCTCCGTGGTCATGTGGCCGGCATGACTAGACGCCAAAGGCGCACGGAACGCTGTTACCTTCCCACCATAGTGGTCCCTATTTTTCTACTTGCATTTTTACGTGCTTTCGAACTGCTAGGTTGGCAGAAGCTGGGACGAGTAACAGGCGCTCACTCTGCTACGCGGCACTCGGGATTCGACCTGCCAAACTGCCGACCTTCTGATCGACAAGCTCAGCGTCCTAACCCACTGAGCCACCGCGTCCCTATTGCAAGATTACTTAAAATATTAAATTTCTAAAGTACAAGTAGTCTTCAACTTTTGAAGTCATTATTCGTTCAGCAACCTTTCACAATTATGATGATGCTAAAAAAAGACAAAGTTATGGTTCCCTCATAACTGCCACTCATTCAGTGCCATTGTAAGTTTGAACAGTCACTGAACAAGTGGTTGATAAATGAGAACCACCTATATATGAGTTTGAGTGAACTATACAATAGTTTAAGGCGTTTGATTGGTTCCCAAATTATTCTGTAAGGCACAGTGATATGTGGTCTGACTGGTCTTTAGAAAAAGTCATCACAATCCTGTACACACAAAACTGGGAATAGTAGATCTTTTCAATAACACTCAGCCCTGCATCTTGCATACCATCTGTCAGTTTCTTTCAAAAAGTAGTCTTCCCATAATGTGTCTCGAGTTTCTTCTCATGTACATCTGCCTGAGGGAACAGGGGATTATGCAGCCACCAAAGGGAACATGGCACAACAAAGCTTTAGAAGCACACATCATTGATTCCTAAAAGCTTTATACTTTAATTACTTAAAAGCATTTAAAAAAAAAACAATCTGACAAGCTTGTAGGAGGAAAATAGAAAACTTTTTAAAAGAATGGGGCTATTTATTCACGTTCGTTAAACAATATGAAACAACTCCAATGCTACTTTTGTGATAGGTCTAGTGATTGTATTCAACAGCAGAACTTAAAAAGATCATATCTTCATTCACAGTAAAATATAACCTGTACTACAGGCTACAATAGCAAAAACTGTTTTAGATTCGTAACTTAATTGTTTGATTACACAACCAAAGTATCACTAATGTCAGAATGCTGACATTAAATATGGTCTACAGTGATGTTTTTCAAACTTGGCAACTTTAAGATGTGTTGACTTCAACTGGAAGAATTCCCCAGCCAGCCACCATTGTACTAGTCTTCAGGATGTAATGCTAACAAGTAACAACTGGGCATTCTAAAATGATGGGTTGCATTGTCCTCTCTCCTACGTACTAACCAAGCTGCAGAAAGGGGGATGACTCCACATCATTTCAGGCAGTCCATGGATATCAGAAGATGTGTTCCTACACATTTCCAACCCAAAGGTGACAACCCAGGTGACAACACAGAAATTGTAACAAGAGCATGGGATTCTTTTTAGGGTGTTGAAGCACTGAATTAAGGAATGTTATCCACTCTCTCTAAGTAGCCTGTCTACTTTGGGAAGCAAGGTTAATGAAGGAAGCGTAAACTGGGGATGAGAGGATCGTAAGAAGGATACAGATAAGATTTTTTTTCCTTTAAAAAATGTAGCACAGAAAGAATTCATCAGGCTAAGGTTTTTTCTTCTTTCTTTCTTTTTTTTTTGGCACTTACATTTTGCTAGTGTCCCTGAAGTCAGACAAGTCTAACAGCCTTACGTTCTGTTTAGATCTTGGTGCAGCACATCGGGAATTAATGTTCATAGGTTTTGATGAGTGACATAATTGCAATTTAAAAAGGGCAATTAATCATCAGCTATGCCGTTGGCTGCCTTGTCAGGCTGGAGTATTCTCTCATTCTGTGAATGTCGAGAGACATGTTCAAACACACTATCAAACCCAGCACAAACAAGAGGTCTGTCTTCCTTTTCTATGATAGAGATCCCATTTGTACAACTTGGAACTCCTTATACAAATGCAAAATGTTCATTTCCTCCATTTCCTTTTCCTTAGTTCTCTAAGAGGGAAAAGCAGCAACACAAGTTTGCAGATAATCATGGGCAAATGTTATTGGGTTAAAACATTTTATTTGTAAACCAATACACTTTAGAGCACTGACAATTCTTATGCCGAAAGGGACCAACCTTGCAGCTATTTCCAGTAAAGGTTAAATTCTAGGCCCTTGACTATGGAAGCTGTGTTATTAACTTCAACCAAACCCCTCTACTGAAGCTCCTATTACTGTTTTTTAATCTCCTAAATCCTCCTAGATCAGCTCCAGAAAAAAAATCTCATTTTTCTCTGCATGGCCCAATTGGTTATAATGCAGTAAAGAAAAGTTAATGTATTTTCTTCCACGGAGGAAGTGGCATTCCCCAGAGCTTGCTGCTATTGTCAGAATAACAAAAGTTTCACCAATGCTGCAAGCTCCACTCCTTTCATATGCTATGTCACAATTCATGTATAAAAGGGGTGTGGGGGGGGGTTAGGATGCTGAGCTTGTCGATCAGAAGGTCGGCAATTTGGCGGGTCGAATCCCGAGTGCCGCGTAACAGAGTGAGCGCCTGTTACTCGTTCCAGCTTCTGCCAACCTAGCAGTTCGAAAGCACGTAAAAATGCAAGTAGAAAAATAGGGACCACTACGGTGGGAAGGTATCAGCGTTCTATGCGCCTTTGGTGTCTAGTCATGCCGGCCACATGTCCACGGAGGCGTCCTCGGACAAGCGCTGGCTCTTCGGCTTTGAAACGGAGATGAGCACCGGCCCCTAGAGTTTATTCTCAGAATTCCCTAGCCAGCATTGCTGAATTCTGAGATTCGAATTCTACGAGTCTTAAAGCTACCAATGTTGTAAAGCCCTGGGCTAGAAGCTGCAGAAAAAAAAATTTCCTGAAAAATTCTTGTAATGCACTTATGGGAAAGGCAGATGGGCAGTGGCTAGGAGTATTGGCAGCAGCTTCTTTCTAAACGCGCACACACACACACACACACACACACACACACACAAAGTCATGAAGCCCACACAATGCTTCCAGAAGGTATCTACACACAAATATAGAGTTCTTGCTGACAATGAACCTGTAAAGAATTCCAGAAGCCTGTTTTTTTCTCCAACAACATGCTTTTCATTCATATTTCTTGAACAATATTCTTCCATGACAGACATAAAACAAAAATAAGAAATAAACTTGCTCATTACTAAATATTTCTTTAAGAAATGTATTTAGCTAATGATAACTGAAATATGTATCTATGTCCTGAGACGAAAAAGTCACCAGTCTTCAAAGCAACCTTTATTTACGCTTTTATAATGCATAATGCCTGGGGACCTAACAATCCTTGCTTCTCAATTCCATGTTTAAGTACAATTCTAGGAGTCCTTCTAGAATCTGCATACACACAGAGAGAGACTGGATCTCTATATTATACTAAGCTTGTTTAGCTATGGATGTGCATGTTGTAAACCATGGTTTATGTTTCATGTGAGTTGTGAACCCAGCCAATTGTGATTTATTCTTTTTACTGATAAATGTTCTGAAAAGACTGGTTACTATTGAGTATGCCTGCTATTCAAAAGCTAGAACGTTGTGGCACTTCAGGTTAGCTGAACAATGGAAATATCTCTAAAACTGTGAAGCGGATGGCTGATTTTGATGTTATAATTCAGAAGGAGCTAAAAATCTCCAAACATGAAATCCACACATACCACTTCTTTGATTAACATGTGATTATATCATTACTTGCAACAAAAATTGTGCAACAGTCGGGTGGAGAATACTTTGCACGGCTTAAGGAACCCAGCAATATTTGGAATGTGTATGATACCCCCAAACCTTTTAGTATACCTAAACACCTGCACCAGTAATGCACAGCATTATAAGCAGCACAGACAGTATTAGGACGTGCACAATTTTAATTAAGGCATTTGAGTGATGAACCTAAAGTATTTGCAAAATGCTGTACATTTTAGCAGGATCAAAACCATATATATCTTCTAGTCTGTGACACACACACACACACACACACACACACACACACACACACACACACACAAATAAGTGTACCATTTTACCAAACGTTTTTGCTCCTCTGCACATAGTACTAATTCTCTAGACTGGTTCCCACTGGAGAATGCAGTTCTCTAGGCTGAACTTAATAAAGATACTTCACAGTGACACTGAAGTGGCTGGTTAGCCTCAACTATCTCATTCAAGCATCATCTGGCCCAGACTGTGGACCTTCAGGGAAAAGTTCCAATCTTTGCAATTAAGAAAGTTCCCAAAACAGCACTTTGAATATTCAAATATTTCTCATTTAGGCACCCCGAGAGTCAATTAAATTTTTTGAACAAGATTTTATAATAGTTAGCTATTTACCAATATTTACCAATAGCTAGCTATTTACCAATAATTGATTCTCGGGTGCCTAAATGAGCAATTTTACTTATCTGAATATTCAAAGTGCTGTTTTGGGGAACTTTCTTAATTGCAAAGATTGGAACTTTTCCCTGAAGGTCCACAATCTGGGCCAGATGATGCTTGAATGATAGTTGAGGCTAACCAGCCACTTCAGTGTCACTGTGAAGTATCTTTCCCCTTCATGGATTACTGCCTTGTCGTGGCGAAGGGGCTTGCGTAATTCAATGAAGCTATGAGCTATGCCGTGCAGGGCCACCCAAGACGGACAGGTCATAGCAGAGAGTTCTGACAAAACGTGATCCACTGGAGAAGGAAATGGCAACCCACTCCAGTATCTTTGCCATGAAAACCCTATGGACAGTACCAAAAGGCAAAACGATATGATGCTGGAAGATGAGCCCCTCAGGTCAGAAGGTGTCCAATATGCTACTGGGGAAGAGCAGAGGGCTAGTACTAGTAGCGCCAGAAAGAATGAAGTGACTGGGCCAAAGCTGAAAGGACGCTCAGCTGTGGATGCGTCTGGTGGCGAAAGGAAAGTCCGATGCTGTAAAGATTTTTTTCTCCATAGGAACCTGGAATGTAAGATCCATGAATCAAGGAAAGCTGGAGGTGGTCAAACAAGAGATGACAAGACTGAACATCGACATCTTAGGAATCAGCGAACTAAAATGGACAGGAATGGGTGAATTTAATTCAGATGACCATCAGGTATACTACTACGGGCAAGAATCCCTCAGAAGAAATGGAGTAGCCTTCATAGTCAATAAAAGAGTAGGAAAAGCAATACTGGGATACAATCCCCAAAATGACAGAATGATCTCAGTTCGAATCCAAGGCAAACCATTCAATATCACAGTAGTCCAAGTCTATGCCCCAACCATCGGTGCTGAAGAGGATGAAATTGACCGGTTCTATGAAACCCTACAGCACCTTACAGAACTAACACCAAAAAATGATATCCTTATCATTATGGGGGATTGGAATGCTAAAGTAGGAAGCCAAAAGATAACTGGAATAACAGGCAAGTTTGGCCTTGGAGTACAAAATGAAGCAGGGCACAGGCTGATAGAATTTTGTCAAGAGAATACGATGGTCACAGCTGTTAGGCATATGGTGTTAGCCAACAATGTTGGGTTGAAAATATATCAACCAAGATGTTATGTCTTTAAGATGTTAATTGGCCAATGGGTGTGTAAGTGTTCTCATGGCCATAAGAGGGAGCTAGTAACGTAGCTTCTTTCTCTCTCTGAATTCACTGCTCTCTACTATTACTGTTTTTGCTCTGTTACCTGAACTGTGTATTGACCTCTGGACCGGTAAGAAGACTTTGTATTTTGGATTGCTACTTGGACTGTTTATTTTTGACTGTGCATTTTTGTTCTTACACCACCTAAAAAGTAAACTACTTGTTGCTTTTACAACTGTGTACTCTTGTGTGACTCTAACTGCTTCCAGTACCCTTCCTTGTCTGTGCAACTCTTTGGTAGCACAAGGAGACCTCTGCATAACAAATCCTCAACAATAGCAAACACTCTTTTCCAACAACCCAAGAGACGGCTCTACACATGGACATCACCAGACGGTCAACACAGAAATCAGTTTGACTATGTGCTCTGCAGCCAAAGTTGGAGAAGCTCTATACAGTCAGTAAAAACAAGACCAGGAGCTGACTGTGGCTCAGACCATGAGCTTCTTGTTGCAAAGTTTAGGCTTAAACTGAAGAAAGTAGGGAAAAGCACTAGGCCACTCAGGTATGAATTAAATCACATCCCTGTTGAATATACTGTACAGTAGAGGTGACAAATAGATTTAAGGAATTAGATCTGATAGACAGAGTGCCAGAAGAACTATGGACAGAGGTTCGCAACATTGTACAAGAGGTAGAAACTGAAACCATCCCCAAAGAAAAAGAAATGCAAGAAAGCAAAATGGCTGTCTGAGTAAGCTTTGCAAATAGCTGAGGAAAGGAGGGAAGCGAAAGGCAAGGGAGAAAAAGAAAGATACGCCCAATTGAATGCAGAATTCCAGAGAATAGCTAGAAGAGATAAGAATGCCTTCTTAAATGAACAGTGCAAAGAAATAGAAGAAAACAATACAATAGGGAGGACCAGAGATCTCTTCAAGAAAATTGGACAGATGAAGGGAATGTTTCATGCAAAAATGGGCATGATAAAGGACCAAAATGGCAGGGACCTAACAGAGGCAGAAGAGATTAAGAAGAGGTGGCAAAATTATACAGAAGAACTATACAAGAATGAGCTTAATGTCCCTGATAACCACAATGAGGTGGCCACTGACCTTGAGCCAGACATCCTAGAATGTGAAGTGAAGTGGGCCTTAGAAAAACTGAGCAACAACAAAGCTAGTGGAGGTGACAGTATTCCAGCTGAGCTATTCAAAATCTTAAAAGACGATGCAGTAAAAGTGCTACACTCAATTTGCCAGCAAATTTGGAAAACTCAACAGTGGCCACAGGATTGGAAAAGATCAGTTTACATTCCAATTCCAAAGAAAGGCAGTGCCAAAGAATGTTCAAACTATCGCACCATTGCACTCATTTCACATGCTAATAAAGTTATGCTTAAAATCCTACAAGCTAGACTCCAGCAGTATGTGGATCGAGAACTACCAGAAGTACAGGCAGGATTTCGAAGAGGCAGAGGAACTAGAGATCAAATTGCCAACGTATGCTGGATCATGGCGAAAGCTAGGGAGTTCCAGAAAAACATCTATTTCTGCTTCATTGCCTATGCTAAAGCTTTTGATTGTGTGGATCACAACAAACTGTGGCAAGTTCTTAAAGAGATGGGAGTACCAGACCATCTTATTTGTCTCTTGAGAAACCTATATGCGGGTCAAGAAGCAACAGTGAGAACTGGACACGGAACCACTGATTGGTTAAAAATTGGGAAAGGAGTCCAGCAAGGCTGTATACTGTCACCCTGCCTGTTTAACTTATATGCAGAGCATATCATAAGAAAGGCAGGGCTAGATGAATCAAAAGTTGGAATTAAGATTGCCGGGAGAAATATCAACAACCTAAGATATGCAGATGATACTACTCTAATGGCAGAAAGTGAAGAGGAACTAAAGAGCCTCTTGTTGTGGGTGAAGAAGGAGAGTGCAAAAGTTGGGTTGAAACTTAACATTAAGAAAACCAGGATCATGGCATCCGGCCGTCTCAATTCCTGGCAAATAGATGGGGAAGAAATGGAGGTAGTGACAGATTTTATTTTCCTGGGCTCCAAGATTACTGCAGATGGGGACTGCAGCCAAGAAATTAAAAGACGCTTGCTCCGGGGGTGGAAAGCCATGGCAAATCTAGACAGCACACTAAAAAGCAGAGACATCACCCTGCCAACAAAAGTGCGTATAGTCATGGCTATGGTCTTCCCAGTTGCAATATATGGCTATGAAAGTTGGACTATAAGAAAGGCTGAATGCCAAAGAATTGAGGCATGAACTATGGTGCTGGAGAAGACTTCTATGAGCCCCTTGGACTGCAAGACGATCAAACCGGTCAGTCCTAGAGAAGATCAACCCTGACTGCTCTTTAGAAGGCCAGATCCTGAAGTTGAAACTCAAATACTTTGGCCACCTAATGAGAAGGAAGGACTCACTGGAGAAGAGCCTAATGCTGGGAAAGGTTGAGGGCAAGAGAAGAAAGGGATGACAGAGAATCAGGTGGCTGGATGGAGTCACTGAAACAGTAGGTGTGAGCTTAAATGGACTCCAGAAGATGGTAGAGGACATGAAGGCCTGGAGGAACGTTGTCCATGGGGTCGCGATGGGTCGGATACAATTTCGCAACTAACAACATTTACCAATATAGGTGTATGGTGAGAGGAATAAGATAGGAAGAAAACGGAAGTGAGCCCTCTCTAAATTTTGGCCCAAGAAAAGGGGCATCATTTCAAATATTCCCTTCATTCGATAAATACTGAAGGACAACTCTAGGTTCAGACAATACACTAAGCCAAAACCAAATCTTTCCATGGATTAGCTTGATGTATTGTTCCAATGTGTTTCGTACTAATATTTAAAATTAACCCAGTTTTAGAACTTGAACTGTGGAGAAAAGACAATGGATTTATATCCATGAGTATTCATTTCTTTAATACAGCTTTGGAAAGAAAAAAGAAAGAAAGAAAGAAAGAAAGAAAGAAAGAAAGAAAGAAAGAAAGAAAGAAAGAAAGAAAGAAAGAAAGAAAGAAAGAAAGAAAGAAAGAAAGAAAGAAAGAAAGAAAGAAAGAAAGAAAGAAAGAAAGAAAGAAAGAAAGAAAGAAAGAAAGAAAGAAAGAAAGAAAGAAAGAAAGAAAGAAAGAAAGAAAGAAAGAAAGAAAGAAAGAAAGAAAGAAAGAAAGAAAGCAAGAAAGAAAGAGGAAGGAAGGAAGGAAGGAAGAAAGACAGACAATGTACTCTGTGAGGAGTTTAAAGGTATGGTGTGTCCCATCATACTAGGGTATGAATGGAGTGACAAAATGTAGTTTATTTAAATTTAAATATTTAAATATCAAATATTTATAAAATGTCCACAACTTTCAAATTCAGGGTTGTAAATGTATCTGAAAATACTGTTTGTATATTAATATTAAAATTTATAAAATATCCCAACACCTCCATCTGCATTCATGTCAGAAGCACCTACAAAGCTAACTGAAAGTGCTTCTGGATTGAAAGGATTTGCCAATGACCACACTATTGCCCAGGGGACACCCGATTGTATAAAATAATGCAGTCTTCAAGGAATCTCCTTTCATTTCCTAAGCATGATGAACAAAATATAAAAATATATAGTATAGGTAAAGGTAAAGGTTCTCCCGCACGTGCATGCTAGTCGTTTCCAACTCTAGGGGCCGGTGCTCATCTCCGTTTCAAAGCCGAAGAGCCAGCGCTTGTCCGAGGACGTCTAGTACCGTATTAAATTCTGCCCAATAAAAGTTTGGATATTAACTGGATTTGTTGGTCTCCAGGGTTTTCCTAAGCTGTCGCAGAGATGCTGCACCCAGATGGAGTGACTCAACCTGACAGCTGTGCTAAATGTCAAGGTTAGCTGTTAAAAAATCAGGCTTGGATGTTTTTAAGAAGAAAAATATGCAGCTTGTTCCTGAAAGGCAGTATTCATATCCACTCTGTCCTTTCAGCTGCGATTATTATGGAGACTCTTGTTAATATTGTAGGAGAGCCATATTAGTCTATGATGGCAAAAACCTAGGGAAAGTCTGACGTATAGAGTGGCTAGATTTGAAGAAATGTTTTAACTATATTCAATCTGACAAGCCAAAAATTTTTTGAGAGTTCTTTGCACCCAGAAGAGATCTAAGTCCAGCCCTCCTTGAATTTTGTTCACTCTTATCTACCACCAATTTGCCTTCATCAGATTCTTCTTTAGAGTAGCATGGAATAAACTTGTACTCATTTTGGACCTAATCCTGGTTCCCGATTTCTTGCACCTGACAAATAGCTTCAAATAGCAACCTTGAAATAGGGATATCTTCTTGTCCTGCATTCCGTATCTCTGTAATTCACTGAAGTAAAAAAAAGACACATTTTGGATCATCAGAAACAAATGGATGTCCATTTTAGCATACAGTTCATTTTATTATGAATACATCATGAGCTGACTAAAATATGGCATATTTTGCTATTTGTCCGTAACAAAACTCATTTTGAGATTAAAGACAAGCTAAGTACCGTATTTTCCGGCGTATAAGACGACTGGGCGTATAAGACGACCCCCAACTTTTGAGATGATTTTCATGGGTTAAAGTCTTATACGCCGGAAAATACGGGTAAGTAGGAAGTCAGGGCTGCTTCTCAATTAGGTGAAGGTGTCGCGGCCCACGGGCGCGACATTCAGCGGGGCCCCTCTTCGCAGCACGGCGCACGGGCCTCGCCCGTCTCCCCACGGATGCGCCTTCCTCGCTACGGGAGCCACCCCCGCCATCCCCGCACGCCACTGACGCAGGCCCACCTCGACTTGTCATGAGCCAGCCTTCTCCCGCGTGTCGGCTGCATCTCCCGACCGTCCGACGCCACCTTAGAGATCGCCCGGCAGCTGGCCAGCGCGTGCATGCACAGGACGCCTCTGCCGGGAGTCACCCAATGCCGGCGGGCTCCGCGGCGTCCTTGCCCGGGACCGGGCCCGTCCGGGTCGCAGCGAGCCTGGACGCAACGTGGGAGGGGTCATTTGGTGGCGACAGTCTGGCTGAGCGGCGGCTTCAGAATGAGGTGATAGAGGCTGCGCCCGTTACACCTACTAGCCTGGCTGGGAACGCGGCGGCGTCAGAGCCCGTGAAGGCTGAAGAGGGGTCCATGGACTGGAGCTGGGAGGGGGCCATGCACGGGTGGGTGATAGGCGTGGTGGGAGGAATGGCGGGCCGCGAGGAGGTGGTCCCGGGGTACAATGGAAATTTACCTGGCAAGCGGAAGACGCCGGGAGGCAGGGGTGAGGCAGGAGGCATTGTCAGGGAAGGGTGGGGTGGAAAAAGGGAGTGGGCGGGTGTAGGCGTGTATGGGTGGGGTGGGCGGTTTATTTATGAGGAGGCCGTCTTTCGCCATTCTCGAGTGCTGGATTTGTCCGTTTCCACTAACGTCTCTGCTCCCGAGGATTTACTATTTTCCGGCGTATAAGGCGACTGGGCCTATAAGACGACCCCCAACTTTTGAGAAGATTTTCATGCGTTAAAAAGTCATCTTATACGCCAGAAAATATGGTACCTAAGTGGCAAATAATGCAGATACCTTAAGGCTTCTCTTCCACTTAAGTTCTGAAAGTTTTATTCTATACTTTCTCAAAATAATAAAACCTGAACTTGCTCCTTTTGCTTCATGTTTTTATCAAGAACAGCTTTCCAGAGTTTGCTTGTTAAAATGAGGATTCTCAAGGTCAGTCAGAATTTATAAGGCAGCCCTTTCATCTCTTTTGATTCTCTGGCTAGTTTTCTCCATAAAAACTGCTGAACGCTTGAGATTCTGCTGGGCTCGAAAGGCCTGCCAACACTAAGGCCAATTAAGAGTTTTTAGGACGCTGCACATTAGGGTTATTATAGGCGACAGTTATGCAGCCAGAATTAATATTGGCTAAATCTTTAAAGTGGTTTTTCTAACTCTAGTTTCTTTTTCTAGCTGAAGAGACAGTATCATGACAGAACTTTTTCCCCAAGGAATTTGCAGCCAGTCAAACGAAGCAGCAAAATCTCCCCTACGAGTCATAAAGTTTACAGCAGCCAAATCACAAAAGACTCTTCAGTGTGTATGCACAATTGTCATTTGATGCCCCACTTGTACTTTTAAAGATATATTAGTCATTCCATAACTGCCTAGGACATCCCGCGAGACACCTTGCATTAATCTTTGGCCATTCAAGAATTTAATATTTGTTTTCTGATCCAATATCTTCTCTCTGTGGCAGGGGAAAAAAAATTCCAGTTCAAATAATTACAAGTATTCTACAGAAGATATAGGATCAAAAAGGAGCAGATATTTATATTTATATTTATTTATTTGTATCCTGGCTTTAGGTTTTTTTTTTAAACAAATAAATCAAGGCAACGAACATATCCAAAACACGTTCCTCCTCTTTTCCCCGTAACAACAATCTTGTGAAGTGTGACTGACCCAAAGTCACGTAGCCAGTTTTCATATGCTGTGCCTACCCAGTAAATACTGATTATTCTAGTTACAACTTTTCACAATGCTTCTTCCAATTTTATTTCTATTATTCTACTCCATCATTTCACTCTCTTTCAAGGGAAGGGAAATTATAAGCATTCTTCTAAATTCTAGTTCCATTAAATAACAACTTCCTCTACTGGTTAAGAATATTGTGAAACATCTGACATATATTTTAAAGAACTGTTGTCACTTAAAAGAGACAAAACTAGAATAGACTGAACAGTCACCTAGTTCAGGAACTGCATTTCGTTACTGTAATTTTATTGCTTTATGAGCTTTCCACAAATAGTGATTCTCCCCTGAATCTGGCTGAAGCTTCACATGGATCTTCCCTGGTGCATAGAATGTCTCTGCATCAGTAACAGGTCTCCAGGAACATAAAAATGAAACATTACTTGCAAGCAACTTCCATCTTAATAAAGTAACAGACTGTCTATGTATATTCCTTTTCTCTGCACCTTGTTGCCATTTGAATGACATTTATTCTGTCTCCTCTTTCCATTCACATATTTTTCCAGGTGCTCCTACTTAGTTTCTCCTTCTTTAAATCCCATCTTTTCCAAAAAGCCTGTTCAGTAATAAGTTTGCCTTATGAACTATTGCTTATTACCCTTTCTTCCAATCAACCCATCACTCCTTTTTCTTTGCCCTCTCTTAGCTGGACAATTAGCCTATTTTCATTTTCAAGACTACAGGACTGATATAAGGCCTCAATTTTCTCAATACGTACAATAACCAAAGTCTTTGGCAAAATTGGAACTCTTACATCAGGAGATAGATCACACTGTTAATTTATGAAACAACTCGAGACTTATAGATTGAGTACCAAAAACAAAGCCATAAAGAAGAGTTGGGCTACTTTGAGCGCCACAAAATGACAGATAAAAAAAATCAGGTATTTAAGAGCCAAATGCTTGATAACAGATCTAAAAAGTATGTATCACTTCAAGAAGCAGAGACTGTTGCCAGAAAGGTCCCAAGCTTCTCCCTGAGGCTTCCATCATCCTTCACTGAACACGCTGATAAAATTATGAGGCAAGTTACAAATCCAATTTTCTCCATTAATTCCTTCACAATGTAGGTGCTGTACAACCCTTTTTATACAAATAACAGGCATCTCAAAATCAACCATTTCTTTTCCTTTAGTTTCCCAAGAGCTACTTGTCTTTTCAACCTGATTTAGGGTGATTTCTTATTTTTAAATTTATTTGAGAAAATCTAAATGTTAAATTTATTTCTCTAGGGCACAGGTGTCAAACTCGCAGTGTCACGTGATGTGTTGTGGCATATCGCACCTTTTTTCCCATTGCTGGCAATGGGGTAGGCGCGGTTTTGGTGTGACGCATCCGGCCCATGGGCCGGCAGTTTGACACCCCTGCTCTAGAACTCAGAGCAAAAATAAAACACTCCAATCTGTCTTAGCTTACTTATATTTATACAGCGTTTAACACTGTATTTGTAATGTGGCAGCCCTTAGTAAACAAAATAAATGCAATGGTAAGCCCAACCATAAAGTACTGTACATATAGTCTATACATAATTATATACAGTACATATAACGACTTGTTCAGCAACCACTCAAAATTACAACATGCCGAATGAGTCTTACAACTGTTCCTTGAAGTTGTGGCTGTTCCAGTATCTCCATAGTCATGTGTCAGGACCTCTCAAATAGATTTGCTTACAGTTTATTGCTTATGCCTATGTATTCATTTTCGGGGCCTGCCATTCTTTTGGGAGGGGGGCTTGTTCAATGGGGAACGTACTTGCCTTGCTCTGCTTTGCCCTTCCTTCATGAGAAAGGAATGTCACCTGAAAACATCTGTCTTACCTGCAGACCACGGAGCCTGGGACTGTTGGGAAATGAAAACGAGACAGACCTTGAGAAGGGCACTAAATCACTAGGTTATCAAAACAAACTAATACCTGGGGATTGACTGGATTTCAAATGGATGGTTGGACACTGGGGGGAGGAGACCTGAATAGGTTTTTTGATGTAATCTTTTGCACACGAAATCTTCAGACCTTGCTTTGCATTCCTGCTATCACTAACTCTCAATAAAAGTTCCTTTTGAGACAATGTCTGTTTCAAGAGTTCTGCTTCCTTGGGAGATCTAGTTGAGGCAGGTCCTTACATCATGTCATCATGATTTGGCTGCTTGGTGACTGGCATACATTTGCAATAGCTGTAGTGTCCTAGAGGCACACAATCACCATTTGCAACCTTTACAGCCAGCTTCCGACAAGCAACATCAATGTGGAAACTGGCAGAAAGTTGCAAGTCACAGTTACTGTATGTGACATTAATCTTAACAACCCGGAGTTATTCTCTTAACCATGGACACAATGACATCATAACTTGGTGTGGCCACGTGTCATTCAGCTTAACTGTGACACTTAGCAACAGAGTTGCCAGTTGCTAATTGTGGTCAGTAAGTGAGGACTGCCTGTACCTGGAAGTATTGATAGGTCTTCTTGATCCACTATTTCTATACAGAAGTGCCACTGAGAAAAATGGACTAAGAGCCTATTTTTGCTGTAGCCTGAACCTGTATCTTGTACTGTCTGCCAACAGTGGCTGGTCAAAACCATGTTCCTCTTTCCATCCAACAGCCATTGCTACCACCTTTAGTCTATTTCATGCCTAGGTCAGGAAAAGAACAATATGAAAGTGAGAAATGATGGCAACTGAATTGTCCTCCTCTGCAAATAAATAGTGGACCTACAGTTGGTGTGTTCGTCCAGAGAGAGAGAAAAAAAAAGATAGCTTTTAATAATTCCAGTCAGCTTTCATCAATTATTGTTTTCTTATCACTGGCATGTCTGCTCAGCACAGATGCATCATGGGAGGAAGGAAAGTGTAATGACAGACAAAATATCTGCCAAAACGTAGACCTCTCTCCTCAATCTGCCTCATATCTAACTTGCCTCAGCAATAAATAAAAAATAACGTTTTTTAGGCTATGACATCGTATTAGATTATTCTTCTGTTATTGGTTTGATGTGCAGCCCTACAGTGGCCATTCTGTTTTAGTGCAAGAAGAGAAAACAAAGCTTCTCCAATACATCTACCCAAAGATTCCGTCAAACACCTCCATTTGGTATTCCGTCCATCCTTCCTTCATCGTACATGACAGGAAAAGAGGTGGCTACTCAGCACTGTTGTAGGTTCTCTCTCAAGGGAGGAAAAATCCTCCCTCCTACTTTTTCCCATACTTTTGAGACATATAAAAGGAAAGGCTTAGTAGTGGCCACCATGAGCTCTTCCTTGTTTTCTCCCCTGGAATGTTAAGACAGCCAACAGCACACCTGGATCCCAACTATGAAAGGAAAATGCTGAGAGTATCAGAGTATGGGTGTGTGGAGGAAGATTTATGTTGGGTGGGAGAGCAGAAAGGAACAATATGCAGCTGAGGGAGTACAGTAGCTATCAGCTCAACAGGCATCTAATGGTAAAGGAGGAGCAGGCCAAACCAAACCAATCCAGCAGCTGACAAGCTGAAAGGAGAAGCACAGCCCAGCACCTTCATCACTCCAGCAGCATCTGTGAGAAGCTACAGTCGGCAGCAGCTGGTAAAGCACCTTTCTTTTCTTATCTTGGCACAGACTGCCAAACTAATGCTTCAGCAGAAATTTGGAAGAGCAGCTGACAGTAACAGAAGCCAACTTGAAGGTGGATAAGTGGTGGCTAAAGACTTTGGTACAAGCTCAAGCGACAAAGGAGAACAGAATTGTTATAGACTGTTTAGGAATAAGATATAGATATACAGTTAGTCCTCCACTTACATGCACAATTGGGAATGGAATATTGGATGTTGAGCAAAGAGGTTGTTAAGTGAGATGCCCATGTAACTATTTTGCTCAAGGACTGCAATCCAGGCACTCCCATATGGTTGTTAAGCAATCCCCCAGGTTGTTAAGATAATGAAGCAAAAGGGCTAACTGCCAGCAGGATACCCCAACTACATGCAGAGCTGAGATTCTACTCTTCTCTGGCATACAGCCCTTCAAGAAGTCAGAGCTCTCAGTCAAGAGCTGAGATTGGCTCACTGCAGGCAGCCCTTTGAAAGCAAAAGAGCAAGAGAAGGGCAAGGAGTTAGAGACAGAGAAGGATCTGAGCTCAGCATGGTTGGATTTGGGATTCTTCTTTCCCTGTCTCCGTGAAGAGTTCTGCAGGAGCGAAGAAAGAAGAATTTTGGGCTCCGTGTGAGTTTGGAAATCCAGGCGGGCGGGGAGCTTGGGATCCTTCTCTTCCCCACTTCTGAACAGAACAACACAAGATCCAAGAATGCATGGAGCTTGGAATTCTTCTCTTCCCACCTCTGTGGCGAGGCTGGGAGGGAAGGATTTTAAGTTTTGTGCCTGCCTGGATTTCAGCTGTCGGGATCCAAGCAGGCATGAATCAGATCGGCAGGGAGCTCTTTCAGCCAGCTCTCAGAGACAAGAGACAAGTCAGTTCCCAGAGTCCTCTTGGCAGCCAGGCAGCAGTTTGCAACTTCCTGCTGGTTTCCCCAATGACTTTCTGGGGAGGCTGGCAAAGAAGATTGCAAATGACAATCATGTGACCGCAGAGCATTTGGCAATTGGTCATAAAATGTGAACAGGTTGCCCAGAACTCAAATTGCAATCACATGACCACGTGTGTGTGTGTGTGATATTTTGCAATGGTTAGAACTGCTTTATATGTCACAAATCATCCTCTCGAGGCCTTCATAATTTCAAATGATCATTAAGAGACTGGTTGTTAAGCGAGGACAACTGTAAATGTTTAAATACAAAATAAAAAAGCAAAGGCTTAGTAATAAGTGGGAGGATAGGAAGTAAGCAATTTTTTTTTGCAATAAAAGTCTTCCTGGAAACACAGGGAAGATAAAAACAGCCTATTTTTTGCTAGTCTATACCATTCCCTCTGCCCCTCACAAAAAATCATCAAAAGAAATAATACAGGTAGTCCTCGACTTACAACAGTTCATTTAGTGACTGTTCAAAGTTACATCACTGAAAAAAGTGACTTATGACCATTTTTCACACTTACGGCCATTTCAGCATCCCCATGGTCACGTGATCACAACTGAGATGCTTGGCAACTGAGTCATATTTGTGACAGCTGCAGTGTCCAGGGGCCAGACAAGCAAAGCCAATGGGGAATCCAGTTTCACTTAACAGCCATGTTACTAATTAACAAGTGCAGTGATTCACTTAACCACTGTGGCAAGAAAAGTCATAAAATGGGGGCAAAACCCATTTAACAAATGTTTCATTACCTACAGAAATTCTGGGCTCAATTGTGGCCATAAGCTGAAAGACTACCTGTATCAGTTTTAGATGCCTGGAGGTAATTACTGAGGTTAAACTAACTAGCAATGATCGGATGACTTTGTATTTATATTTAGTAATCATTTTTAAAAGCACATTTGTCTCTTTCCATGGAATATGTTATTGGACTACCCATGCGGCAGATATTCTTGTTGCATTCAGCAGCAGTCTGAGCGATACAAACAGAAAAAGAATTCTTTATTAAAATTCAAAATGATTAAGGTTAAGACATTCATTTAATATTCCATGGCATGGCACAAATTAAAGCATGGAAAGTGGAGAGTGAAGAATATAAAAATATAAATAGCAGAGCTATAAATAAGTTTGTGTCATCTGGGCCAGGTCCCTAGGTTTTTAGTAGCCAGCAATATACTAATTATACTAAACCCGTACTAATTTCCCTCAAGAACTACTGTAATACTCTTCAAAGAATCCTCTAAATTTAGTACCCTGTAATCCTCAAAAACACTCTATCACTGACACTAGAAATCACAGGAAATATAATTATGCAACAGGAACAACATTACTCAATTGTTACACAAATAGATTTTCTTTCCCACTTAATAGACAGAGCAGATATTGGGAATATTAAGGGGGAAAAAGTACTTGGAGTATATAGCACAGGAAACCAAAATGAAGAAAGAGAACTTCGATTTCTAACAATCCAATGATTTTGTCATTGCTCACATGGTCTTCCATCAAAATGCCACTATACATAGACACCACCAGAAGCATTAAAAGTTCTTATCAAACTATGTCAGCAAATCCAGTCAGCAAAAGTGGGTGGAGTCAACCCTGCCCAGATAGGACAGTAGGAATCTGTGCAGTAAAATAAATAAATATGTAAAGTTTTAAGTTGTGTTTTCAGACACTGCCAAAAGACTCTCTCGCGTGGAACCTACCAAGACAAGCTGATTCCAGGTTGGCAAAGAAGTGAGACAAGGAGGTACAGTTATTGCTCAGGTTGTGATCATTCAGAGTTATGATGGCATGGAATGAGGGAGACTTATGACACCAATCCTTGCAGTTGTGACCACTGCAGCATCCCCACAGTCACACAATTGCTATTTGTGTGCTTGGTGTCTGGCCCATAATTACGATGTTGCAGCAAGCCACAGACATCTGACAGCAATTTCCAATGATCTTTACAAGCAAAATCAAGGGAGAGCTGGCGAAAGGCCTTAAGTTGCTCTTGCTCACACTGTGTTTTCAACCATTCATTTCCCATAGTGCCTGCCCATTGCACACACCCCGCTCTCCCACACAACTGCCCATGTTTCATAGCACCTACCCACAGCTCCCACCAATAGCTCTCACCATTCAGCCTCCTTGCCTGGGACTCCCACCTCTTTCAACTTAATGCAGTCCTGCAGTTACAATGGCAATTAGTACTCCCAGGATTGCCATTGCTAAGTGACAGGGTCATGTGACACTGCACTTTACAATCACTTTGGAACAGAAATTCTCCCAAGAGTTACCTGTATAGATAAAGGTAAAGGTTCCCCCGCACATGCGTGCTAGTCATTTCCAACTCTAGGGGCCGGTGCTCATCTCCGTTTCAAAGCCAAAGAGCCAGCGCTTGTCCGAGGATGTCTCTGTGGTCATGTGGCCGGCATGACTAGACGCCAAAGGCGCATGGAACGCTGTTACCTTCCCACCGTAGTGGTCCCTATTTTTCTACTTGCATTTTTACGTGCTTTCGAACTGCTAGGTTGCCAGAAACTGGGATGAGTAACAGGCACTCACTCTGTTACGTGGCACTCGGGATTCGACCTGCCAAACTGCCGACCATCTGATCGACAAGCTCAGCGTCCTAACCCACTGAGCCACCACGTCCCTGCGCTACCTGTATACTCTCACCTTATTTATTCAACCTGAAAGCTGAATATACACTGAGGGAAACTGGAGTAGAAGAAGATAAGCATGGTTTCAACACTGGAGGAACAAACTTGAATAACCTGCAATGATGTTACTGATAACTAAAAATGCAAATGACCTGCAAGTCTTAATAATAAAAGTCAAAGAAAGTGGGGGGAAAATTGGGACACAAAGAAGATCAAACTAATATCAATCTGTACAGTAATCAGCCCTAGAATTAACAACATAAATAGCTTTCTGCCTACTCAACTGTCAACAGTAAAGAAATAAGGAATATCCCGCAGACTAGTAATTGGTATAGTGATAATTAAGGCCTTGGAAAAGATGTTCATATGCCATGATATGTCTTCGCCTATCAAGATCAGAACTGAGCAGGCAACAGTTTCCGCTCTGTACATTCTATGAAAATTAAAGTTGGACTTTGAGAATCAAGGCAAGAAAGCATACTGATGCTTTTGAACCCTGCTGTTAGAGATAACTCCCGAGAATGGCTCTGATAGCCAGGAAAACCAACAAATGGGTCATTAAACAAATCAATCCAGAGTTCTCACTTACATAAGGCACAAATGGTCAGGCTCAAAGAATGTTTTCAGCATATTATGTGATGACTAGTTCTCTGGAGACGTCTACAATGCAGAGAAAGATGGAAGAAAAAAGAAAAAGAGGATGACCGGCAACAATAATCTCAATTATAGGCACAATTGGAAGACCTGAAAGACCACAACGGGACAGACCATTCTAGAAAATATATCTATCTGTGGTCACTAAGAGTTGACATCAACCTGAGGGCACATAAGTCGTCATCAGACTACAACTTTTTCCTAGTGCAAAAGTATTATGCTTAAAAAGGTAAGCTGATCCAAGAGGTTTATGTAGTAAGAATTTGTGAAAATAAATTAAATGGAAATCTTATGCACTTATAATGAAAACTAAGTAAAATGTAAGATTGGGTTGGAAAATAAGATGGGAAAATGCTTGCAATTGGATTAAAATAGTCTACAGCAGGGAAGCTGGCTGAGGAATTCTGGAAGGAATTCTGGGAGTTGAAGTCCACAAGTCATAAAAGGGCCAAGTTTGAAGACCCCTGGTCTACAATACCTTAATTTCTAGAAAACTCAGCACCAGATAAACAGTTAAAAGTGGTATGTTGTTATATAAGAAGAAATGCTGTTCAGATGTTTCAGTTGAAAAGTAGAATTCCAATCTGCCTTTCTATTGCCACCTTCTATGGAGGATGACATTCTAAAGCCATCAGAAAAGTGATCAGCCAAGGAAGGCGCACACACATCCACAAAAACTATCAATAATCAAAAAGTAAAACATTATTATATTTCAATTAAAACATGGGAACTGCAGAGAAAATTAAAGTTGTGCTTTGTTTTGATCATAGACAGCTATTCTGTTCCCAAAATTCCACAAATCAGGCAAGTAAACCAGTCATCTTAGATTCAATTTGGATTTATTTATTTAGCTTGTTTGTTTATGGCTCTTATTTGTCCTTTTGTTAAAAAGAAGGGGAACAAAAATTCTAAATCTCATGGTATCAAGCATGAAAAGCTTTTAACTAAGCATTCAAAACAAGCTTCAGGCTATCTTAAAGGAAGACAATGCAAGCATGACTGTCAAATGCATTAATTTTTTACCACAAAATCTAAAAATAATTTCAGCTACAACATTCTTTTTTGCCATATGGAGATTGATGTGTACACACAGGTAGGTGAGGCACAAGTATGTGCATGTGCCTACAGGATAAGCAGTAGCCGACTCATCTCTTGGCAAGAAAATAAAATCATTTGTAGCACAGTTGTGTGTGCCTTTAATTTTTCAAAAAATGCCTAAACAAGATCCACTACTTGAAAAGCTACAGCCTGATAGTAAGGGATGATAGCCGGCCTCACATTCTAGCCGAACTTTGAAGTCTGTGGCTGAACTCCTTTAGTGAGAACATCACAGCTCAAGGGCAACACCTGCAGGATAATTCAGAAAAGGTACATTTTTGGAATTTCAAGTTTCATGGAAGGCAAATTCTGCTTTAGCATTATTTTATTACCATATGATAGAAAAATCCAAGATCAGAAAGCTTACATTATGACATTTAAGATGCCCTGATGAAGAAAAGCAGGCTACCTTTAGTTTCAAAAATCAAAGAAATTTAGAAGTACATTTCTTGCACGGTGGTAAGAAAAATCATGCTTGCTAAAATGAAGCAGTATTTTACTTGTATTTGTCATACAGGTAGGAGCAAAAACACATAGTAATTAGTAAGGCATGGTTTATTCAAGCATGACTTATTAAATAAATGAAGTTGGCATACAGTGCTAAGCAATCAACC
Organism: Vipera berus; assembly: GCF_964194415.1. Classification (NCBI taxonomy): domain Eukaryota; kingdom Metazoa; phylum Chordata; class Lepidosauria; order Squamata; family Viperidae; genus Vipera; species Vipera berus. The sequence continues at coordinate 236,123,579 of NC_138203.1, read as the reverse complement.
ATAGTTTTATAAGCCTATAATGGGTAGATTCACACAATACCCTTGAATCTAAACCAAACAATACACATTGTGGCATAGACCGGTACTGTATCTGAGTACTTGAAAACATTTTAGTTCCCATCTTCACATCTACAGGTAGTCCTTGACTTAACAACTGTTGTAAGTTGTGACTATCATAAAGCAGGTCATCACATGACTGATCCAATTTTACCTTTTTTGTAGTGATCATTAAGTAAACCACTATAGTCATTAAGTAAACTGCAGTTGTTAAGCAAACACCACAGTTTTTAAACAAGCCCACTGTTTGCTATGGGGCCATTTTGCCAAAACCAAAAGTAAATGCCAGCTTTTGGCAAAAATCTCATAAATAGCAGGATGCTGAAATTAGCCATAAATGGGGGCCAGTTGCCAAGCACCTGAAATGCAGACTGGTGACAACAAGGTGGGGGGCTCCCTCAGAATTTAAAATCTGGGTCATAAGTACTTTTTTAGGGAGGTCCATTATAACTTTGAATGGTCACTAAGCAACCAAATGTAAGTTGAGGAATACCCGTGCAGCTTTCAATATGTGTGTTTTCATCTATGTCTGGAATTTGATCAGAACGCAGAAAATATTTACTACAGTAATTCTGGATCAAGCTCTCTATGAATTACCCGAAAGGAAAGTTTGTGGAAGGAAGGGCCCTATATCAGTGATACAGAGTACATCTTGTAAGCAAACAAACCAAGATTCAAGTCACAGCACCTTCAGTAAAAGATGTACTGGTCTTTAACTGCAATTAAAGATTACTTCTTCAGTGAAGTAATTTCAGATACCATAATTGGGGGAAAAATCAGCAGTCTACTATGTTATGTGGTTACAATAAACTTACTTACTTACAGTCAGTCAGTCTATAGGCACTGCCAATGACAAGATGGATTCCATATGAACCATTTAATGTGTTCTTTTTGTTCTCCAATCAATAAAACCTTTCCTGAATTCTTCACAGATGGTCCCCCTTATAACTGCTTTGAAGACTGTCTTGAAATCTCCATTTAGCATTAAAGAACAACCAACTAACCTTGTTCAAGTTCCAAACAAAGGAAATTAACTCTATTCACATATCTTTCCCTTGAGGCATTTAATAGATTCCTCATTAACACTAGAAAAAGAAACTGTAATGACAAAGTTATATTATTGCAGCAGGGATATGGCTAATGGTGTTGCTTTAATTGGTGCATGGAATAAGTTCCTCTTTTTGCTGGAATCATTACCAGAAAAATTAAGCATTCAACTTCAAATTTTCTGGACTTTGCTTTAAATATGTAAAGCATGACTGCCCACACAAATTACTTACAAATCCCTTTCAAGAAAATAATGGGGCAAGATAACTCAGGTGATTGCAAGCAGATAGAAAGCTCTGGCCCTTTAGATCATCAGCTCCGCTGGTTGGGTACAAAGTTCAAGTTAACTATGATTTCTTATTAAATATTTGTCTTTTCTTAAAAAGACACTGTCAACATGTATCATTGGGGGTTTTTTCCCTTCCTAAAATTTTCCAGCAAGTGCTGGTTTTATTATTTTTTTCCAGACCAACCAAGGGTTGCAAAAGGAATTAACCAACTCAACTGCTTGTTGCCTGAGCCTGATGTCAAGGGTTGAGAAAGTTTCTGACTCAAAGTCACCTAGTTAGCTTTCCTGCCTCAGGTAGGATTAGAATTCGTAGTCACTTGGTTTCTAGCCTGGTGCCTTAACTACGACTCTCTATGCCATTATAAATCCAGTAGGAAGAATGATCTTGATCATGCAGCCTGTAATAAAGCCTCCCTTATTAGTGATTTAAGCACTGATGAAGAGGACCGACCTGGCATGTACCACCAAGACCTGGTGTCAAAACTGATTTGCATTTTCACCTATATTCTGCTTTGCTTGCAGCTCGACAAAGAGAAGGGAGGAGGTGGGATGGAATGCAAGGGTGGGGGAGGAGTTGTAGCTGAGCATCGTGCATTCCCATGGAACAGTGCTTCAACCCATCGAGCAGGTGGACTAGCGTGGCTCGCTGGTTCCCATAACAAAATGAACAGAAGTGATTGGTGGACATAATGGACTGTGGGTGGCCCATGGGGAAAGGGGGAAATTAACTGGACAGTTGGCACCTGGGTTGAAAAGCAGGGGGAAGTCTCCTTTCAAAGATACGTCTGGCTGTGTTGCAGGTATGATATCAACCGGGATTCCAAGGCAGGGATGGGAGTGTCGTGACTGTCAACTGGGAATCTCTTATGACCTTCAGAGGCACTGCACTACAGGTCACCGCTTGTGAGACTCTGTTCATTAGTTGGGTTCTAGAGATCAATTGGAATTGCTGCTGCTTTACCAGCCTCCCTGCTGCACAGCAACTTCCATCCCTGAGCTTGATTCCATTTCTGGGCTGGCAGTGGAGTTCTCCAGACCTGCAGTTCTGTGGGACTTCAGTTTGCCTTCTAGGAGTAGAGTCTGAAGTGGCTTGGGGTTTTATAGCCATCAGGGTAACCTATCCAAATCTATCCAAGATCAGGCCCCAAACCAAAAATGATATGTGGTAATTCTTCTGAGTTTTTTTATTATTTCATTATGAAATATTATTTTGTTATAAAATCTTGCCAAACTGAGGGCTCTGCTATCTGCATCAACAATGTACTCTGTTAGGGAGCGGTTGTCTTCACCCAATAATAATAATAAAGTTGGAAGGAACCTTGGAGGTCATCTAGTCCAACCCACTGCTCAGGCAGGAAACACTATACCATTTCAGATAAATGGGTGTCCAGTCTTTTCTTAAAAACTTCCAGTGTTGGAGAATTCACCACTTCTGGAGGCAGGTTGTTCCACTGATTAATTGCTCTAACAGTCATGAAGTTTCTCCTTAGTTCTAGGTTGCTTCTCTCCTTGACTAGTTTCCATCTATTGCTTCTTGTCCTGCCTTCAGGCGCTTTGGAGAATAGCTTCACTCCCTCTTCTCTGTGGCAGCCCCTGAGATATTGAAAGACTGCTATCATGTCACCCCTCACCCTTCTCTTCATTAAACTAGACATACCCAATTCCAGCAACCGTTCCCTATATGTTTTAGCTTCCAGTCCCTTAATCATCTTTGTTGCTCTTCTCTGTACTCTTTCTAGAGTCTCAACATCTTTTTTACATTGTGGTGGCCAAAACTGGATGCAGTATTCCAAGTGTGGCCTTACCAAGGCATTGTAAAGTGGTATTAATATTTCACGTGATCTTGATTCTATCCCTCTGTTAATGCAGCCTAGCACTGTGTTGGCTTTTTGGGCAGCTGCAGCACACTGCTGGCTCATATTTAAGTGATTGTCCACTAGGACTCCGAGATCCCTCTCACAGTTACTACTATTGAGCAAGGTACCACCTATACTATAACTGTGCATTTGGTTTTTCTTGCCTAAATGTAGAACCTTACTTTTTTCACCATTGAACCTCCTTTTTCTCATACATAATATCTGAGCTGAGTTGCCTTTTGCTACTCTGGAACGCACCCCCTCCCACCTTATACTGTAGTCCATCTCCTCACTACATTCCATCACAGACAATGGTCATACACTGGATTTGGTGCGCCTGTCAGAGCACTGAAATTGGGAAAGCTTTTGTTGTCTCCTGTCATGGTCAGATCATTCCCAGATTTGCATAGGAGTCTGCAACATTACAGGCACTGAAAAGAGGCTCAACCCATTAGACTGGTCCTTTCCTGGAGATCAACGGACCCTAGAGGGAGCTGGGAAGTTGTTCCTGCTGGTCTACTGCACAGTCCAACTAACGCTCTGGTTCACAATTTGGAATAAGAAAGTAGCTGAGGCTTTAAATTGAGCCCATACAACCTCTCCCTTCTTGGTGATCTCAGTACTTCCCAAGGGTTACAGAGAAGTTGAAAGAGATGAAGTAAAAGGAGACATTTACAGCAGCGATCCCCAACCTTTCCAGAGAGTGGTGGTAGTGGGAGGGGGGTGGAAAGAGGATGATTTTGTGCCCGCGCCTGTCACTTGCATAGCCCGGTCCCCAACAGATCACAGCCTGGAACCGAGCCATGACCTGGGTGTTGGGGACCCCGGGTCTAGAGAATCACTCAATGGCATTCAAGTATGGGTTAAAAGGTAAAGGTAAAGTTTCCCCCGCACATGCATGCTAGTCGTTTCCGAATCTAGGGGCTGGTGCTCATCTCCATTTCAAAGCCGAAGAGCGAGCGTTTGTCCAAGGATGTTTCCGTGGTCATGTGGCTGGCATGACTAGACACCAAAGGCGCACAGAACGCTGTTACCTTCCCACCGTAGTGGTCCCTATTTTTCTACTTGCATTTTTACGTGCTTTCGAACTGCTAGGATGGCAGAAGCTGGGACGAGTAACAGGCGCTCACTCTGTTACGCGGCACTTGGGATTCGACCCGCCAAACTGCTGACCTTCTGATCAACAAGCTCAGCGTCCTAACCCACTGAGTTACAGTTGCCATTAATGCCCTCCTTGTGGTGGTAAGGGCAGCAAAGCATCATTACTTTTCTGCTCTGATTTCATCTGCAGATAGCCTCCCACCATGCTGTTTCAGGTGACACGAATCCTCATAAGTAAGGCTGGACTTGGAGAATCTCTTACAAAGATGGAGGAATTTGCTTAGCATTTCTCAAAGAAACTTGCTCAGATTCAGTCTCATTTAGATGCTAGCCGTGTTGCAGATGTGGAGGAGGTGTCTGGTGTGAAATCTCACCCTGTTATGTAGAAACAGGTTGAACCTGAGGGAACTAGAGTCCTTGGAGCTGAGACCTCAGCTACCAGCTCCTTAGAACCATGTACCTCCTGACTGGTTAAAATGGCCTAAGAAGTGTCATGTGAGTAGGTTCTGGCAAATTCGTTGTTGAATGAGGGAGTTGCTCTTTCACCTTTTAAGGAAGCTTTGGTTCACCCCCTCCTCAAGAAGCTATTGCTAGACTCCATTATACTGGACAATGTTATCCAATATCTAACCTCCTCTTTCGGGGGAAGATGATTGAGCTGTTTGCATAACAGCTTCAGAGGATCTTGAATGAACAGCGTTATCTGGATCCCTTTCACTCAAGATTCAGGCCTTGTTATGGGATGGAAATAGCATTAGTTGTGCTTCTGGATGATCTCTGGTGAGGGCAGCATGGGACTCATGCATCCATTCTTATTCTACCTGTGGTTTTTGGTATCACTGTGGTTTTTTGTACCACTGACCATGGTATCCTGGATCCTTCGGAATAATGTGTACGTACGTATGTACGTACGTATAAATAAATAAATACTGCATTATTCAAAGATATATGTTCCTTGACTTAATTATAAGTATTTAACAAGCATTTCCATCCATTTTCCTTTGCAACTCACTCTTCAGAGAAACAGTTACAAATAATTTTAAAAGGTTGTCCTGCCTTATAACTCTTTATATAAAAATTAGTCCTATAACTAAGAATCTGTGTAGCGCATATAAAAACAAGAAATTTGTCTGAAATCTATTTCACAATCTAACATTTACTGATTAAATATACAAAAATAATCATTACAGGTAGAACTACCTTCTAAATTATTAGCTTTCAATTATAGACCAACAAATGTGTGCTCTGTGGTGAATGCGAAGTCACTGATTTTGTGAAATGTCTTACAAAAAGTAGAAAGTATTGCAGTTTATATCATATTCCATTGCTATATTTTTGTTTATATAAGATACACAATCACCTGCTCTTTTAACATATATATAATTTGAATACTTTAGTTCATTGTCAAAGCATAACTACTTTGGTCTTTGAAACATTAATTTGCAGCAGATCCATACTCCCATATTATAACAATCTTTGTTATAAATCATTTCGGTTCTTAACAACATAACATCATTTGCATGCAAAAGTAAATGTACATTCATGATCCAAAAAACACACCATCCCAAGCATTCCTTACACATTTATCCAGAAATGAAGTTAATAAACACAAATTAAACAAGTTACACAGCTACTTCAAAAATAAAACACAACTGTATTTTCATATTTTTCCAATTATGCTATCAACATCTGCAATCTTAGAGTTACAACATTCTTATAACATTTATGACTTGCTTTTCAAGTTTTTTCTTTGTTGCTTGTAAGTATCTATTTCAATCAAATTGTTATCATACATATCTCTAAAGTAGTCCTTCTAGCATGTCTTCACTTCAGATTCAACTCTATTATATCAATTTTAATTCCATTCATTCTCCTTGAGGCTCCTTCTTCAGCCCTCTTCATCCATTTACAAAATGAGACCACATTTCTCTATTTTAATATTAAATACTCCTTGTTGTCTTTCTCTACCTTCTTTGCAACATTTTGCACTGTCTTTTTCTATTTTTTTTTTCTTTTTCTCAACTTTATTTTTACAGGAATATTTCAGATGCATTTTTTCCCTCATGCACAGCACCTTTCATTTCAATTAATCCACCAAGCATCTTTTTCATACTTCTCATTAGCATAACTCCACACACTTCAATGGCACTCTGCAACTTAATTCTTTCCACATCTTTTCTTACATCTACTTCCCATTTATTGTATTGAGAGATTAATCTATCGTCTAATCTTTTTTACACCAGCATTCAATTTTTTTACTATTTCCTTTTCATCCATGTCCAGTTTATCCAAAGATCCATTCTTCACTAAAAGTGTTCCATTCTATATTCTACATTCATATCCTTCATTAATCCAACCAATCTTTCATTATAAACAATCAGACAATGATTTTTGCATTGTATTCATTCCTTTGTAATGTCTGCGTATGATCAGACTTATGCTTAAAGCATGTATTTTAAGCAAACAGATTTTTCTAAGCAAATATTCACCCGTCACCATTTTTATTCACTCTGGAGTCTCAGTGGGCCAATTACTTTTTTATATTCTCTCTTCTTCTTCTCACCTATCATTAATTATGTCTAGGAAAATTAATTTCATTCATTTAGAATATTGCACAATTTCCCTCAAACCTCATTCCTGATTGTTTCATTATCACCATTAACTGGAGCGTAACACGCAACTGTCACCAACCTATGAATTTCTTCTTTCACATATCCCTACATAACATAGATAATACCTTCATATTTTGTAATATTTCATACTTTTATACACAAAATTGGCATCTTCATTTCTCTGCATATATTCATCAAATCCAGTACAGATCTGGCTTCCTTCATTCAGTTCCATTACATACCTTCTCTTTCTTGTAGTTTCATGGAAGTATCTATTTTCATTTCAATTCATTTAGTCTTCAAATATTCTAAATAGTAAACTTTTATATACAGTAGTCACTACCGGATGGGTCCACATATATTGCCCCTTTTTGGTTAATCAATACATTTCTTGCTCTTATAAAGAAAAGGACTAACAATAAAATTTGTTCTGGCATATTTTATCCAGCTTGCCTCCAGCATCCTGTTTTTATGCAACCGTGTTCATGTTGTACTATGCAAGCTTGGATATCTAATCTAGAAACCATCTTGCAAGCAAATTTACTGTTACCGACATCCCATCAAAAAGAAAGTATACACAGTATACTGACATATAGACAGAAGATCCAATTCTTTAATAATTCATTTTCAAAGTGTAAAAATTTTGATATTTTTACTGGTAATTTCAATCTTTTGCATTGTTTCTATTTTTAAGCTGGCTATTTACTTTGAATACTCAACAGAGTAGAAAATCTGGATATACATTTAATAAAATCCAGAGACTTCAAAGTAATTAGTGGCAATTGAACTTGTTTGCATGACACAAAGTGATTGTAGGAGTAGGAGATACAAACCTACTGGTATAATACATCCCCCCCCCCAATAAAATTATGTGTGAAAACACTTATTTAAGTAAGCCATATTGATAAAATTTGAATCTATGTTTAATAGATTTTTAAAACCACGTGGAATATGTCTCAGAACATTGCTATATATGAACCTTACATCACAAAAACCTCTGTATATTCCTAATTAACATAGTCACCATAAAGAAAAATATGCAAAGACCATACACCATCTTAAGATTGGAGAAATAAATAAAGGAAATAAATAAAGCAATGCATTAGTAATGGAAAGTAGTTGCTCAATTTCCCGATACAATACAGACGCTCTGCATGAACAGCTGCATTAGAATTTAGTTTTCTAGGCTAGCGGCAAACTAAACCAGACAGTGCTGGCTTGGCAGCAAGTAGCCAGGGAAGTAAATTCTAGTAAATTTTAAATGGTGCACACAAAGTTGTCATTTTATTTCTTTATTCTGAATCCTCTTTAGGATTGGAGGGAGAATGTTAAGAATGGAGAAGTATGCGTATATATTAAACTACTGAGCGCAGTCTTATAAGTTGAATGTAAGATTTGATTATATATTGCCCATGACTTTCTTTCTATTCATTAGCTCTTTCCAGGAATTCATACAAAGGATTCAGTAATTCCTAAGTGAATATTTAAACTCCTGAATATATAAGCATACTTAAATATATGTGTGAATTAGTCAGGAAATAATATTTCCAAAAACCCAAAACTACCATTTCAAGAGTTAAATCATTTATTTTTCTAATCAAAGCTTCTTCCAAGAAGGTTATGCACACAAAAGACTTTCTAAAGCAACAGCTACAGAGGCTGCTTGAAATTCCACACATGTACCTCAGCAATGTATTTCTATTAATGTCCAGTGTGTGTCAGCAGGAAGATAAGGCACCAACAGCATGTCCAAGCAGCCTGGTAGAGAATGGAATGCTGTGTAAAACATTGTCTGATACTACGAATCTCACCAAACAAGGCTGCCTATAATCTCACCCTCCATGTGTACATACACACACAGATAGACACACACACACACACACACACACACACACACACACACACAACTGCCTGCTTGATAACACCACCATAGGGGGAAGATGGAACCACACAACAAAACCATTAAACAGTAGGGGAAAATGGCAATTGAGAAGGAGGGGGCAAGAAGTTAATAAGAAAAAAATTGATCAGGGAAGAATAAGTATCTAATGCTAGCTTTGACAGCTGTGCCAGAATGATAGTATGTGTTTAACATTCACTATGAAAAAAGTACAATTTTCTTCCCAAACGAACCTACTTTAATCCTTGCCTCCCACCCCCACCACAAACTGAAAAGATGCTTTCATTCCACATGTAGTTGACCTCTTCTACTCTCGAGCTACAAATTCTTCATATATTTGGTTTGACAGAGGGTAGTTTTTCCCATCTCCGACATGGAGTAATTGCTATAATCTGTTAGAGATTTTTTGCAAGTTACAGACAGAGCTTGCCAGAAGGATTGGGCTTTATTCTCTTCTGGGGAGAGGGAACTTTGCTATAAATGCAATTAAATTTAAATCCTGCAAAGGAATGAATACCATAAAATAAAGCAGCAAATTGACTTCTACAAAGTATATGCATTAGGAATATGACGCACAAGGCTTCAAAAGAGATCTCGATAAGCACGTGCAAAGACACAGCTAGGGAAAAAACCCAAACACTCTACCTTTTTTCCTTTCTTGAAAATACCAGCCATATTCTCAATATTCCCTTATATACTGTTTTTTTTTATTCCAAAAATTTCAGAAGTATACAGAAGAAAAGCAAAAGCAACTAAGCACTAACAATTTTTAAAAATGTTCAAATAATAAATATTGTTTATTATTTTTAAGATGTCAGCATGTAAGTTTCTGATAAAAAAGTGTGTTCCTGGACATCAACATACAGCAGATAAGTTCATCAAGGATTTAATGACTACCTGAGCTAGAAGCTGAGGTATGAATTTAATAATTAAAGAATGAACCATCACACCACATAAACAGTTGGAGAACACATAAGAAATCAGGCATAAACAGCTTTGTAGCTTTCACATAATATTAATGAAAACTATAAATCCTATAGTCAAAACAACACTGACAACAGTGAAAAGATTAACACTTCATTTAAACACAATATCCCTCTTGAATTAGTTCAACAAAAACAGCATCTTTCAGACATCAGATTCATCTACAGATTTGAACGAGACTTTTCAGAAACACCAAGAATCAGCAAGTAAAGAATGGCATTCTAAATATAAAGTGATCTGTAAGCACCTCACTGTGATCAACCCGAACATGTTTAATTAAAAAGGCGTAAGCTGTGCACATAACGTTCACTGGCCAACCCAGTGACACTAACAACTTTCCTTTTGTAAAATCTACATTTTCAAGATCTTCATTTTTTCCCCACATAAGGAAATGGATAAACAGTGAAAAATGCACAATTATTAATGCTACACTTCATAGGAAGGCTGGCAACTCGTTTGAAGCCTGAAGGGATGGGTCGTACTTGCAACTAAGCCAGCCCTGGGTCTGCTGGCATGCACCACTGTTCTTTTCTTGAGGTAAGTATGTCAGGTTTATCCCACAAAGAAGCTGGGAACCACAAGAGTTGTAATACTGAAGATGTATACAAATATGCTTTTTGTATGACTATTAAAGTAATGAGAGCCAGTATGATGTAATGGTTAAGGCCTCAGACTAAAAACTGGGAGACCGCGAGTTCTAGTTCTGCTTTTGGCGCAAAGCCAGCTGCATGACCTTGGGTCAGACACTTTCTCTCAGACCTAGAAAGCAAGCAATAGCAAACCACTTCCGAAAAACCCAGCCAAGAAAACAGCAGGGATTTGTTCAGGCAGCCTTTGAGAATTGAATATGACTGAATGGAAGAAAAAAAAAGCAAAGCAATAATCATGAGTGGTTGAAGAGAAGAATAAACAATCAGGATTAGATCTGTACCACAGAGGAAGGAGATATTTTCTTCTTTGCTATGATATCATGAATTCTCCCTTTCCTGAAGTTTGCATTAGATTCAGAAGAAAAGCTTCTATTGGTGCCAATGGAAGTTTTGCTCCAAGGTTACAGGGAGCATTAGAGAATAAGCTGGAGAGGATATTAGTCAGATATATCATGTGAGGGGAAAATAGTTACATCTCAACTCATCCATGATACCACTGTCAATCTTTCTGGTTCATTCATAGCTGCTATTTTAAATATTTTAAAAGTTACATTAAACTTTAATAGTTAAAAAAGTCGTATCATATACATTCAAGCATTTAATGTCACATCTGTTTTGGATTTAAAAAAAAGTCTTGTTTTACATTATTGTGAGAAGCTGCACATAATTATAGTTACCTATCGTAGCCACAGAAATCGTACATTTCTCCACAGGAGCCCAAATATAGGAATCATTTGTTTGGATTTGTTTGCGAAAACTCCTTTTTGCATAATATGAAATGAGTCACATTCATGCCTGAATTATCCAGAGAAGGACTATGTTGAATTCAGCGCTGGATTATGCTGGTTTCTAAATTCTATTTCTAAAAGAAGCCTCTAAGCTCTTTGCAAACAGTAGACTGCCATCTAATTGCGAATGAACTGTACGTTCATGCACTTGGTTTATCTGATCTGGTCTGGCTCTTCCTTTCAGCACAGATTACACAACACAAAGTCATCTTCTATCTCCTTATACTAGCGTTTCTCAACCTTGGCAACTTTAAGACATGCGGACTGGCTATGGGATTCTGGGACTTGAAGTCCACACATTTTAAAGTTGCTAAAGTTGAGAAACATTGCCCTATACCAGGGGTAGGCAACCTGGGCTCTTTTATGACTCATAGACTTCAACTTCTCAGGAATTCTGGGAGTTGAAGTCCATGAGTCATAAAAGAGCCAAGGTTGCCTACCCCTGCCCTATACAAACCAAAAGTAAAGAAGCACCGTCCAAGATCCTAGTTTAAATGAAACTTTTAGGTAAATGAACTATACATCAAGGTACAATTTGTTCACCATAAAGTAGGTAGTCTGCTAAATCTTTTCTTATTCTCCTCTGATCAAAAAGAGAAATGTGGAATTTTAATTTAGGGTGTTCTCTTACTTTCTACTAGGCACTCTGAAAATAAATTGCAGGTCTGAACAAATGCACAATCCAGTTATTCCTTGAAAAACTCTAGGAAGTGCACAGATTCTATATATAAAGAGCACTGCAGACAACGGCATACATTCAAAAGGCAGTCTTGAAGCAAAGGCAGGGGAACGAAACAACCACTGATATTTTGTTGTAGCGCTATGATTATTCAAAGGAAAGGAAAGCCCAGGGATAACATCCTCCAGCCCAGGCAGCTATAAAAATTGGAAGCTCATGAGACCATCAGCTGCTGAAATCTGCACAAACCCTCCAAACATAAATTAGCCTTCAGAGTCAAGAGATAAAAGGAGATGCGAGCAGCAGAACTCTAAAGGATTTTTTTTAAGGCAAACAAGAAAGACCACATGTCTGACAAATCACATTCTTCTTAGCTAGGAAAATTAAAAGCACAGAGGCACATGGAGTGGCAGCCTCTTATCCTCAGCCAGATAATGTCTTTCCTTTCCCTCTAGGGAAAAAGAAAAAAAAATGCTGAGTTTTAATTTTTCAGGTTCATTGTGGCACATTATGACCATGTTTTAATTTAACCCCCATTCTATTCATCTTAAGGTAAAGGTAAAGGTTCCCCCGCACATGCGTGCTAGTCGTTTCTGACTCTAGGAGCCGGTACTCATCTCTGTTTCAAAGCCAAAGAGCCAGCGTTTGTCCGAGGACATCTCTGTGGTCATGTGGCCGGCATGACTAGACGCCAAAGGCACACGGAACACTGTTACCTTCCCACCGTGGTGGTCCCTATTTTTCTACTTGCATTTTTTTTTTATTAAAAAGTTTTAACATACAATTTTTCCTTTAAAAATCCCCCCTCCCCCTCCCTTCTCCCTCCCCCCCTACCTCTCCCCCCTCCCCCCCTCCCCCCCCTGACTTCCCAGAGCTAAATACAAGGTATATAAAAAAAAACAATCATAAACAACCATATACTAACATCCATAAACTCTAAAATCCATCACTCTCTAGCTTATATAGGATAATATATATATATATTAAATATATATAGAAAAACAAAAATAGAAAAAGAAGAAAAGAAAGAAGACTTATTCAAATGCTACATGAAACTTCTTAACCCTATACTTGTTCTGGATAAACTCAATCCATTTTCTCCATTCCATAATATAGCGTTCTTGCGAGTGATCTTTCAAATAGGCCGAAATCTTCGCCATCTCAGCCAGGTCGGAAACCTTTAAAGTCCACTCTTCTATGGTCGGCAGTTCCTCTTTCTTCCAGTACTGACCTATCAAAAGTCTTGCTGCCGTAATTAAATTCAACATCAACTTAGTGTCCACAACTGTAGCATCTGTAATTATTCCCAACAAAAAAAGTTGCGGACAAAACTTTATCCTCTGTTTAAAAATCTTCTGCATGTTCCACCAGACTTTTATCCAAAAGGCCTTAACCTTTTTACAAGTCCACCATATGTGAAAATATGTTGCGTCTTCATCACCGCACCTCCAACATTTAGGCTGATAATTCGGATACATACTTGCAAGCTTTTTAGGATCTAAATGCCATCTATAAAACATTTTGTAAAAATTCTCTCTTAGATTTTGAGCTTGTGTAAATTTTACATTCCTCACCCAAATCTTTTCCCATGTGTCCATTGTAATAACTTCCTGGATGTTTTGGGCCCATTTTATCATACAATCCTTAACAAGTTCTGTTTCTGAATCAATCTCTATCAACGCAAGATATATCCGTTTAATATGTGCTGGTCCCTGATTTCTGATTTGCTTTATCAAGTTTTCATCAGTCATTGTAAATCCATTATTCTGGTCTTCTTTCCACCTGGCCCGTAACTGAGTATATTGAAACCAATTTTGAACAACCTTCTCTTCTCGCAAGAGGCTATATGATTTCAAACACCAAACATTTCTTTCCAAGCTTAGGATCTCCTTGTACGTAGTCACATCATGTTTGAAGCCAGCATGTATATTTTCTATTGCGTGTTTTGGAATTGCCCACAATGGTATCTTGCAGTCTAACTTATGTCTATACTTCTTCCAAACTCTCAACAATGCCTGTCTTAAAATATGCACTCTAAACACATTGTCTACCTTCTTGTCATACAACAAATATGCATGCCAGCCAAACAACAAATCGTGGCCCTCAAGATTTAATAATCTCTCTTGTGACAAATTAATCCAATCACTTATTCCTACTAATGCAACAGCTTCATAATATAGTTTAAAATTAGGCATTTTGAGACCACCTCTCTCACGAGTATCCTGCATAATATTAAGTTTAACTCGTGGCCTTTTCCCTGCCCAAACAAATTTATTGATACCTCGCTGCCATTCCTCCAGATTAGAATCTTTCTTAAGAATCGGTATCATTTGAAATAAAAATAAAAATTTAGGCAGGACATTCATTTTCACTGCTGCAATCCGTCCCAACAAAGACAATTGCAATTTTCCCCAACTCTCCAATTCTTTTTGAATTTTCCCCCACAATTTTTCATAATTATTTTTATATAACTTTGTATTAGAGGGCGACAAAAGCACCCCCAAATATTTAACCCTTTTAACAATCTCAAATCCAGTTAATCCTTCTAAGAGAGCCTTTTGCGAAACTGTCATATTTTTGGCCAAAATTTTAGTTTTCTGTATATTAACTTTAAATCCAGAAACCTTCCCATATTGTGTTATTATCTCCATGAGGTCCACAACAGAGTTCTCTGGCTGGGTCACTGTAACAACCAGATCATCTGCAAATGCTCTCAATCTATAATCCTGATCTCTAATTTGTATCCCCTTAATTTTTTCCGAATTCCGTATTTTAACCAATAATATCTCTAATGTTAACACAAATAACAAGGGCGATAACGGACACCCTTGCCTTGTGCCCTTCTCAATATTACATACTTCTGTCAGACTATTATTAACTATGATTCGGGCAGTTTGTTTTTGATATAATGCCCTAATCGGTTGTAGAAAATTTTCCCCAAAATCCATTTTATCTAAAACTTTCATCAAAAATTGCCAATTCAATTGATCAAAAGCTTTTTCAGCATCTAGAAAAATTAGCGCCGCAGGGATCTGGTCCAAAAACTCTAACACATCAACTATATGCCTCACATTATTTTTCATTTGCCTACCACTAATAAACCCCGTTTGGTCCCCATGAATCACCTGTTGCAGAACCCTCATCAATCTATTAGCCAAAACTTTAGCAAATATCTTGTAATCTGTATTTAAAAGCGATATTGGTCTGTAATTTTTAACTTGAGTAGCATCTTGGTCTTCCTTCGGAATCAAAGAAATAAAAGCTGTTCTCCAAGACGGTGGCACCTTTCCCCCCCTCTGGATTGTCTGGAACAGTTCCTTTAACGGTTTCATCATCTCTAATTGTAAATTTTTGTAGTAAGCCGCAGACAAACCATCCGTGCCTGGTGCTTTATCCACCTTCAATTCCTTAATTGCTGTAAAAATTTCTTCTTCTGTAATTAATTGATTAATCTCCTCTTTTTGTACTTGCGTAAGAACCGGGATGCTAGCATTCTCCAAATATATATCAATGTCTTTTTCATTAATCTTCTCCTTAGCATATAATTTAGAATAAAAATCCACAAAAGCACCCTTGATAAGGTCCTGTTGAAACACAACCCTTCCTTTATACTCAATTTGGTCTATATTAGAAGCCCTTTGTTTTTTCCTCAATCTATAAGCTAACCATCTACCTGGTTTGTTAGCGTTGCAAAAAGTATTATGCCTGGCAAACCGCAAATTGGTTGCCACTTGGTCAGCCATTAATTTATCAAATTGTCCTCTTAACAGTTTAATAGCCTCCTTAGTCTTCACATCCTCTGAATTCAAAATCAAAGCCTTTTCTTTTTCCTTTATTTCATTCTCCAGATCTTTCCTCCTAGCTTCCACAGCACGTCTATGTTTATTATTCATATATATCAACACTCCTCTCATGTAGGCCTTGCTAGCATCCCAAACCATATCCATAGAGGTACCCTTATTCATATTAATTTCGAAAAAATCCTTCATCCGCTGTTTGCATTCTTCCACATTTCTCTGATTTCTAAACAAATTCTCATTTACGCGCCACGAGCGCCTGTCTCTATTCTCCTTATCAATCTCTAGCCAAACTGGACTATGATCAGAGATAGTTCTTGCACAAATCTTCACCTTTTTAGTCCTTAAAAAAAATCATTAGTCAACAAAATAAAATCAATCCTAGAAAAAGATTGATGTCTGTCAGAATAAAAAGTATAATCCTTCTCCTGCAAATGTCTCTCGCGCCAGATATCTCGCAGTTCCAAGTCATCCTTCATTTCAAAAAAGGATTTAGGCAGTCTAGCATGACTTGGGACGCGCTTAAAAGCTCCAGCCTTGTCCATCTGTACATCCAAAACACCATTCCAGTCCCCCATAAAAATAAAAGATTTATAATCCAACTGGGTAAGCTTTGTATGAAGTAAACTAAAAAAGTCAGCCTGTTGTTGATTAGGAGCATATAATCCAACTAAAAGCGTCTTTTTACCTTCTAGCAGCAGCTCTATCATAACGTATCTTCCATGCTTATCTGCTTCAATTAAGTCTGCTGTTAAGGCACTTTTAACATAAACAACCACTCCATTTTTCTTATTCATTGCAGAAGCAACAAATTGCGTACCCAACCTTGAGTTCGATAAATACTTTTGATCCACAACCCTAATATGCGTTTCTTGCAAACATATAACATCTATCTTGAATTGTTTTAAATATTGAAAAACTTTCTTCCTCTTCTGTGGTGAATTTAGTCCATTAACGTTCCAGGTTAAAAATTTAGTTACCATGCATATCCTCCCAAAGCTCTTGGAGCACTGCTTTGATAGGACTATCTTCTTTAGGCCGTGCTCCTCCCACTGCTTGGCTATAAGTACGTTGTGGAAGTACCAAAGACTTTTGCTGGTCTTGTTCTTTTATTTTTTTTGATCGTTTGAAAGCAGCACGCGTTACCCTTTGCTCTCTAAGATCATCCAAAGAAGTTATAGCTTGATCTCCTCCAGCACCGTTTTCCTCTGCTTCAGCCTCTTGATGTTCTCCTTCTCCAGATCCCTTTGCAGCTTCCAGAAGTGTTAATGGGGTTGCTTTTAAAACGTTATTGTAAAAATCACGCGCTTGCTTCACAGTAACCAGCCGGTACCTTTTACCTTCATGCATCACCATCAACCCAACTGGAATCTCCCATCTGAACCTTATATCTCGTTGCTTGAGCTCTTGCACAAGAAATGTAAAATCCTTCCTTCTCCTTAAAATCTTTGGAGGAATTTCTTTTAGAACCAAGACTTCTTGATCAGCAATCACAACTTTAGCATCATAGGCAGCTTGTATAACTTCATCTCTAATTTCCCTTTTTGCAAAGTAAACCACCGCATCTCTAGGCAACTTTCTCTGTCTAGCAATCCATGAATTCACACGAAACACTTTATCCATACCTCCTCTTATTTCAGATGCTGGCTGATTCAATACCACTTCGAGAGCCTCAGAAACCAGCTGCTTTAAATCTTCCTTAATATTCTCTTTCAAGCCTCTGATTCTAACAGCAAACTGCATCTGGTAATATTGAGCAAGACTCAATTCTGTTTCCATTTTGTCTCTTAAATCTTCATTCTCCAATACTTTTGCTTCTAATATGGCATTCTTTTGAGTCAAATCTTCCACTTTTTCATCCAAATCTTCCACACATTCCGCCACTTTATGCACTGAAGACAAAATGTCTACCTTCATCACACTGAGCTTCTGTTCCATCCTCTCTTCCATTCTCTCCTCCAATTTCTCCAATTTCTCCTCCATCTGTGCAAATTTATCACCCATTGATTCCAAAATTACCTGGGCATGTTTTTCAAGAGCATCTCGTAAGTCCTTCGGTGTCAATACATCAGGAGGATGCAACGCCTGCAATGATGATTGTTGCACCGGAGAAGTTCCACCGCTCCGAAGAGTTTTAGGGGGAGGTTTAGCCGCCATCTTTTACTTTCAATTGTGACGCACTTTCACTTTAGATTTAAAAAGTCCATCAAGCTCGAGAGTAAAATAAAATAATCCTCTTCACCTTTTTCTCTTGTACCGCTCTGCCTGCTCTTATTAATCCATAGTCCTTCCTTCAGGCAGGGGTGGTCGCAGACGCCTGGCTCTGCTCCAAGAAATCCGGAGCAGAGACGCTGACCAGCTGGGAGCAACCCAGGCTACGGGGGAGTTCAATCCTTCAGCCACCCAAGCTCCAAGCTCAGGCGGCCCCGGAGAACTCGACCCCTACCTGGGGCCTCACCCCCTCCTCTTCTCCCGAGGAGGGGGCTTCAAATTCGCCCGAACAGCTGATCGGCGCTGTTTCGGGCGAAAATCACTCAGCTGAGCCGCGGGCAGCCCGGGAAGGCTGTCTCCGGCGCAGCGCAGCCACCGGAAGTCCCCCCTATTTTTCTACTTGCATTTTTACGTGATTACGAACTGCTAGGTTGGCAGAAGCTGGGACGAGTAACAGGCACTCACTCTGCTATGCGGCACTCGGGATTCGACCCGCCAAACTGCCGATCTTCTATCGACAAGCTCAGCGTCCTAACCCACTGAGCCACCGCGTCCCTTACCTGCCCTCATATATCTTTCTCTAACCCAGCAATTTTTCCTTAAACAATGTAACCTTTTCCCCCCTCTTATAAATATCCAGGGTTGCTCACTACATACAATTCTTTGTGGGTACCTTTCCATCAAAAAACCTGGCAGAACCACCCTTGCTCTAGAGCAGACATGTCAAACTCACAGCATCACGTGATGTCGCGTGACGTTGTGCGACGTATTGGAACTTTTTTCCCATTGCCGGCAATGGGGGTGGGTGCGGTTTCCTCATGACACATCCAGACCGCGGGCCGGCAGTTTAACACCCCTGCTCTAGATCAAACTTTGTTTTAATAATTGCCCTTAAATATTTAGGAAGCTTCACAGAGAGAGCACTGAAATGTGTCCCAATTCCTTTAGAAAGGACCAACTGCTAGAATAGTTGTTTGACACAGAATAAAGGAAATGGCTTCTTTAGAGCTGCCACGCAATTAATCCTACTCCTAGTCCTTCCCCACTCAGCAAAATTAATCTTCTTATTCTGCTTTGTGCATACTATACATTATTCAGTATTAGAGTTGGGCCACTGCCTAGCGTCTTTTGGCAAGGAAGAATGAGTTCTCACAGCCTAGTTGAAGTATACTTTTTATCAACTAGAAGATATTTGATCTTATTACTTATATTGATGCTAACTACCGTATCTCCAGTTTTAATGTATGTTTAGAGTTACTTGCAAAGAATCTTTATTGCATTCAAGACGCGATATTTTCCGTGCTCTGGAATTAATATGAACCAACCTAGAATTCTAAACTTATGCTGAGAATTTACTCATGACCTAGTTCTGTATCCAATATACACCTTTCCTTTTATGGCTTGATTCATAGTGATGTAAAGACTGCTCCCATTATGTATAACAAGTTGAAAAATGTTACCAAAGGACAAATTTGATTGTGCACCTGATTTAGTTGTATAATGTATATTACATTATAGCATTAATTGGTGAAAATAGTAATAGGACAACCACTGGAAAATATTTATCCATATATAATTTTGTTTCTGGAGGTACTGTAGGTAAAGCAGTCAAAATATAATGACTAGCACTGTATGTATCATATACTACTTTCTCATAAATATATAAAAATTATTCTTGTGTGTGATTGCTTAAATTAACAGGTGTTAAAATTTGTTCAAAGTGAGTAGAGAGAGAAAATTAAACATTTATCTTTCACAGCAATGGTCCCCATCCTTTTTGGCACCAGGGACCAGTTTCATGGAAGACAATTTTTGCAGAGAACGGTGGGGGCGGGTTGGGGTGTTCAGTTTTGCTTACCTGTCACTCACATCCAGCTGTGTAGCCTAACAGACCATGGACTGGGACCCGTTTTAGAATGTCTTCTGAAGAATTTATTTTATTAATCACGTAGTTGCTAAATTGCAAGGAATTGCCCCAAAGAACTTTCTTCATATTAGTTGGCATACTGTCAGTCAGCACAGAGTACCTTTACCTTTATACAATGACTACCATTAAGGGCATGAATTTATTTTACCTGCTTTCATCCTCATGTTTTCTAAGACTGATAGCTTGCATTTTAAACATTTATCAGGAAAACCTTCACCCACCTGCCACCCTTTGTCTCTTCTTTATAATGAGAGGAAAAAAGCATCAAAATGTATTGTACATACTCAATGACATATGTTTCTAAATGGATGTGGATGTATTTTTCTTACATAAAGAGACAAATTTAATGTTATCCATTAATTGTACTCAAAGTACCAACAGTGTGTTGCTAAACCTATCAACAATAATTTTCTTAATATACATAGATGAAAATATTAATATCAATATAGAGCAGGGGAGTCAAACTCAATTTCACTGAGGGCCGCATTAGCATTGCAGTTGCCCTCAGGGGCCGGATGGGTGTGGCCAGGGTGGGCGTGGCCTGCTGGGTGGGTGTGGCTGGACTGTGTGTGGCCTACTGGGTGGGCATGGCCAGCTCTACATCATTCGCGTCAAGGGTACCTATGGGGGTCTGGGCAGGAGTGGGACAGATCTGAGGGTCTCTGGCAGAAGGTCTCGGGGCAAGTGCCAAGGCATGGTCCACTGAAGGAGCCTCTGTTCCTCTCAGGCCATGCGGGGGGGGGGGGGCTGGACAATGGCACAGAGGTCAAATGCCCAGCCCAGCCCTCAATCACCTGTGGCACTAAGCCCAGCCCCATTTCCCCAAGGGGGCGCCCAGCTGCACTTACCACCTCAAGGCTGCTGCTGCTGTGCTTGCTCTCCTTAGCCAGGTTGCTCATGATGGGTACGAGGGCAAAGTCAACAGGGAGGCCCACTCCCTCTCCATGTGAGGAGACCTGGCTTTGTATTCAAAGCTTCCTTAGCAATAGGATGGGAGACACCCCAGGATAGGCCAGGAGGTGGGGGCAGGGAAGGACTAAGGCAGGACTTCCCTCAGATCCCCTCTCCTTCCTTCCCAAGAGTGGTGGGAAAATATTTGAGATGAGGGAGGGAGAAAAACAGGCAAGAAACGCAGCTGGGGAAGTGTCATCCTTCGTGAGGACTGAAGAAATGCACCATTGCCTGGAAGTGGCCAGCACATGGCCCTCGCCTACTTCACATATTCGGCTTGGTGGGCTCGGTGGGAGGAGATGCCATGAGCAGCATGAGAGTCGATGTTACCTGTGCAATGCTGCCCAGCCCCAAGCCTGCCCAGTTTTGGCAGGCAGCTGGGTGATCTCCTCACAGTGCCGAGAGGCTGAGACGGGTGGCATGAATCTGAAGAGAAGCACAACGCTGCTCAGTCCCTAGCCTGCCCGAAGTAGGCAGAGCCATGTGCTGGCCACTTCCAGGCAATGGTGCATTTCTTCATTCCTCACAAAGGGTGATACCTCCCCAGTGCACACCCAGTGGGCGGGGCCGATGCGGCACGGGCTGGTCCCTCGCTGTTTCCAGACGACCTTGTGGAGCTAAGACTGAATGCGTTTCAGCATAGATGGCCACCACAAAATTGTACATTGGCTCCCGGCCAGCCTGGGCCAGGGCCATGGCAGCGGGGACCGTTCCCTCACTGTTTCCAGGATGGGTTCACAGGCCACATGAAACCACTTCGCAGGCCAGATTTGGCCCCCGGGCCTTGTGTTTGACATGTCTGGTATAGAGGATTACTTATTCAGGGCAAAAGGAACAGTTCTTCCCTTAGTGAAACCATAGCGCCAACCAATCAGATGGTATGGAGAGATGAAAAACCAGATAAATATATGGTATTCAGTGGCTTTTTTTTTTTGGATCCCCATGTATTGTCCTTTTATTTGTATCAGTTCCGGATAGTATGCCAGTTAAAACTTGAATCAGTTTGGTCAAATTTAGCCTTACTTCATTTATTCTTTAATCAATATTAATCAACTTAATCAAGGACTGCCTTTAAATAAAATGGCCAACTTTCTATTTCAGCCACCAAAATACAATCACTCCTCTGATTTTAGGTTTTACTGATTAGATTGATTTGTTGTTATAGAAATGGCTAGTTTACACTATTATGGAAAAGTAAAAAGCCGAGGTTCAATGTTAATGCTTTATTCTACTGCAAGAGAGGAAGTCAGAAATCAATGCCTTTTCTTTTTTCCCCCTTCTCCCTCACTTTTCTTCCACTTTTCCCTCCCCACTGTGTCCTACTATTTGCTTTTGTAGTTTTGTATTTTATTCTATATTTTATGAAAATTTTACAAATACAAGGACCCTAAATAAATAAATAAATAAATAAATAAGTCAGTCAGTCACAAATCCAGCTGGGTGACTTTGGACAAGTGATCCTCAGCCTTGGAAAGGACAAAATGGCAAAGCGCTTCTGAAAAAAAAAGCTTGCCAAGAAAACTGGAAGGATTAGGTAATCACCTGGAGACTACACTGACTTGAAGGCACCAAAGCATCAGGCATGGCTGAAGAATGGACACAACTGAAAAGAATGGAGACAGAAGACAGAAAAAGTAGAGGCAACAACGGAAAGGTGCTTTGAAAACACACTGAAGGCAATCTAAAGAAGAATAAGGCAAATCAGTACAGAAATAATGGATTAAATTTATATGCCAGCCAACTCCCAGCAACTCTGGACAGTTT
Organism: Vipera berus; assembly: GCF_964194415.1. Taxonomy (NCBI): domain Eukaryota; kingdom Metazoa; phylum Chordata; class Lepidosauria; order Squamata; family Viperidae; genus Vipera; species Vipera berus. The sequence goes on along the minus strand of NC_138203.1, from coordinate 236,100,966 downwards.
ATAAGTTTCAAAGAAACAATACAACAAGAAAAATGGCAAAGATAACAAACCTTGATGGGATTGGGAACAAAAAGAAGAAGAAAAGACCTGGGCAAAATCCATGTATTTCTGGCCTTTTGAAATACACTCAAATCTCAGGGAGAAACCTCATTCCAGAGCACAGGCACTGCTACAGAGAAGGTCCACTTCCAGAGTTGGAATATTATTTAATTAAAGAAATCTGAAATGGGCCAATCCTACTAACTTGATTGATGAAGCAAATCCTATAGGAGACAGACAATTCCTCAAGAAATCTTATGCAATATAAGGTTTTATAGGTATTAACCAGCAACCTGAATTGCACCTGGAAGCAAATTGGCAAATAAAGCAGTTCACAAAGCAGAAGTGTTTTATGCTATGCCACCTGCATTCTGGACCAGTTGAAGCTTCTGGGTGGCCTTCAAAGGCAACTCCATGTAGAGCACATTGCACAGTAAAGCTGTGAGATCATCAGGGCATGAATGACCATTTGATGGGTGCCCTGATCTAGGAAAGGGCACAACTGGTACATCAGATGATGCTGTGGAAAGGCCTTCCTGTCCACAGCTGCAACCTGCAACATCAAGCAGAAGCTGTTTGCACCACATATGGAAGTGCCACTCCAGCCATGGTCAAAGTTAGATTATCCCAAGATCCAAGTGAGATCACCAATAGCCATAGGGTCTTGAGATGGTCTTCGCCATCCAAGCCCACACAGCCTCCATGAATTGGGACAAAATTAACATTCTGTGCTAGCTGCAGCATGTGGATGGTCCCTACCTGAAAACTCATTCCAAATGAATGAACTTTATCATAGAGCAAAACCAGGTTACGATTTAGAATGAATGCTCTTATCCATATTAACTTCATTTTTTAAAACATGAAAAAGTTGCTCGTAAAATTCATTAATGCTTATATAAATTGAATTATTCTTGGCCCTTTCTGAAAAAGATTGGATTTTCTTCTATGGTAAGAGGACATAGACAATTTAGAGTTTGGCAATGACATTATCATCCTATAACATTTGAATGAATAAGCCATGGCAGTTGCACAGTAAACATTGCGCCTGGAAGCCAACTATATATAATTGTATAGATGCATCCTGACTTTTTCCTTTTTTAAATAACTGAATAATATAAATAGTGACAACCTGCTTGCAATTCAAAATTTGCATTGTGGCATTTGAATTTATACTGTAAGCACATCATGCTCCAGGCCATAAGGAGAAATGCAATCGCAAGAAGCAGAAAACATACTCCTACTCAAGTTGTTATTTTTCTTTAAATAGGAGATACATGAAACTAACAGATGGCAGCTGACCAGCCTTATCTGGGCTTGAAAGCTAAGCAAAATTGGGTCTTATTAGTAGCTGGATGGAAAACCATGAGGGAATCATAGTACTGTAGGTTAGACGTCAGAAAAACATCCCAGAAGAAGGAAATAGCAAACAACTTCCAACTGTTGCCACAATAGGACCGTGGAAGTGATCCCACCAGGAGGCTATATGCCTGTGAGTCTGTCACAAAGCTGATAAGTAGCAGATCTAAGTAGTCAGCTTAGTTTCCCACAGGTAGATTTTCCCTTAGGCAAGACAAAGTGTAGGGGGCATGCTGAGCTGGCAAATGAACAGAAAGTAAAAACTCCCAGAGGGAACTCTGGGAAGAAATAGGTGTAATAGCTGGTAACCTAAATAAATCAAGAGAGTATTGACTGTTGAATATACATTGTAAAGAGCAGTGTTGGCTGAAGATCGTGATGGACTAAAAAGTTCTGATCCATTGCACGTCAAAGCTCAAGACGTTTGAAGTCCTCCAAGGCAAGTCCAAAGAAGATTGCTAAAATGAGTTACAAGTTCAAGTGTGGCCCAAGAATTTAAAGATGGGACATTTTTTTAACCCAAAATAACTTCTCAGACACTAAAATTGTAGAAAATAAAAGTTCTCACTAGTCATGGAAAACAGGAAACCAGTATTAGTCTAAATGGGAAAGAATGCTGGCCAATTTCTTCAACCCTTTTCTTCAACTATCTAAGTGGGGTAGTTAAAAGTAACCATGTGTACACATGTGTTCAGCAAATATCGTCCCTTGCAAACACACAGAAAGAAAACCTAGGCTGTATTCAGTACACAAAGTTAGGCTGTACATAGTAGCAGAAATAATATCCTGTGGAGAAAAAATGTGTTCTATTCCAATATATTTTAAGTTCAACTTGCTGTACTACTTTTGTAAGCAAGCAAAGGAAGGACAGAAGTTTTAAAAATCTGTGAACCCTTTTGAATTTTCAGTATTTCTTTATAAATATTACCTAAAAGATGATCTGTTCTTCATACGTTCTGAAACTAAAGAGAACCCAATTAAATGTCAAAAAATGAACCTTGTTTATTCACTTATTGAGGGAAATGATGTACAGCTAGATATTAGTATATTCTTTTCTGATTACCATTTCTACCAATTTGCCCAAGATGGATGGACTCATTGTCTTATAATTTCCTGCATTTCCTTTGTTTCCTTGTTAAAAATTGGTATCACATTGGCTGTTTCCCAATAAGTCTAATCTAAGTGACATGCCATATAATCTTGCCGTAAGGTCAGCAATTTCACATCTGAGTTCTTTAAAAAAAAGTCCTGTGAGGATACTATAATAACCTGGACATTTATCAGAATGTAACTTGTGAAAATATCCTAAAATGTCTTGTTGGTTTCAGTTGTCCTAATTCTCCTCATCTGAGAAATATTACAGACTTAAAACTTGTGATATTATTCAATAAATAAGAGGTATCCCATTTTCATAAAGTAGCGCACATAAGATCTAGATTACAAACAAAACATTTATTCAGCAGTATTTCAATAGTAATCAAATTAACTTAATTACCCAAACATATTGAAAGCTTAATTCCTAATCTAAGGAACAACACTTCAACAATGACAAGAGATTTCTGCCCAAGAAGCCAATCAGCAGGCTGCAATGGAAGACACCAGAAGATGTGGCTACCATTAGAGTTTAAAGAATTGTTCCTTTGTATAATATCATAGACATGCTTTAGTGAAATTACTTTCCACACACAATCTTATGCTTCTTTCCCATCATGACATTTATAAAATTTGTTCCCATATATTTTTTTTTGGAAATAAAACAAAAGTGTGGTAGGGGATGGGCAGGAAAGAAAATGGAAGTGTCTTCCTTTGTCAATATATCTGACGAAACCGTTATTCTGAGGGATTAAATGAGATAAGAATTTAAGAGATTTGCACAAAATCACATTAGCCTAAATCCAAGTAATACTACTTTTCAGGATATTAATTTCATTTATTCTATTTGTTCTCCCTTCTATCCAGATAACACTGTATGCACTCACTCCTCTCTAAAGGAGATCCTCCTACTTTATATGATATAATCCTTCCTTTCTGAAGCTGTAATGAGATGTCTTTGCTTAATCACATTTATTTCTCCTCCTTCCCACTTCTCTCACTTATTTGTTCCAAGGCCATAAAGCTGCAGATGCTCATGAACTCAGTATAATGCTCAACAACCTCAGCATTATACTGATAAGAGGGATGCTCAGAGAAACTGCGATGAAGAAAAGCAGATAGGTAAAATTAGGTATAAACAGGAAATTGGAAATTGAACTACTGATCTAACGATAAGGCAACAGTTACTTCATAATGTGTATAACATTAAATATTGTATACAAGGTCCTAATTACTTTTAATTGGTATGACTGAGAGGTCCACTTTTTCATTAATTACTTTTAATTGGTATGACTGAAAGGTCCACTTTTTCATATTAGTTCTAGTTTTCTGTATAAAATCCTGGACATATATTAAAAATTTAAGAAAGTTACAGAAAAATCAAAACATTTAAAAAAATGACAATGTAACAAATATACAGAATCAATATTATTTAGCCAGCTATTTTTGGGACAAAACAAACTAGATTTCTCTAAAGAAGATGGATACTTTTAAGTAAATGTGCAAATTGTTGCAATAAGTCTCATAATGTAGAATAAAAACTAAGCTGCACATAAGATCCCAGCCAAATGTCTCTGATTTTAAGTTACCTGGATATGCATGGGAAATGGCAGGAACTTTCTCCTACCTCTTAGTTATTCATAGAAAATAGTGTTGTAAGGGAAACCAGATTTTGGGAACATTTTCCTCAATATGCTACAGCACAATTTACTTCAGCCACAAACTCAGTCAAGAGTAACCGATTCCTTTTCTCGATTTAGATAGGCCTTTCTCCTGGGCTTTACTAACAGCATTACAGGCTGTTGAACCTATACGAAAGGATTAATGCAATAATTGCAAAAGAGAAGGATAAATTAAGTAAACACCGAAAGACTAAGCAATACAAGTATGAAGCATATCACAACCCATAGATGCTTACAAAGTGAGGTATTTTGCATTTCTTCTTTCCCATTCTATCAATCATTTAAGAGTCAGGATACACAGTTTCACCTAATAACTTACCTGCAGGAGTTAATAACTCCCACTCAAGAGGGAAAGTAATTGAGGGAGGGTGTCTTATCATTAACCCAGTTCTCAGCCATGCATGGTTCTATATATAAAAGAAATTTAATAAATAAATATCAGCATGTGCACCATATATTGGTGGCAAATGGCAAAGAATGCCATGGCTGCAGATATTCCCAACAGTTATCTTCTTTAGTAGTGGGAGCACAGCATTTGTCATCAGCTGAAGCTTCCAGGCCAATCTCTCCCAATGCATTATAATAATTTAGTCTTACATTTATCAATATATAGATCTCTTTATTGAGCAGTTTTAGAAGATACCAAAGTAGCCATTTCTCCTTCAAGGGAAACAGAATCCCTGTTAGAACAGGTACTTCAAGAAAACTATATAATGTCTACAACCGGGAACGACTTCCCATCGCCCAGTGCGCTCACACAGGGAGGGCCTCCTCAGGGTGCCATCGGCTAGACCAGGGGTCTTCAAACTTGGCCCTTTTATGACTTGTGGACTTCAACTCCCAGACTTCCTCAGCCAGCCTGCCTGGCTAAGGAATTCTGGGAGTTGAAGTCCATAAGTCAGAAAAGGGCCAAGTTTGAAGACGCCTGGGCTAGACAATGTCGGCTGGTGACCCCCAGGGGGAGGGCCTTCTCTGTGGGAGCGCCAGCCCTGTGGAACCAACTTCCCCTTGAGCTCCGGATGGCCCAGATCTCCGGTCCTTTCGCCGCGGCCTTAAAACATTCCTTTTCCATCAGGCTGACCTGGACTGACGACAGGGATTTTTAAAATGTTTTTAATTTTATTATTGGGGCTGCTAGTTTAATTCTTTTTTAACTTTTGTATTATTGTATTTTTTTATTGTTGTTAGCCGCCCTGAGTCGTTCGGGAGATAGGGTGGCATATAAGTCCCAAAAATAAATAAATAAATAAATAAATAAATAAATAAATAAATAAATAAATAAATAAATAAATAAATAAATTGTCAATAAATAAATAAACAAACAAACAAACAAACCTATCAGGATCCAATTCCAGACCATTATTGTGTTCAGGCATGTGCAACACCTCATGGGCAGATGACATTTTGAAACGGAGTTTAGATAATCACTATTCTGATGAAATTTCATTCTAAATCCCCTAATAACCAGCAACTTTATTCCGATATCAAACAATGATAGGGATGAAATGGTAATCCATGTGAATGGATTCTAGGAATCCAGACCTACAGACAGAAATAAAACCAATGCAGCACTATGTTATAAACTCACAACTCCAAAATAAAAATAAAAATACTGCAACAAGTATCAAAAACTAAGCTCAAGGGGAATCAATGAGGTCGTATTTCCTCTTATTTTGAAGTCTAAATAATGTTATTGCTTATACAATCAAACCATTGTTTGTTCTTTGTATGAAAATGCTGCAGAAGAGAAGATCCCTAAAACACATATGTTTCTAGCTCATCCAAAGCAGCAGCAAAGTTGAAATTTTAAGGAGTCTTAATATAATCTAAGTGCTTCTCTGACTCCCATATGAGCATATTGCTCAGCCTGTTTTTCAAGCAAAGGGTCTCTTACAGAATAAGTAAATAATTATGCCCAGCAGCCAGTTAATTTTCAGTCTGTGATTTGCTCTCTGGTCTCAGAAAGCTTACAGGGTAATAAGAATGAACCATCACTTCACACAGATACTAATAATAATAAAAGTCAGTGGAAGAACACCATAAAGAACACAGATTAAATGCCAAATAGCTTTCAATGCAATCAATGCAAAATCATTTTAAAAAGAATATTGCTATTCCAACTGAGGTGACTCTTTGGGGAAAGAGTATTAATGACTAAATTACTGTTAGAGCAAGGACAAAGTGTGTCTCCAGGTGATCTTTCCAATGATACATGACATGACCTTCACCTCCCAAAGCTCAGGAAAAGCCACAGGCTGCCACTGGCATATACTTTCCCAGCTACCATTATAAGCAAAACATTGGAAGGCCTGCTAATTTGTCCTTCACATTCTGTTTATTTTATTAGATCATCATTTATAACCTCCCTATCAGAATAGAAATCCTTCCAAATATTTTAGCAGCCCAATCACTAAACAATTCTTCCTCAGTGACCAATGGGTCACTGAGGAGCTCAAGAAACAATGATAGATAATCCCTGTTCAATGGATTCCTTCTTCCTGTGAGGAAATGTTATTAAGGAGCCAGATAAATGAAATGGACAGATATGGACAGATATGGAGGGGCTAAGATTTAGACTAAGAGGGCGTTCTCTGTGGGCGCGCCAGACCTGTGGAACCGCTTACCGGTTGAGCTCCGGATGGCCCCCGACCTTCACTCCTTCCGACATGATCTAAAAACTTATTTATTTGAACAAGCCGGCCTGGTCTGATGGGTTTGGGGTCTGGGGTTTTAACATGGATTTTAACTAACGTATTATATCAGGCATAATTATTTAATGTTTTTTAACTTTTGTATTTTGTATTTTGATATTTATTGCCCCGTACACCGCCCTGAGTCCTTCGGGAGAAGGGCGGTATAAAAATCTAATAAATATAAATATAATAAAGGTTTCCCTAGTGGGAGTCAAATGAGTCATGTAAGAAACAAAGAGAAGCTAGAAGCACACCACAACGTGTTTCAGGAATGATGAGAAAGATTCCAAATTGGGAAAAGCTTTATGAGAGAACTATTTTATGTCTCCACACTAATGACCAAGCTTGTGAAAGAAAGAAAAAATGAAATTTTCTATGGCCTAGAGAAACAGAAACATGTTTGTTATTTATATTATTTCCTACTCATACAACACTTAAGGAACCTAACCATTTAAAATATGATACTACAATTCAATGTGTGTAAGACAGGGATGTCAAACTGCCAGCCCGCTGGCCAAATGCGTCATGCTGAAATCGTGCCCACCCCATTGCCAGCATTGGGGGGAAAAGTCATGATATGTCATGTGACATTGCGAGTTTGACACCCCTGGTGTAAGAACATACAAGTCAATCTTTATAGGCTTCAGTGAAGTATACCAGCAAAACATTAACAAAACGTAAATGGCATGTTGATCAACTGTTTGTAAATACAAAAAGAATGTAAAAGAAATACTATCATGAATATGGCACTACCACTTCAATGATGATGATAGTGGCCCAGCATCCGTTTTTAAAAATTATATGGCTTTGATAGGCAAGAACAGACAAGGCAGTAAGATCCAGTCAAGTTCAATCTTTTATTTGCTTGTATTTAGTGCACAGAATCTTGCTAAACTAAAGCTACAATTACCTAATTTACTACTAGAGCTAGGGTTGGTTACCCTGAACCTCTTCCCTAACCAACTCAGGACCACGTAGTCCTTTTCTGGGAAGGCTCTTAGTTGGCAAAATACTCCCCCTCTGCTGCTGCAGGTACACATTCCCATCACAGCAATGGGCATTGTGATACCCATGCCAGTATGAGTATCCTTCAGCTGTTATAATCACCTACTCCAGCTTAGTGCCCCAGATCCATAAATTTCAGTGTGCACAGTAGCTAGCCATGCTGCTTGGAAAGGATGGGAGTTGTAGCCAACCCATCTGAATAAAAAAAAATAAAAATAAAAACTGTTTCATAATGTGTGTCCTGAGCTGCTGTAAGCCTCCGTTTAACTTGTTTGTTTACATACCACAGTAATAAAAGAAACAGCACAGACACTGAAAATTCTATAAAAGCATTTTCCAAATTTATGAAAAGCTATTGCCACTACCTTGCCAAGCCATTACCCTAATGAATAACTGCAGTGTTTGAATGAGGCTTGAACAACATTAGCATTGGCTTTTCTGAATAATCTATGCATCCAAGTTTCATTAATTTTAGTGTCAATTTAGTAACCATGCCCCAATACAAAGATGCATTCATGGGCAGTGTTTAATACATCTTTAAAATGCTTTTTTCATTAAAACCTTGTTGATTTGTATTAGGGATTCTCACATAGAATTACTAAATCCATATTAATCAGACTGGATTACAGTTAATACTCTGGTTAATACAGATTATCTTAACATGCTTTCTAACAATGGAAAGTAAATAAGTTTTTTATTTTGTGACCGCTATATTTAAAACATGTACACTTCAAATTTTATGGGTTGCCCAAGACAATAAACCAATTAAACAACTGTGAAATTCAGAATTTGTACCCTGATTTTACAACATTTGAATAAAGCATGCAGGTAGTCCTCGTTTAGCAACTGCCTTGGATAGTGACTACAAATACAAGAGTAATAAATAATAGCAAACAGTAGTAAAAATCATTTTTCAACCAACATTTCTACATGTGACATCAATGCACACCAAAATGAGAGTAGCATAGGTATTGCTGCACAAAATAATTTTATGTGAATGAGTTGGCAGCAACCAGCGATCTTTGCATCTCTTTCTCTCCCAATCAAGTGGTTAATTTAGTGACTGTCACCTAGCAACCATTTTGGCAGAACCAATTACATTGGCTAAACGAAGACTACCTGTATACAAGCATTTTTCAATTCTTTTTTTTATTTATATAAAATCATTCACATACAGCATATGTTCCTACAGCCTTACAATATAATACACTACTGTATTATGTACTATGTTGTACTATGTTGGAGATCTGCTATTATTTTTAAACTACACTTCTTTTATTAAATAGCAAGAAAATAGCAATCTATTTGCCATGGTTCCTACACTGTATGTCATGAATTTCGGGTTCCTGCAAGAGACACTAATCTCCCTTGAGTTTCCTCTACTATCTTTGTTACATGTTCCTAAAACGTAATGGATAAAACATCTAGCTAAATATGAAAACAAAATCCTGTGTTAAAATTTGACTATTTTGTGGCAGAATTAATTGGGAGCCCAGATACCTTGCCCAACGATTTCATGCTGCAAAACCACAGTTTGCTCACATATATTTAAGTCAGTTTATCTGTGTATTTCAATAAAGCTTCATTAGTCTACATCATGGGTGTCAAACTTGATTGTGTCATGTGACATATCATGATGTATGACTTGTTTCACCTTTGTGAAGCTGGGGTGGGTGTGACCTATGTCAGACACATCCGGGCCGTGGGCTGCCAGTTTGACACCCCTGGTCTACATGCTTTCTATTATACTATCTGATTTTTATCCAAATGCTTTTATTTATTAATTCGCTCTGTTGCCTATATTATTCCAAAACAACTCTGGTTTTAGAAATCTGTCTGCAAGAAAATATAGGTGTTATACTGAGGTTCCTGAAATGAATTAGCAGCACTCACGATATCCTCAGTGGTATGTTTCTTGAACTTTCTTCTCATGATTTTAAGAGAATATTCCATAAGCAGGATCAAGCAAGGCATTTCTTGGTAGCTTAATCATAAACCATGAATTTGGCAACAATTCATAGTATTTTTTTGTATAAGAGCCTGATAATTACTTTTCACACAAGAAAAAAATTAGCACTTACATAGTGATAATAGAGTTAACAGTGCAGCTGCCATGTATGATATCTCACCCACCTTTTACCTGCCTGGGATATTACCTCTTTTTCATGTGTTTAATTCTTCATGTCTAATCACACTGGTTTGACACCTTCTACATTGTGACCACTAGTTACAACTAGCATTTCTCATCAGATTAGACAGGTCTAGCAGAAATACGACTTTCTTTATAGTCTAAATTGTTTTATCGCAGAATAACCATCAAGATAAGCTACAGGACTCTGTTTACTTTAAATATTATATCTTAAAATATTCTTGCAATTAAACAGATTGAGCTTTATTTATTTATACAGATACCTACAAATACACCAGGACTGTGCGTAACTTTATATTCAATGACAAAAAAGTGCTTCCAAGACTATAGGGGTATGAAAACAGTAGCTCTCTAAAACTGTGAAGTAGTGGCTGCGTGTTGGACCAACAATAGGAAGACTCGGGGTGTAGTCCCCTGTCCACTGCAGAAGCTCACTGGGGGGCTGTTGTGAAAAAACAATATGAGGGAGCACTATGTTCACCATCTTGAGTCCCTGGACAACAGGTAACATATCAATCTAATAAATTAAATGAATTCCCCAAACAATGCATGCCTATTCCTGGGATCACATGGCAGATATTGAAATAGGTTAAGGGTATGAAGAAGTGAACAACAGGTGGGCTGTAGAAAGAAAGAATGGGGAGAGGAAGGAATTAAAATTTTGAGCTGGATTCAGGTGCAACAGCAGACTTTATATTCTTGCATTTTTGCAATGCTAAAATGAAGACTACGTGGGGCAGGGGTGTCAAATTGCCGGCCCGCAGGCCAGATGCATCATGGCAAAACCACACCCACCCCATTGCCAGCAATGGAAAAAGAGTCACAATACGTCGCGACACGTCACGTGACGTTGAGAGGTTGACACCCCTGATGTGGGGAAAAAAACCTTTGACAAATTTTATTCCAGGAAGTTGAGGAATTGGTATGTCATTGGACTCACCAAATGGGGTGCTTTCTGCTTCCCCTCTTGGTCACTAATTCTCTCCTGTTGGAGGGCAGCATTCAAACTCTGGCTGACTGCCTCCTCCCTTTTTGCCAATCGAAGTAGTTCCTCTTGGACCATTGCTTGCTCCTGTTCATACCTGTAAAGAAGAAAGTAATCAGCAGCAGCTATAGGCTAAAAGTTCTCAAATGATCCAAGAGCTGGTGTTAGTAGTTCATCACAGTACATTGCAGAATTAAATTTCACTGAAATGAAAAACCCAATGTATGGGGTAGTCATAACCAGGTGTAATGTTCAATGATTTTGGAGCAGTGGAACATTAGCCTTGGTGGAGCAGTGGGCTAATGCCTCCTTAAGTAACACCAGCTGCCTGCAATTAGTGCAGGTTCGCATCCCACCAGGCTCAAGGTTGACTCAGCCTTCCATCCTTCCGAGGTAGGTAAAATGAGGACCCAGATTGTTGGGGGCAATTAAAGCTGACTTTGTAATAATGCCGCTTGGGGTGTGTGTGAAAGCCCTAATAAGCAGGCATATACATAGAATGAAGGCTACTGCTAAGCTTGTAAGCCGCCCTGAGTCTTCGGAGAAGGGCGGGATATAAATGGAATTAAAATAAAATAAAATAAAATAAAATAAATTTTCCAAGGAGAAGAATAAAAAATATAAAACACTTTACAGATGCTTGGACTGTGAAAGGGCGAGGGGTGACATAATAGCAGTGTTCCAATATCTCAAGAGCTGCCACAAAGAAGAGGGAGTCAAGCTATTCTCTGAAGCACCTGAAGGCAGGACAAGAAGCAACAGATGGAAACTAATCAAGGAGAGAAGTAACCTGTTAAGAAGAAACTTCATGACTGTTAGAACAATTAACCAGTGGAACAACCTGCCTCCAGAAGCAGTGAATGCTCCAACACTGGAAGTTTTTAAGAAGAGACAGGACAGCCATTTGTTTGAAATGGTATAGGGTTTCCTGCCTGAGCAGGGGGTTGGACTAAATGACCTCCAAGGTCTCTTCCAACTTTATTATTATTATTATTATTATTATTATTATTATTATTATTATTATTATTATTATTATTATTATTATTATTATTATTATTATTATTTAGTAGTAGTATTAGTATTAGTATCATTATCATTATTATTATTATATTGTTTCTTTAGCTTAAAATGAGTCTTTATAATTAACAAAAACAATTTTAAAAACTGACAAATTATTTTACAGCATCATAATCCTAACAACATAACATCACAGTCAAAATGAATATGCTCAGGCAATGTTTATGTAAATTCTAAACTATAAAATATTGGTTTATACTCTAAATTCAGATATAAATATTAAGAGGCCCCATGTGATCCATTGTCACTTTTTATACAGTTTATTTTTGGGGGTTATATATTGTAAATTTGTCAGATTTTTACAAAATGCCCAATCCATTGATGTAATGGAATGAGGAATAAATAAACTTGTATTATGTTTTAACCAGATTACACCAGTCTTAACATACAAAGAAAAAAGTAGGGCTTGGCTTCATCCGTAGTTTTAGACAAGGCTGTACTCCCTGTAGTAGAGGAATTATGTGTTGGAGATTCTCTTAGATGTGTGGTTCCTACTGAAGTAGCAAGTAGAAGCTGTGGCCATGGTGCCTCTGCTCAGGTTTGACTAAGGTGGCAGCTATGGCTGGACTCCTATGACTGAACGGTCTAATTAATTACATACACTTTTATTGTTATGTGGTTGGACCACTGCAACATACTCTATGGGGGCCAGTCTCTGAAAACATCCTTTGAAGTTATAACATACAGAATACAGCAATCAAAGTAATGGACCCAATTTAAAATGCTAGCCATTAACTAAAAAAATCCTATACAGCAGGATTTTGAATTATCTTAGATTGCCTTATACTTTATTGCAACACACACATCTTCCCCAACAGGCTATTGCTCTCCACCTTTCTAAATATACCTTTAATACTTAGTCCTTTAATTTATTTATTTATTTATTTATTTGTTTGTTTGTTTTTATAAACTGCCCTTCTCCCGAGGGACTCGGGGCGGTGTACAGAGTAAGGTAGGTATACAGATTGAACAATAGTGAAAAACAATAGTAATACTTGGTTCAGGCAAAAGTCTATTAGTCTGTACAGTAACATACAATCTTCTAGAGTTCTTACTCTATTTGGATGTTGTTTCAGTTTGTTTTAATTGGTACTGAGCTGCCAACAAAGCTCCAAGCAGGACTCCCACCATTTGTCTGAAATGATATAGGGTTTCCTGTCTCAGCAGCGAGTTAGACTACAAGAACTCCAAGGTCCCTTCCAACTGTCTTATTCTGTTACTCCGTTACTCTATTCTAACTACATCACACTGCTCTCTTAAGATATTAAGATACTAAGAGACAACCTACTCAGAGGGGAATGGGACAACTTGCTAACACCAATTCACTGCAGCCGACTCGCCATGGCCAGCTCGCCAAGGCCAACTTGCTGCGGGACAACTTGCAACATCCAACTCATCATGGGACAACTCACTGCAGGACAATTTGACAATTCTATTTAATTATTTAAAATAAATTAAAAATTATTTTAATTTTTACCATTCACATTTTATTCTGTCCTTCCTTTTGCATCCTTTCTTTAGTGATTCTTTCCCATCATTTGAGTTTAGTGTAACTTTTGTCCCGCAATGAGTCGTTCTCTGGTAAGTTGGCCGCAACAAATTGTCATAGACTCACTCAGAGAAGCATCTCCATATGAAATAAGGAGATATGGGCCAGAAGACAGGTCTTCACAGTTCTGGTCACAATTCTATGGAATACACAACCTCCCAAGGTACATTTGGGCATCCTCTTCTGCTGTTTAAGAAGCTTCTGAAACTCTTCCTGTTAAAGTGAGCACTTGACAACCAGCATGGAATGAAAATGGCCATCTTTTATTTGTTCCTACGTTTTTTCATTGATGTGGGCACTTATATATTAAACCTGCTATTAAGATACTTGTACATTGATTGGAGTTGTAAGATTGGAGTAGTATAAGATTTATATTAATAAATACAATTTACCATCTTTAAAGATGGATTTATCAATGTCATATCCCACTAAATCTTCACAATTCAAAGCAGCTTACAAGTTATTAAAATACAGTAGAAATATCCAGAGAAACATTAAAACATAGTGTTTAATTGAATATAATAATTATAATGCCTAATCATTTTTTTAAAATCCAAAATGTGACAATCATATTCATTAGAATGGAAGTTTGGTTTTTAAAAGCCTCCAGAACGCTAAACTTAATTTCTAGACAGAGGCTGTTCCATAATATAGGTGTCACAAATGACAGGTATCAATATACTTGTGAGCAACTGTCCTACAATCTTCTGGCATATCTTTATTTTAAACTATTAACTTAATGATTTATGGACACATTTGCATATTTTTGAGGTATATGTCACTCAACGTCCCTTGAGAATAATCTCTTAGGTTATTTAATAATGCCTGGCATTTCACTTAAAAATTATTCTCTGAAATAAAAAGAATTTTCCTTCATTGAAACATAAGGTCAAAACAGGTAAAAATCATATGAAAGTATTACAATTAATTTTTCATAGCACAATATTCACACAATCCAATAAGCCACATATTTCTATGCCACGAGCATTGGGTTATTAAGTTTGTTTGAATTACACAGAAGTAAAAACTGACTAAACTACCCATTTGGATCTTTAGTGCCTTCAGCAGTTCCTGTTCTTTACTGCTTCCTAATTTCTCTGTTTATATCTCATGTTTGATAAATACACACATACACACAATGTAAGATAACAAAATCCCTTCTCCCAGATTAAAAACAAATATTCTTTGTTTAAACCTCTCATCAGTGGACGCTTCCTGGAGATTTATATGGGATCATGGTTCCACCTTCTGAAATACCTCTGCAGCGTCTCTCCTCCTTTCAATTTTCAGAGATTTTATGAGACATAGATTTAGCATTATTTCAGCCATACCATTGTTGATTGAGGGAGAAAGTTGTTTGCTATGGGGGTTCAACAAGACGAAGAGGAAAAGTGCTGTATCCTGAAGGAGGAAATACTGCTAACTGAAAGAGATGTTCAGGGAAAGGCTAATTGCCCAATATGGAAGACTAACATGAGGGACTTATACAATTCTTAGGCCCAGATCTCACTGAGATGATATAAAGCCTATACAGCTATACAACGATAGTTAGATGATGCCCAAAGATAGTATAAATCACCAGTTAAGTAATAACCTGCTGAAAAAACAAGGGCTGTAAAGGAATATCAAGCAACCAGGTTCCAGGGAGTGAGCTCAGTAAGCAACCAAACAAAGAGAACTAACAAGAGTATGTCTGAGAAGCCCCTAGGTCACTAGTTTCATCCCTCAGTAGACAGTGAAATGTGGGGCCCTCGGTGCTCTCTTGAGCTTGGTTGTTTTCTTGCAAACGTTTCATTACCAAACTAGGGAAAATCATCAGTACTAGTAGGGTTTGCTTTCATTTTGTATACTAGTGCCTTGCCCTGTCAGATACCATCTTCTGGCCTCCTGTGCTCAACCCCATAACGTTTCTGGAGCTTCAGTGGTTCTAGACTCCAACTGTTGCTGATGAATGCAAGATTGGCCTGTAATAAAGCTCCCCTCATCCATGACTTGTTGATCAAACATAGATGTCTGTGTTCATTAGAACTTAGCAAAGCTCTTACTTCTCCACTCATACTCACACTTAGTACTGCTAAGCAAGTTACGCAGCAACCATGTTTTAAGTGAATATGTCCCTTCTGGATAAGGAGGAGCAGAGGGGGCTCTTGCAGGGCCACTGTGAATAATATTCTCGGCATCTTTCTGACAAAGTTCCTCAGCTTCACTCTGAGGTGGACTCTAGCTGGGCAGAACCTTTGGAAAGACTGAGACACATCTGTGCTGACCCAATGTCCCTCCTGGGAGGTGGTATATGGTTGGGTCCAAGTAGTGATTAAGGTCTCTTTGTGGGAGTAGAAGTACCTCCTGCCTTAAAGAAAGCAGTGGAGACACCTTCTTCTCAAGGGGTGACCCTTGGACCCAACCATATTTGACAACTTTTGTCCAGTCTCCAACCTTTCCTTTTGGAGGAAAATTGTTGAGAGGACTTCAGAGGACAGCTTCAGAGGACTACAGATGAAGCGGATTATCTGACCCCTTTTCAGTCTGGGAGTAGAGTACCAAGATGGCATTGCTACTGCTTGTAGAGGAACTCTGGAGGACTCGGGATAGGGGTATTGCAACCATCCTGGGTCTTCTGGACTTCTCAGTAGCTTTTGATACCATTGATAATGGTATCCTTTTGAAGCAGATTCAAGAATTGGAAACGGGAGGTACTGTTTTAGAGTGGATCTCCATTCTTCTTTTAGCCAGTTTTGGCTGGCATTTGTGGGAAGAGAGGTCGAATCCTAGGCCCCTGTAATGTTGGGTTCCTCAGAGCTTGGGTCTCTCTCCTGTCCTTTTCAACATTTACATCAAGTTGCTGGGTAAGGTCAATGCAAAATCTATACTTTATTTGACACAATGGATTACTTAGTTATCAATTAGCATTTTTTCAACAAGGGACAAGAAAAGACTTTCTAGCAATTGGTC
Organism: Vipera berus; assembly: GCF_964194415.1. NCBI lineage: Eukaryota > Metazoa > Chordata > Lepidosauria > Squamata > Viperidae > Vipera > Vipera berus. Next base: position 236,084,387 of record NC_138203.1, on the reverse strand, counting down.
AACTTGAGGAAGGGGAATTCTGTTTGTGATTTTTTTTCAGGGACTTTTTAATTTTTTAAATTATTTTTTTGTTACTCTACACTGTTATTACAGAATAACGGTGCAGAATGTTGCAGAATGTGCGCATTTTTCCATTGGTCTTGACAATAAAATTTAAAATACATTTAAGAGAATTTTTAAGAGGTCAAAACCTTCAAAGTAGTGATTGAAACATCATACCTCTTATACAGATCCTCCTTTGCTTCAGAAGGCTTTTGACCCAAACTTTCTGTGGTAGGTGGACAGATCCCTGAATAAATGAAAACAAATATTATAGAAAAATAAATTTCCTGTTTCATTTTTATAGGAATTACAAAAAGAAACAAAGCCACTCAGCTTTACAAAGCAATCTACTGTATTTCAGAAGAAAGATGAAACAAAAAAGCAAATCTATGAAATCTAAAATATTGGGTGAATAAACTGCTTATGAATTATGAATATACTGAAACATTCCAGAGTGCCAACAGGAATTATGCAGAATTCTCACAACAAAAAAGCTATTACAAAGTTTGAAAAATCTAACAAAGGATATTACTAGGGCTGAGAGGGTACCATATACTCATGTAAATAATGTTTCATCACAAAACATATCTCTAGTAGTATGGAACAGATTCATTAATTTATAAGTCATCCCTTAAATAAAAGGCACGCAATACCTGTGGACGCCTTAGATTTCTCTTGAGATCGCTGGTCTTGTTTAGGTTGACTTTTTTCCTTCATTCTATTTACTACATCTTCAGAAAGCTAGCCCAAATAAAAATAATAGTGGGAATGTAAGAATGTTTACATCACACATTTCCTTAAAACTTATGTTTTGATTCATGATAAACAATTGTCATGGTTTATAAATTACAACAGATATATTTATAAAAGTTATTAATCCAAAACCTGAAACAAATTCTGTTTTAGCATGAGCCATATATACCAGGAAGGAGAGTAACACTATTATCTGGTAATTACAAGAGATATAGTGCTTACTCATAATACAAAAGTACTTACAAACACATAAGATAAATAATTATTGACTGGTCAAAATGGTGATTCTTATGCTTGACTTGTCTTATTAAAGCTGTTATTAATTTGTTTTGCAACAGATATAAATTCAGATATTTGCTTAGGCTTACTGGCATGTAACAGTCGCTAAGTTAGGGGTACCCAGCCTTGGCAACTTTAAATCCTGTGGGCTTCAACTTCCAGAATTCCCCAGCCAGAGTTTAATGACTATACTAGTATCTAGGAATAAAATCCTAATTCAAGGGTTGAAACAAGGACCACTTTTTTACAACTCTCTTCCAGGTTAAGTAATGTCACCTAGAGGGATCCGGGAAACAGACTTGTCTGTTGTGATGCCTGAATGCTTGTACCGCTTCTCAGGTGTTCTTATTTTGCTCCCACTTATGCACTTTCAAGAGAGCCTGAAAAAGTGCTTTTGTTCTAGCTCTTGAATTAGGGTGGGCCCCTCTAGGATGGGGAAGATGTGAAGGATTGCTTTTTTTCACCACATGGCAATTACACTTTTTATATAATTTTTTCTGAGTTTATTTCTGTGAAGTTGAATGGAGATTGAATGAATGAACCTTTATTGTCAAAGTACAACCTTGTATACATTGAAGATTGGCTGAGATTGGTGAGTGAATAGATGGACAGACATATGCTGGGTTTTTACAACTAAGGAACTAAAGTTCTGAAATAAATGCTACATGAAAAAATGTACATTAAATCCCAGCAATGAATCCCATGAAAAAAAGTATCAGGAAACAGTTTTACCTTTTCCCTTAGCTTTAGTCCTCGAATTTACTCTCCTCCCTCAATTTTTGCACAGCAGTGAAAAGGTACACAGTGCTAGTCAGTTCTTCATTCCAAACTGACTCCTTCCAAAACTGCTTTTTCTTGAGATATCTGGCATTGGAGTTTAACTTTTATAGTCATGGTTTTATATTAAAAACATGTTACTAAATCTCAGGCAGTGGTTTACTTAAACTTCTATTTCTTAATTTTGCAGTGATTAGTAACTTGTTATTTATACATTCTATACTGTATAAACTCCATTACATTCTTTGTCCTCTATTTTAAAAAATATGCAATTTATTTGCAAATCCAGTTTAATACACAAAGACCCAATTTAGTTTGAGTTGTGTAGTCATAAATTGCTGGGGATCCTGATTTTCCCTACTCCTAATATGCATTCATTGTCCCAGAAAGTACATGATTATCTTTCCTGTGTAGAATATACATTAAAAATATTCAGAGGCCATATTTAACCTGTTTAAGATTTGTGTCTATTTGGACATTAAATGATTCGTCTCCTCTTTCTCAACACACAGCCACATATATTCCAGGACTTTAATTGGCTTGATTCTGCTAAAGTATGCTAAAGATCACCACGTTTGCCTATCATTTTTCTTTAAAAAAAAGAAGAAACCAGAGAGTGGAAGGAATTTGGTCTTTTTCCTCAGCTAGTTTCTCAATCTAATAAATGATGCTAAAGCTGGGCTCAAATCCTTCAGTAGCCTTTAGTTAAAAAACAAAACCTTCCATCAAATCATTCAAAAAGTACTTTCCTTTGAAAAGTGGTACAAAGGTCATGAGGATTACCAAGCTATTTCTCACATTTCAACAGGGGCAGAAAACAGGAACCTTGTTATTACTATTTGTAAAGCCAAAGACACACAAGTGTGTCCGCAAGACGCACTTCTGTTAAAACCAACAAGAATTCTGTAATAAATTACTTTTACTAGGATCTTGTTAGAAACAAAGGGGGAGGCCAGATCAGCCCAGGGTTTGTCAACCTTTTTGGCTTTAAAACTTCAACTCCCAGAATTCCCAAGCCAAAGGAATAGCAATGGACAGCATGCTAGCTGGGGAGTTTGAAGTCCACACCTCTTAAGGTTGAGAAATACAAGGTTGAATTGACCCTTGCAATTCAAACCCTGCCGCTCAGCACCCACACGCCTCCCCTCTGACGCCGTCCACCCACTCCGCCCTCTGCATCCTCCCATGGGTGAACCTCCACTCACCCTGATGCCCTGCAACACCCGAACTTGCTCGTGCTCATCCAGCTCAAAGGAGACCTTCCTGCTACCATGGGTGCTCCCGCTACCCCCCATTACAGCACCCGGGGGAAAAAAAAGAAAACTCGGAGAAGAGTTCAAAATCAAGAGATACCAAGTCAGCACGTTTCGCTCCACCCTCCTTATAAACTCGCTCCTGGTTGGCGAACGAGGAGAAAGTCTCCAATAGCGCCGCGCGGTCTTGGAGGCGGCCGTGAAGCATGCTGGAAGTTGTAGTCTTCCTTCTCCACATTCCCTCTAGAGATGCTGCTGCTAAGCTAAATGTGATAAAATAACCCACAAACGGAACCGGCTTAAGGTTACGTTTGTCTCAACGACTGGACGGGAGATGAGATGCATCCGGAATTTAGGCTTTTTTCAGATGACGGAGGACAAGGTGGAGGACAAGGTGGAGATATCTGCTGCTGCAGATCTTAATTGCTTTTCAGCAAGACTAGTCTTGCTTGCGAAGCTATTTCTGCGTTCTGTTTCAGAACCAAGTAGTTGCTATCCATTAACGCTGTATAGCTTACAAATCCTGTGTAAATTTACAAGTCACCAGTAGAGGGATAGGAAACGAGCCAGCCTGCTTTTGATTTTTCAAATATAAATAATATGATCATTGAGTTTCTATTTTTCATTTTAACCTATGTCCCAGTATTACCTGAATGAAAAAATTTTATTTATTAACTCTGTAAGGTAAAGTCATTTGATAAGATTGTGACTAATTATTCACTTAATTCTAAAATGGGCTGTCAACTATTGAAGCAAACATAAATGGTTGATTTTGTTCTGTAACTGATAAAATCCAGTTGGAGATGTTTCCATTTAAAAACTTTCCGTCTGTGATGAAAGTACTTCCTTTCTTGCTTCTGAGCTTCCAAACATTTGTGCAATACAAAATAAAGCTTCATTTTTTTCTAATTAAAATGGATCCATCAAATTTGGCAATTAAAAATAGATAAAAACATTGTCTTAAAAAGTTGGAGGAAGATTTGCGCCTATTCCAACAGAAAATAATAATTATATATTTGGAATACTGGTACAATGTGTGGCAACTAGAATGCTTAATGAACATAAATGCCTTTTATTTGGTTCTGTTGTTCTAATAGTACCTCAAAAAGGAATAAAAAATGAAATTTCAAAATTCAAGGCACATTCAAAGCACAAACATTTAGCTGTTGTGTTATAATGAAAGCTGACTGACTCCAATGCAAAATAATAGAATATTTGTTATCTGTTTGAGTACATGAAGCAGCTAATTGTAGATTTAGGAAGAGTTTATTTCTTAATCTGTAAAGGGACTTTGTCTTGTATCACCATAGCAACCAATATAAGGAAATCTTCCAATGTTTATTAAACATGAAGAGTATGATAAAATTCAATTATTTAAATTCAAAATCAAAGGGCTAGCTATTGCCTACAGCAGTGTGTGTGCGTGTTTGTGCAAAATAATCAATTTCATAATTAGAGTGGTTTTCCTTCCTCCACAAACACTTTATTTTTTATGTACATTTAAAAACACCTAATTCCAGCCATTCTGGTCCAAAATGCAGTGGCAAGGCTAGTTCCTCAATATTACAATTCTGCAAGCTACACTAAGTGCTGGTTACCACTTTTAAAGCCCCACACAACATAGGACTGGATTATTATTGGGCCACCTTCTTCCAAGGGTAACTGTCTGTCCCACAACTCCAATAGGACGGGAACCATGTCATCTTATGGGACCAATGAGGCATGCCTTTTCCACGATGGTGCCTGCTCTCTGGAAATATACCACCCCTGCCCTAACCATATTTATGTTGTTTTCATTTAAAGGACTTATTTAGCTACCTATCTCATATGATTTGAGGCAGCTCACAACAACTCATGAAAGAGCCAGTTTGGTCTAGTGGTTAAAGCACCAGGCTAGAAACCAGGAGACTGTGAGTTCTAGTCCTGCCTTTGTCATGAAAGCCAGCTGGGTGACTTTGGGCTAGTCACTCTCTCAGCTCAATCTACCTCACAAGGTTGTTGTGGGGAAAACAGGAGGACAAACAGGATATGTTAGTCGCTTTGAGTTGTTTGTAAAAATAAGAAAGGTGGAATATAAATAAATACATAACAAAGTAGGGCTGGTCTTAAAACAACCTGGAAACTTCAGATTGTGCAGAACATACAAAATACAATCAGTGAAAACTTAGAAATCTAATCAGAGCAGCTAGACCTAAACATTTATTTATTTTGCTTTGATACTACCAATCTGGATTTTTAGGCTTATTAATAAAAGTGATATTAACATTTTAACATGACACCCATGTCTCCTTTTGCTTTTTTTTTAGCCAAAACCATTTCTCTTGTTTGACTATACAAGAACTAGTTTTTTCAGCAATTAAACAATAGGGAATCTATTCTGGAAGTCCTTGAATATAATTGCAAACATCAAGAAACGTACAGACTAAATTGAGAAAGAGGGTGATGAAACCCATTAATTTGCCACTTGTGGAATGTGACTTACAATCAGTGTTTTTTCTTGTTTAACTCCCACGACTCTTACTCTGTACCTTATATGAAGTTTTGACCCTCCCTCTTAAATATTTTCACTTTACCTTAAGTATTCAGGATTTGTACTGTTGGGAAGAGCAAAAAAGCCATTTTGCAAAGTTAGCCTCTCCCAAATTTGGGATCTTTTATCAGTAATAATGGAGCAAAGTGTTTGTTTTTCTTTTCAAGCCCCAGTCAAGATACTGTATTGCTGTTTAATTTAAAGTCTAAAACAGCTTGCAGGAGCCAATAATTATATCCCACAGCCAAAGATAACCAGAGAAGATGTGGTTTATTGTGGTTAAAGGAAGTTTTGCTTTCTCAGTTTCAGTCAGCACCAATTTTGCAACTATTGATTCCATACTTTTTCATTTACCCAGATGTTTAATTATGGACCAGTGAAGTTGCTGCCATTTTTCACTGATCATAGTATTTTATATTTCTACAATCCTGGTATCCATTAAGACAGGGGTGTCAAACTGCCAGCCTGCAGGCCAGTTGCATCATGCGGAGGCCGCACCCACCCCAGCTCCAGCAATGAGAAAAAAAGTCACGATACATTGCGACACGCAGTGCTTTTTTTGTAAAAGAAAAAGGTGCCGGAACTCACACATGTCATACAACCCGCCTTGCCTACCCTACAAGGTTCCATCCAAAAAAGGTGCCGGAACTCCGTTCTGAGCGTTCTATGACAAAAAAAAGCCCTGGTTTTAGGGATCTTTAACACACACACACACACACACACCTACCTTTTAATATTAGCCTTTTCTAGCCATTTACTTTACCTAACATTTTTATTTAGATGAGGAAAAAAGCCCTGGCGACACATCACGTGACACGGCAAGTTTGACACCCATGCATTAAGATGAAGTTTAATAAACAGACATTTCAAAAAATAGTTCACTTTATTGAGCTAGAGGAAGTTACTCAAAGCAGGCATTGGGGGAAAAAGTTTTACCACAATCTCTTTATATATAGCTAAGCAATCTAAACTGGATCAGTTTTACCACATGTGAATCCCAAAAGGAGTACAGGTGGTCCTTGATTAACAGCAGTACACCGAGTGACCGTTCGAATTTACAATGGTACTGAAAAAAGTGACTTATAACTGTTTTTGACACTTATGATTATTGCAGTGATTCACTTAACAACTGTGGCAAGAAAAGTTGTAAAATAGAGAAAAGCTCACTTAACAACTGTCTTGCTTAACAATGAAAATTTTGGGCTCAATTGTGGTCATAAGTCGAGGATTGCCTGTATTATAGTGATTGTTTCCTTCAATTCATTTCATTTATATTTAAATAAATAGCAAAGTTTGAGTTTGTTCTTCTTCAAGGACATTTGTTTAACAAAATTTAAAATGATATCAAACCAGTTAGTTCTAGGCTGATGTGACACTGAGGCCTATCTGAAAGTGTGATCACAATCTGAAAACTCCACTCTAAAACTTAGCCAGATTTGAGGGAAAGTAAAATTAACAATGATTTATTTTCCTTAAAATAAAAGTATTTCATTACAGTAGAGCAGGCTACCCTAGTTTGGAAAAAGATTAGCAGAAAAATATGGGGACATGCAGGCAGATCATCTGTGGTGGGGGAGAGGTTTTCATTTATGTCAAAGGTCATTTATTTTACAGACAAAAATATACATAGCTTTATTTTTAAAGTTTCTTCAAACATTTCATGAGACATGCAATACATTCATCTCCACAAACATTGTCTCTTTATGGATGATATTTTGCTCTGAACATGGAAAGCATTTAACTATATACACTTTAAAATCAGTATGCTTGGAAGAAGACATTTCTTTCACTTAGTGCAGTTTCTCCTCAGCAGCAGAAAACAAAGGTAGATATATAAAAAGCCATTTAACAATCAAATCATCATGGTGATGAGCAAGAGGATTCTACAGTGGAAAACTCATAGCTGAGCGAATGGCTGATATTTGATGCAGAACATGGTTAGTAAAAGTATCTGAAATGTCACCTCACCCTGATTCACATTACCCAAGATATCCATCTTCATATTAAGAATCCTTTCATTTCTCACATGCACTATATTAAGGTGCCGGAAGCTTTCTCCAACTTTATTCCTTTCAGGTCTATAGGTCTATAATACCAATCCAGTCTAGTGAGAATAGCCCATGTAAGGATATTGGGGCATTCTGGCTGGGAAGGAGAATGAGATTGGGATATCCTATAGAAGTAGGGGAATCGAGAAATTAATAAAAACTGACTTCTTGTCTGGGAATACAGACAACTTTGTATGATCAAGCTCACATAATGCTGCAATAAATTCCCTTTTCCGACAGAGGTTTCCACCAGTAACTCCAATTAACACCATAAAGATTAATGAGATGTCAATTACAAATTATGTAAGATTTCTTACCACAAGACAATAATGCTGCTAACACCAACAAGTCAAATTACAGTACCAAATTGTGATGTTTAGAAACAGCTACTCTGGCCAACAGCAAAATAAAAGACAATTTTTTGTTCTCTGTCATATCAGACATGCTAATCTGCATTAACAACTCATCCAAATAGCCGTTTCAAGCATGAGTCTTCTTTTTTCTGAATTTAGGTAATTTTGAAACTCTTAAAATCAAGGTCTTATCATGTACATTGGTGTTGTCTTGGGAAGCAGAAATCACAAATGTCAGAATTTTCAGGACAAAGGGAAGAACATGTCTGCATTCAGGCGACAAAATACTAATTGTTCTGTTTGTGCCTCAGTTTTAAAGAAGTTTCCCTAAAGCAAATTGTGTGATTTCAATGAAAATTGCTGTGAATTTCTGGAATCCTAACCTTATTCATCCACTTGTAACATAAATGATCCTGAATTAATGCCATCGTAACAACAGGAAAAAGACATTCTGGTTTGTCATTCTTACTTTATGGAATTTTAAATCCAATTAGCTGCGGCTATATTTGCCCCCTGGCCAATCTCTATTCAAACAATGTTACCCAAAGTTAACACACTATTAAGGGTGCCCATAATTATGCATTTTTTCACTTAACCTTACAGCAAGAACATTAACAACAACAAAAGCTAGGCATAGTACATGGGCACAAAATGCAAGCTTTTTAGAACGTTTTAGATATGCTATTTTTTCTCCTTGCCTTCAGAGTTAAGCCAATCCTATATCAGATTATTCTCTTTCCAGAAACATCTTGATTATAATTAAAGAAATAACATTCTTTTGCTTTACTAATCTCACAGAAAAGCCCTCAGAAGTCTTTCTGAATTCAGGCATTACCAACATCACTAATGCAATAATCAGCCAAGTGTTACCAAGGTTAGAAATAAACCAGGCCCAACACTATTCTTATAATAGGGTCTTAACCTGGAGGCCCAGAACACAACCAGTATTATAAATAGCTTGTCTCTAATCTAGACCTTGGGGTTTGTATTTCTATTTAGATGCCATCCCAAACATCAATAGCAAACTATCTAAAACAGGCTCCTAAAAAAATCATCTTCTCTCTACCCAATCCCATTTGCACAGAAGTGCTGTTGGTCTCACAGTACATCATTCCATAACACTGACTTGACTACATTCTCATTTTGAAAATTATACAGTGTATGAAACATGCCTGCATGTCAATAAATCACAGTAGTTTAGTAGCACAGCAACATGTTCCAGCAACCTTTCCTTGCTGACTACTTTCCTTCTCTCTCCTTCTATATGTAAGTTCTTCTTAAAATACAATATACTCCCAATTTCCCTGGGAAGATTATAAGATGCTCAAAAGCTTCTAGAGTTCTCTCGCCTCCATACTTCAGTGGCTAAAATGTAGGAAATATGCTATTATCCTCTAATTCAAAACTGAAGGTTACTGCTGGGAATTTGAAATTGTCGGGAACATAAATAACTAAATCAAACATAAAAAAATAAAATGTGAACAAGGCATTCCAACCTTAATTTCAGATTGTTTGTGTGCAGGTGTATATCCAAAGGAACGGTCAATATTCCTGGTAGAATGTGCATTTTATCATGAACAAAAGGTGACAAAGGTCTAAACATCTAGATTTGGAATGCCAAGAATATGAAAAAGTCAGCATTTATGCATGTCTGAAATGAAGCTGATCTGTATGTTGTTTCACAAAGATGAGTATTGTCCTTCCAGGAAGACTACAATTTTATGTTCCATACAGAATTTAAATATCTTTTAAAAAAACACCTCCAAGGAAAGAGAGTTCCAAATGATTATCTGAAGGGAACAATGGGCGCAAGAGAGTTATTCTTTCAGCCACATCTGCCTTTAGGAATTAATGGCTTTCCATCGATCACTGTCAATGCTATTGATACTGCCCACGTGGTACGGCATGGAAGCAACATCGTCCAGGTATGCTGTGGTGTCAATCTGAGTGTTGGAGTAGAAGCCAGAATCCAGCCCTTCTTTTTTGGTTACCCCATAGGCATGGGGAAGATGCACATCAACATCCTCAGGTTCATCCACCTGGCATTTATAGGAGAAGAGGATCTTTGGTTCAGACCTAAAATAATGAGAAAAAAAAGGAGAAGGTCCTCTAGTTTTGGGTAAGAAGAGAATCTATTGCACACAATTCCTGAAGTAAATAGTAATCACCAATATTATTTATTTATTGTTTATTCATATCTCGCCTTTTTATTATTTTTACAAATAACCAAGGTGGCAAACATATCCAACACACCTTCCTCTTATTTTTTTCTCACAACAGTCTTGTGAGGTGGGTTGGGCTGAGAGAAAGTGACTGGCCCAAAGTCGCCAAATGGCTTTAATGGCTAAGGCAAGACTTGAACTCACATTGTCCCGCTTTCTAGTCTTAACCATAGACCAAACTGGCTTTCATTTATTATTCCTTTATTCATAACTACAATAATGATTAATATTTATTTTTGTCTCTTTGTGTTGTGGACTCTTCCCTGCCTTGTTTTACCTATATTTCAAATGAAAGTTCTGTTGAGAACCAGCATCACACTAAAATCAAACACCTAAGTCAAAATGTCTTTATTTGAATTAGGGTATGCTTTGATGTGCTATACCCCTAGCAATGGGCAAAGAAGCTCTGGTATTATCTAACTTTAACAGGCATAAAAATACTTATATCTCATTCATCAAGTAACAAAATAGACTAATGCTTTGCTTGCTCTAAAAATCACGCTATGTATATTGTAATTAAAATTAAAGCCACCCAAAGTAAACTATCCAGAGTTATATATGCGATGGGCAGCTATACAAATTAGAATTAATTAATATGGCCCCCTCAAACAACATGGTAAAAAACACACTTCCAGAATGCTCCTTTTTATATTCTTACTTAATTATCACAATAGTCAGCTTAAAAAAATAATATATGCCTGTGGCCTTATTCTCCTGTGCTATCTGCTACAAGGAACAGTTGTGTGAAACAGAAAAAAAGCTGAGTTTCTGCACTTTTAACAGAGAGATTAGCAGCTGATGAGATTTGTTCATTAAATTCAGAAACCCTCTTCCTTTTCGCTAAGCAATCCTACAAATACATTTCCAGGAAATCAAAAGCTTACTATAAAAATATGCAAGCCCTAGACAAATCTGTCAGGACATAAAATGGACAGAATAATTGATCAGCAATTTAAATTATTTCAACTATTTCTTAATTCCCCCATGTGGCCACTGGATGGCAGTCTAAATTCAATAGATATTCTTTTAGAACACTGGCAAAAAGAATTCCTGGTATTTACTAACCCTGGGAATTAGAATAGCTTTATTCTGTTCACCAATTTAGCTAAACCTCCTTTTATTTTTATTTTTTAAATGGCCTTATTGTCTCCATTTCACACAGCAACATATGTATAGAGCAGTGTTGCTGACTGGGAAATTCTGGGACTTGAAACCCAAGACTGAGAAACATTGACAGAAAGGAAAACTTGAATTTACAGAACTTAGAACCTAGTTGCATTATCACCATTTCATCTTATACTTCCTTTTGTAATCATAATTAATATATTAATTACATATTAAATTATATAACCCAACTAAAATATTCTAACTTTTTAGAAAAGAATAGATTAAAATAATTCACTTCAGGTAACACTGCCTTTTTTAAAAAAAAAAAACCATTTTACTAAAGTTACTTAAAAGTGATGGTTACATGATTTTAAACTTTCAGAACACCTTACTGATTTATACAGGTGATCCTCAATTTACAACCATTCATTTAGCAACAGTTCAAAATTACAACAGCGCTGGAAAAAAGTTTACTGACAACTCGGCCTCGCACTTATGACCATTGCAGCATCCCCGTCATATGGTCAGAATTTGAGTGCCTGGTACTTGGTGTGCATTTACGGTTGCAGCATCCTGGGATTATGTGATCACCACTTTGTGACCTTCCCACCTGGCTTCCAACAAAGTCGATGGTCATTTTATGACCACGATTCGTTTAACAACTGCAGCGATTTGCTTAAAAACCATGACAGACAAGGTTGTAAAATCAGATGTGACTCACATCTTAACAACTGCTTTGCTAAACAATGGAAATTTTGGCCCCAGCTATGGTTGCAAATAGAGGATTACCTGTATGCTTTTTAAAATTGCTTTTCTCAATTACTGTTATTGGAAGTTTCAGTTCCATTACTGTACCTTGAGGGGGTTATTTGTCTGCTGTAGTCTAAAACTTCCCTAGGACGTATAACCAAAAAGCAAGATCAAGGGACTATAATAAAATAAATGAAAAAGCTTACCCAAAGAAACTTTTCAGAAATGCCACATAGATGAGCGGGGCAAAAAAGCTGAAATAGAGGAATGTGGTGGCATCCACACAGCTGTGAACAGATGAAACACAAAAACATTTAGCATCTGCTTCTGCACTGCTAACATGCATGCCATGGGCTCAGTTTTCAGGAAAGGGTTGTATTCATTGGCAACGGAGAAGCCAAGAAAGAAAGCTTAGTAAATATATGTTTTCAGAGGGGACAGTTCCCAGGCCCCACATCTTCCTTCAAAGGCCTCCAGGCAGTCAAGGTCAAAGTGCCTACAATACTTTCAGAGTTTCACCACAAAAGGGTCTTATGGCATAGTGTTTCCACAGCCCAGGGGACAAAGGGACCACAAACACAGTTCAATGACTGCACTAGATCCATCTTCAACAAAGCCTAGGGCCATCAAGTCTCTTTTGTTTGTTACATCACAGCATAGCAATTGCCAAAGCAAAATATCCTCGGAAACAAATCACAACATTATTCTGTAAGGTTATCTACACCCAACTACTGGGGAATAAATGAATGCTGTTTTTGTGCCACAAAATGAGTAAAAGCACATCTAAGTTTCCCTTAAAGCAACAGGGGGTTCTAGGGCTACTGAAAGTTGTACTCTTGTCATTTAAACTTTTTTCATTTATCCAATTTCTAGGCTGCCCATTCCAAAAATGACTTCAGGGGGGCTTCACAAAATTTCAAACAGAAAAAAACATATTTTATATATGTATGTATGTGTATGTATGTGTGTGTGTGAATGTGTATGTATGTGTATATACGTACATGTGTGTGTGTGTGTGTGTGTGTGTGTGTGTGTGTGAGTCTGTGTGTGTAAGGTAAAGGTAAAGGTTCCCCCACACATGCGTGCTAGTCGTTTCCAACTCTAGGGGCCGGTGCTCATCTCCATTTCAAAGCCGAAGAGCCAGCGCTTGTCCGAGGACGTCTCCGTGGTCATGTAGCCGGCATGACTAGACACCAAAGGCGCACGGAACGCTGTTACCTTCCCACCGTAGTGGTCCCTATTTTTCTACTTGTGTTTTTACGTGCTTTCGAACTGCTAGGTTGGCAGAAGCTGGGATGAGTAACAGGCGCTCACTCTGTTACGCGGCACTTGGGATTCGACCTGCCAAACTGCCGACCTTCTGATCGACAAGCTCAGCGTCCTAACCCACTGAGCCACCGCGTCCCTACAAGTGTTGCAATACATCACAACACGTCACGTGACGTTGCGGAGTTTGACACCCCTGCTTTAGATAATCAAATACAATCATGGCAAGGAAGTCTGGGGTTCCTTTTGCTTTTTCCTTTACTGGTTTAATTTCAATGAGAAGCTTAGTTTGTGAATTCATGCTAACAACCTTACTTGTGTAGGAGACTAAAGCAAAGTCTGAATGCTGCCACTCCATTTAGCACCTACTTTACCTGTGGTTTGTTTGTCACTTTCGTTAAATCCATCTGCAGTACAGGATATTGACAGCAAGGTGCTTACAGTAGCCCTAAGCTGAATGTGGTAATTTGGATTTTCCATACAACTGAGCCAATCAGACAGTGGTTCTTACTGGTGCCTCTCAGCGCTTTGCACATGTTCTGCCAACTTGTTTAATAGAAGTAAGCAATTGCTAACTTCACTACTACTTGGAGTAAGCTTTATTAAGTGGCATAACCTACACAGGAGTCAGCTAAATAGGCTTCTAATAAGAAATGAGCCAATGCTCCTAGGGTACTTGGTACTGCAGTTCCAAATCCATGAGGAAGAACAGTAAATCATTCTTTTATAGGAGGGGGCGGAAGTGTAAATAGCTCTTTTTCAGGGGAAAAAGAGGGTCTTCTGTGGAAGTCCCCCTTTTTGCTCTTCTTTTTCCTCTTCAGTGGATCAGACCTGTCTCAGTGGCCTAACCTGGTCTCCCCCTTGTTACTTGCACTGGCCAAATGTTTGGTAGGTTGGCCTAGGGCCATATACACAAAATGTCATGATCAAATTGACTGTCATGCCGTCTCTGCTCCAGTGCCACTCAGTTTCAACTAGGGAAGGAGGAGCTGCTGGCTTAAGAAGCCCACAAGAAGATTCTCACATGCTCCCAGGACGAAGATGAAAAATTAATGCATTTGCCATGGCAACTAGAACTACAAGAAAGTAGCAGGCCAGCAGATGAATTACTCCAGGCTCCCAAGAACATTCTCCCTGCATGTGAAATAAAGGGGGAGGAGATCTTTGAGTCACTGTTTGGTTCAGCCTACTTAAACAAAGCAGTGCTCAAAGCAACAGGGACCAAACATCTCGAATTCCTCCCACTGACCTTTACAAAGATAAGAGAAGGACAGAGGCAAGGACTGGAGATTTAGTCATCAGCCTACAGTGATTACTCTCTATTATGGAACAGAATTCACTCTCCATCAAAAGGAGGAAAGGGCGCAGGGCAGGATGCAGTGGCAGAAAAAAGAATCCATGGGGCTGCTCCTGAGGGCACGACGGGGGGATGGCAAAAGAGCTGTTCCTCAGTAACCTCAGAGTCTGTGCTGAAAAAGCTAATCTTTGACGAAAATGGAAAAGTGTTTGTCTGCACCCAAAAGTCATTTGCTGGTTCTATGGCTCTGTCAGACTTCAGAATACATACCACAAGCCTTCAATGATGCCTGCACAGAGCAGAGCACTGCCAATACCTTGCACTAAATTGAGCACAGCAAGAATTCCTGCATAGATATAGAAGCTCTTCCTTGCTGGAAAAACACAAGAGACAGAAACAACAATTTACTGGATGAATTAAAAAAGGGAACACAGAAAACCCAGTACTGTGAAAGCACTTGAGCACAAAATGCCAATTTCACAGCACCATTCCATTTATGATTAGACCATCTAATTATGTGCAATTTTAAAATCTTTGCCTATGAATTTGCTCATTCTCTTACTGCTTCTTCCTGTTATGGTCTCAAAAGGCCATCCTGAATGGCACTCATCCATTTCATTTCTTCCACTGCACTTGAAGGTTAACCTCATTATAAAGTTAACGAAGACCACAGTTATGTATTTCATGCTATGTTGTAACCACAGTTTAAAACTGCAAAAATCGAAGGCAGGAAAGAGGGTTTCATTTGAAAACCCATAGGGCACGGCTGCTTCTCTCACCAAGAACATATTTTACCTGATATGAAATAAAATCCAAATCAGGCGCTCTAATGCAGATTTCATGTGCTACAAGATTTGCTTTTCCCAGGAAGGGTCTCGGTTTCTCCTTCCCCCTAAAATAACAGGTGCAAAAAAAATTATCTCAAGTGCAGAAGGTCCTAAGGCCACTAAGCTGAGGACCGCACTTGATGCCAACTTCTGTAACTCTCCCCAGAATGGAGAATGCTTTTGTTATCAGTTACCTCCTGGAAGAATGGATTCAGTGCTACTCTAGCTACATGTGCAAATTTCCCTGGACCTTTTAAAGCCCTAAATGGCTTGGGTCCGGGATATTTGAGGGAACACCTGCTGCCAGCATCAAGTTCCCTTCGTCCTGTGCGCTCCCACAGGGAGGGCCTTCTCAGGGTGCCGCCGGTAAAAGACTTGCCGGCGGACGACACCCAGGGATAGGGCCTTCTCAGTGGGTGCGCCTGCCCTTTGGAACCAGCTGCCCGTGGAGCTTAGTACTGCCCCCAACCTTGGTTCATTCCGCCGGGACCTGAAGACCTGGCTCTTTGAGCTTTCCGGCCCAGGCTGAGAGTTTTTAATTGGGGGTTTTATTTTTCAGGGATCAAATTTAATTGTTTTTAATTGTTTTTAACTTTTGTATTGTATTGACGTTTTTAATTATCTTGTAAACCGCCCTGAGTCCTACGGGAAAAGGGCGGTATATAAATTCAATAAACTTAAAAACTTAAACTTAAAGAAGAAAATGCATGGGTTTGACCTGCAAGACAGCAGCAACAGCAGCAGCAGCAGCCAGGTCTATGACAATTCGCCACGGCCAACTTAATACGGCCAAATCACCACGGCCAACTTGCTGCGGCCTATTCCCTGCAGATAACTCGCCACAGCCACCTTGCCACAGGATAATAACTTGCTGTGGGACAAGAGTTACACTAATATCAAAGAAGCAGTGGAATAAAGTCATTAAAGAAAGGATGCAAAAGGAGGGACAGAACGAAATGTGAAGTGCAAAAATTAAAATTATTTTTTTATTTTAAATAATTAAATAGAATTATTAAATTGTCCCACAGCCAGGTTGTCCCACGGCGAGTTGGCCACGGCGAGTTGTCCTGCAGTGAGTTGGCCATGGCGAGTTGGCTGTAGCAAGTTGTCCCATTCTGGCAGCAGCCTGCCTTTGGGAACCACAGAAACCCTAATGTTGCAGAACTGGACAAAATGGACCAGCTCAAAGAGAGAAAAGTTACTTACATGGCAGAGAAATCCGATCCTTCAAGGGAGTTTTGGGAAGCATCACCACAAATGAATAAACCTGCCATGAAGAGAAACAGCAGGATGGATGGATGTGGAGGCTGCTAATGGCAGAAAGAGAATATCCAAGATCTTGCCTTATTTCCTTTGGGACTTTATTGCTATATTTACAAGATATTAGTAAGATTTTAAAAGGGCAACTCTAATTATGCAGGAAAAATGCCAACGTTCTGGCGCTCCTACTTACCAGAAAGAAAAAACTAGAGCTGGCCAGCCAGAAATGCCTTCCTCCGTGGCTATAAATATTAAAATCTTCTGCTGAGAGTTGGGCATCAGGATAACGGATTTCCAGAGTTCCCTGAAAATTGATAGGGAGCAATGAGAAAGGACACACTGTAAATATTTACGGAAATTCTCCTATTTTCATTCTGAAGTGCTTGAGGAAGAGGCATCAATGAAAAACTAGTGCTTTGCATCACACCGTCTCTCTGCCTATTTTGCAATATGGAAGCTTCCGAATATTTGCTGTACCTGGAACAATGTTAGCCTTTGGATTTAGCTCCCAGGGTAGAGATAGACACAAATGAGATTCCATTAATGTACTTTAGATGGCTCCCATGTTGCTCGGTGAAATACAAAAAGCTGTAATAATTATGGCAGAAGGAAATAGCACCTGCAGCAATCTAAGTAACATTATACATTTAACACAACTCTAATCTTGACCAGGTTTTGACAAAAAGTCACATTTTACCACCTCTGTATTTGCTTCTAGACTATACCAGGCAGAAGTCTCATAGTTTGGCTGCAAAATAACCTTTACGGCAGAGAAAATGACGTCCTACAAAACAGTCTATTTATTCACTTGTTCCTCTGTTTCCAGATTTACATCCTACTACAATTGTGCCAAACTCTCTGTAATTCACAAGAATAAACAAAGCACAATAATTGTAACAAATATATCTTATAAATGCATTAAAACATCCCCAAGTAATATATGGAATCCAAGCACCAAAGTCCCCCAGAAAAACTCTAATTTCCAGAAGATGATAGCTAGACCTCTAATGGGAGGCAATTCCAGAAAGTCTGCCACATCACGGAAAACACTTAGAGACTTTGTCCAAGCTCTGCCCCCAAAACCTGAAGATGAGGAACAACTAGCTGCTTCTCCTGGTATGATCAGCAAGGAAAAGACTCCGCCCTCGTGCACCATCATGTACAGATGATGCTGCGGGTTGTGGGCGGAGGATGTGGCTGCCATGGTGCTGCAGGGCTGCCTGGGCGATCTGTGGTGGGTCATGGAGGCGGTGGGTGGCCCTGCGGTCGGTCGGGGGGCAGAGCATAGCAGGAGGAGCATGAGTGGAGCGAGTGGGCGGGGAGGAGGTTTTAGGCACTCAGTCTCTAAAAGGTTTGCCATCACTGTGTTAGACTAACTCAGGGGACCAATTTCCAGTCCTGCAGGAAATCTAGCACCAAAAACTGCAAGTTAAAACCAGCAGAAAAAACTGGTTGTCCACTATTAATGAGAAGGGTCGGATGACACCTAGAGCCATGATGGTTTTAACTCGCTCTTCTTTCTGGCTTCTTTCTCCTGCCCTTTGCACAAATTAATGGAGTCTTGGCACCATACATGACTGCTTAGATTTTTTTTAAAAGGTTCCCCCGCACATGTGTACTAGTCGTTTCCAACTCTAGGGGCCGGTGCTCATCTCTGTTTCAAAGCCGAAGAGCCAGCGCTTGTCCGAGGATGTCTCCGTGGTCATGTGGCCGGCATGACTAGACGCCAGAGGCGCACGGAGCGCTGTTACCTTCCCACCGTAGTGGTCCCTATTTTTCTACTTGCATTTTTACGTGCTTTCGAACTGCTAGGTTGGCAGAAGCTGGGACGAGTAACAGGCACTCACTCTGTTACGCGGCACTCGGGATTCGACCTGCCAAACTGCCGACCATCTGATCGACAAGCTCAGCGTCCTAACCCACTGAGCCACCGTGTCCCTACAAGTGTTTGCTTAGATATCAAACACTTATTGTATGCTTACGTAAGTGCTATCTCTGGCCTGAAAACTGCTAGCTTAATCCTCTCAATATCTTAGACATGTTAGATATGTTAGATATCTTACTCTTACCAGCATTAGACAAGATAATGTAGTAATAAAAGCTTAGTTAGTGCTTCATGCAAAGCCGGCCAGTGGGATTTGCACACCATGATGTATGCCAGTGGTTTAGTCAATAAACTATTAAGCTAACGGTGGCTTAGTGCAATTTATGAACTTGGGATTCTTGAACTCAAATAACATTCAAGAAGATTCTGCCCTTCCCAGCTTACCACAAAATATATCTTTACGTGGCTTCCAGCTTTATTTCACATTAAACCATCTCCTAGAATTTTGCACCAAAGAATTGCCTTTCCTTGAGAGCATAACCTAGACAAGCAGGTGTTTCTGCCTTAATGATGCTTACCTGTGTCACCGAGTAGGCCAACGACAGAACAGTGGTGATACCCAGTACACGCTTGACACTGGATTTGCTCTCCAGGTGGCCTAATTGAACAAAGATCATACTAGAGTCAACCCTTGAACAGCTTAGACTGCCTGCCTCTCACATCAATCTACTCAAGAGCTTTTTTGGCTTCTAAGTCCCAGAATCCAGAATTCATTTTAACTATTTACAGATTACAGAACTGCAAACTTGTAGGTTTACTCAGTGTAATCCTGCTGGGTCACAACATGAGAAGAACCACCCATTCTGGCTTGGCACTGTATGGAAACCAGGACATTATAGCTTAGTAAACAATCCATGGTTTAAAAACCCACAATGAATCAATCGCAATAATCCCCATGAATTTTTTATTATATGGACTATGTTATACACTGCAGTTGTGAGGGAAGGGATCACATAAGAAGGGAATGGGATACTGGCCCTTTTAAAAGCCTGTGGTAAGATGGGTGCCCAATAAGTTTTACAAACAAACAAACAAAGAAATAAATAGTGCAAGATTGCCCATTACTGAAGACCAGATGACACCCAGACCAATCCAGCAATACTGATCTTGCATATATCGAGCTTCCCCTTTACACTGCCTGATGCAAAGATGAGCTGCGTAAGGTAAGGTACGAGCATTACACATCAACACAATTTGAAAATTTAAAACTGTTACATCAACACACTTTGAAAGAGGTTTTGCTTCTTCAACTCATCCTTCATCCAGCTGCACTAAGCTAGAAAACATTGATTTGTGCACATAAAGAAAATGCTGTGCACCCCGTCTGTCTAACACCGCCTAAGTATTTCCTCAAGCTATTCTCAGGACGAAAAGGTAAGGATCAAAGCAGAGTAATTCAAATGCTTTGGGAGAGCATCCCATGGGACAAGCAGTCTATTTGTATTCCACCTGCCTACAAAATCACAGCCACAAGCAAGGGACAGGATTAGCTCTTGCTATCTACAGGTAACATAACATGATGATGATAGCTTCTTGTACAAATTAGTCTTGCATATAGGTTTTATCAGACCATATGCATAAGTTTAGTTTAGTTTTGTTTAGTTTTATTATATTTGTATACCGCCCTTCTCCCGAAGGACTCAGGGCGGTGAACAGGGCACATATAAAAAATACAGGATACAAAAATTAAAAAGAATTAAATAGTAGCCCAGCTAAAACAATCGATAACAATATAAAAATCCCCATTAAAACCCCAACATATCCCCATCAGGCCAGGCCGGCTTGTTCAAATAGATGGGTCTTCAGACCACGTCGGAAGGAGCGAAGGTCAGGTGCCATCCGGAGCTCGACCAGCAGCTGATTCCATAAAGCCGGAGCGCCCACAGAGAAGGCCCTCCCCCTGGAGGCCACCAGCCGACATTCTCTGACCGGAGGCACCCTGAGGAGGCCCTCTCTGTGGGAACGCACAGGGCGGAGGGAAGTTGACGCCGGCAGCAGGTGGTCCCCGAGGTACTCCGGACCCATGCCATGTAGGGCCTTAAAAACCATTACCAAAACACCTTACTCTGAAATAAGTCTTCCCCAATCTGGTAACCTTCATGATGTGCTGAACTACAATGGCCATCACCCCCAACATATACACCCCCAAGCTAGAAATGATAAACTTTATAGCCCAGCTCATTGGAGGGCATGAAATTAGCATCCGAAATACTTAGAGGTGGGTAAAATATTTCAAGTGTGAACTGTTTAGGATTTAAAACATTCTGCTTCGGTTTCAAAATGCCTCATTTCAGGGGAAGTTCTATTGTTTTAAGAACAAAATGGGCTGTTTCTCCTTTTGGCAAGTGTTTCATGCTCAGAACCAGTTCTCACTCTGTTTCAAGTGTAAAATGCATTTTGAACCTGAAATGATTTGAATTTGAAATGTTTTGCACATCCTTAGAAATAATACATTGTGGACCCAGTATTTTAATTACGGGAAACAAGTCTTAGGTAATTTGAAAGCACCGTGCCAGGATTTGGAGCTTCTTCAGACTTATTTTAAAAAATGATTTCTTTTAATGTTATATTTATTCCAGCTGTGACCCAACTTATGAACTGCATAATAACCCTCCTTACCGATTGGATATTACCATCCTGGAGTGGATTCCTATGCTTACTATTATTAGGTTTTAAGACTGGATGCAGGCTCAAATTTTGGTGAAAAGAAGACTCTTAAAACTAATTTTAAAAAGGTTTGTAATATATATGGAGACACTGTTGCAAATGTGTGGGGGAGGGCAAGATGTTTCTCCTTTTAAGGAAATTTAAGACTACATATCCACTCTCCACTTGCCTTATTCTCAGGCAGAGTAGGGCAGTGTTTCACATTTCAGATCAGGAACTTGGAGCCTGGTTCAAACCATGAATTCACAGGATGTTGGCCTTTTTGCTCTCTCTTAGTCAAACCTATACCAGCGTGTTGTTGTAAATAGGAGGGGCGGTAGTATAGAAATGAAAAATTAAACTTGTGGTTTTATAAAAATATGTATTAAGCAGAAATTTATTGGAGCAGAATCAGTAACTTAACCAGCTGTTTTATTCAATAACAGAATAGCAATAGCAATAGCCCTTAGACTTATATACCACTTCATAGTTCTTTACAGCCCTCTCTAAGCAGTTTACAGAGTCAGCACATTGCCCCGGACAATCTGGGTTCTCATTTTACCAACTTCAGAAGGATGAAAGTCTGAGACAATCTTGAGCCAGGCAAGATTTGGCAGTGGGCAGAGTTAGCCTGCAATACCGCATTCTAGGCACTGTGCCACCATGGCTCATGATGTGGATGTCATCTACTACTGAACAAATATTTATTTCTTCTTTGAATGCAGGAAATATTTATATTGAAATATTACTTCTTGTATAAATTGGCTACGGCTTAATTTTGCATTTTACTACCACCTAATATTTTAATTTACAAAAAAGGAAAAAAATAAGAGTGCCTATAATACTAAGAAAGATTTCTTACCAAATGCAAGGCCCAAAATCACCATGCTCAGCTCAATGGCCAGAAGGAAAAATCTTGTGATTTCCCACAGGATCTAGAGGTGACAACACAGATCAGAGAGCCAAATTCAGCAAGCCAAAGAGAGGGTAAATGTGTCGCATTAGTAATTTGAACATTTAAGACACTATTTGTCCATTTTTAAATATACACATTATACACGTTTCTGCTTATTTGAACAATCACTATGGTATACAAGAACTATTGGTAGGATCTTGCTTTGATATAACAACATTAATTTCTTTTTTGCATGTATGATATCAACTATAAGTGCTTATCAAATTATTTAGGCAGCAATAAATTCCTAATTATTGCTCACTAAATTTTGTTCCCATGGTCACAGCAATTTGAGAAAGTAAAAGTAGTTCTTACTATGTTGCCTTTTTCCTCCAGCTTCAATTACTCAAGAGGATGAACTTCAGCTTTGCTCTTCATGTTTTGACACTTCC
The DNA here is from genome assembly GCF_964194415.1 of Vipera berus. Lineage (NCBI taxonomy): Eukaryota > Metazoa > Chordata > Lepidosauria > Squamata > Viperidae > Vipera > Vipera berus. The sequence goes on along the minus strand of NC_138203.1, from coordinate 236,061,745 downwards.
TTTCAAGTGTTTGTCTTATGAACCAATAATCATAAGTTGCATTAACAACTCATTCTAAAGTAGTTATTTGCTCACTTTGGGTGGATCCCTCCTACCTCCAATGAACCTTGACTATATTTTGACCACCCCTGAATCTTTCCAATAATATCAGGATGGCAATCTAACTGATGTTTCCAAAAAATTTTCTTTGAGAGATATGTGCCAGATGCATAAGCATATTTGTATTATTATATCTGATTATAAATTAGCATGAAACTCAATACTGAAAGTGGGAAAGGGAAAGGGATCAAATCTACATCTACCTAAAGCTGATCTCACCTTGTCAGTGACTGTAGCAGCAGTAGAAGCACTGACTGTCATGGAGACAACAGCTCGAGCAATCCCAACCACAGCAACTACAAACACCTGGAACAAAATAGCTAGGAATTAAGGAAGTGTGTTGTACAGAGCTAGCACATAGAGAATACCTTTCTAAAAAAAATAAGTTAAGACAGCAGAGAAAATAACAAGTGGATTCAGGAGCAGGGAAAAGATAGAAAAATAACTATCAGGTTACTTATACCATATGGATTTTTTTTTAATTAAGGGTTGCAGAAATGCTTCATGGCTGAGTTTCTTAAAACACTAAAAAGACACTTCATTATCTTATTCTCTTCTTTCATTTTAAACTTAATAACATTTCAAAGCACACTGATGCTTGTTTATATTCTAACTCTATAAATATTGTTATCAACAGTCACTGTCACAGGGTATCAAGGAACTTCAGACCTTGGATATACCCCACAAGTCATCTACTAAAAGATGGCAAACTGATCTAGAAATAGGAAAAATAAACAGTAAATAATTCCCAAGAAATTGGGCTGCTTTCAAACCTAACCTGACCTTTGCTAATGCCTACCAGTCTCATTATTTGATTATTTATCATATGGCACATTCACATCACATTTCAGTAAAAACACAAGAGATAAAAATATGAAATATGAAATATAAAGCCTAAAATATAAATATATATCCAGATTATAGATTTTTTTTACTTCATTTCTCACAGCCAAGAAATCAACAAAGTCTCCATTATAGGCTCTGTTTTGGCACTGTCACTATATGTTGGATAGTTTTCAGCCTCACAGTCACAATTCAGTGATGGTATTTTGCCCCGCTTACAGCAGGGTGTCTATAGTGCATTTATGACCAGAATCTCAGAAGTCTTGTGGCTCAACCAACAGATGCCCAGTATTTACAGTTACGAGGCTGGGGGAAGTCTCTTTAGGCCAGACCTAGGTATTTTACAGCCTATGAGCCACATCTGGCCCTTTGCTGTCCCTTCTTGGCCTGCGGTGTTGGTGGGGGTCCTCCACAACAGTCCTAGTTTCTCGTGTGGCTCCTTGGGACAATTAATTGTCTATCCCGGCTTTAGGCCCTTCAGGGCTATGAAGATACACCTGAAGATACACAAGGAATGCCCAGTCTCAGAAAGCACTGTCAATTAAGGGAAATTCCTTGCTCAACCTCACTCACCAAAGCAGACCACTATATATGCTTTCTTAGTAAGACAGACAGATATAAAGAGAGACAGAGAAAGAGAGAATAATATGTTGGCATTTGTTGGTTACATCTGTACAATATTTAATACAATATTCGATATTCATAGACATGAAGCTACCTCAGTACATCTTATTGTCCTTTCTAATGCTGCACCAGTAAAATATATCTACTTCCTCTCTAAGTTAAAGCTCTTTAAATAAGCTCTTGTCCTTCCTGCCTTTACAATCACTGCTGAAATGTTACATTGCTAAGCAGTCTCACAGCCATTGCAGAATGCCATTCCTACAAGATAAAAACCTCCAATATTATGTGCCCATAAATGCTGCTAAGGCTAATAGTTACCCTTGAGTAACCTCAAATGTAGAAACCTGCATAAATGTCTTACTGTAATTTCTGCAGCCTGCAGTGCTATACATTTACCCTGCAGTCTCATCTTACATGTAATTCACCAGGGGAAATATTTATAAATTGTGTTTAGCGACTGCATCCCTGCAATTCCAAAGCAATTCCAAGTTTGCTGCAGAACTTCTAAAGCCTCTTTGTGTTTGCCTCAATTTCCTGTTTTTCAATCTCTTATCACTCTGCTGTAGGTTACCTATTTTGCTTCCTTATGAGCCTCTTTAATCTTTGTTCTGTCCCAGTTCTGCAGCTAAGCTTCAGCTAAGGTCTAAATAAGATACAATTCCAACTACCTTTCCCTATTCTGACCTGTGGCTTTTACTAGAGCTACACTTCCAAATTTTCCATTACACTCATTTAACAAATATTACAAGCCAGAAAAACAGCAGCGCATACATTTTGCTGAGTAAACAAGTAAATGGCAAAAAATGCTCTACAAGAAGCCATCAAAGAGGGTATTTGGAAATCAAGGAGACAGACCGAATCTGTTTCACAGATCCATTTAAAAACGAGGAAGATACTCAGAAAGCCACTCCCAGAAAAAAAGTATCAGCAGAAATTCCCAAAGATTCAGCAAAGATGTTTAAGGTCAATAATTATAAGAAAACTGAAAGTGTGGCAGAACTGTAAGTGGAAGAACTGCAGAGGGAAAGGAATGACTGTTGCTTGGCTAGGTATTATCTGAGATCTCCCTTAATGAGTCCCACTATTTCTCCTAAACGGACTCTACAGGATCAGGAGCCATTTTGGGGGGATTAGGACAAGCCTCTTAAGCTACTGACTCTTCCAGAAAGCCTACATATATGCAATTTTGTCTAATTTTCCTGGGTGTACAGAATTTCACACTATGTTCAGAGATTGTGATTTCTGAGTTCCCTCTAACTGATTAACTTTTCCATGGAGAACAAAGCACACTAAGAAAATTGTGTAGTGTTTCCAGGAAGATAGCTCCTAATTTATTCCTTGCTCTTCTATTTTAAGCGGAATTTTATACCATCAAGGTTTTGCATGTTCTATATTGGAACATGTGCCATACCTAGCAGGCATGACAATAGCCATGCAGGTAAGAAAAGGATGACTCACCTGAGTAAAATAGCCTCTCTCCTGTTAATTCCAGGCTTCTATGACTGCTGCCCCTATAGATTGTTTCACCTATCCACTGGCAGAATCATGCTTCCTTCCCCATTGTGCCTAAGACTAATATAATATTATCCTCTTTCTGCAAGAGGCAAGCAAATCCCTTCTTTATTTTCTGAAGAAGAAATTCTTATGCAAAAGTGGAAAAGACAACTGCAAAACAGAAGCTTGGGGAATGGGAAGAGAAAGTATCGCAAGTGCCAAATAATTGAAGCGTTACCCCAACACACACACACACACACACACAGAGAGAGAGAGAGAGAGAGAGAGAGAGAGAGAGAGAGAGAGAGAGAGAGAGAGAGAGAGAGAGAATTCACAAACATATATATCACACAAAAAGTAGAATCTTTCAAAATTGACTTGAGTTTTCACTAAGAAGAATAATTAGAAGCTGTAAGGCAAGGGCAAGGAAATGTTTTTCTTCTCATTTAAATTCCTCTCTAATCTCCTTGCAACTGTTAACAAGAAATAGCCTTAAAACGTGGCAACATTGAAATTGTGCAACTAAAGGTACATCAGAAAACATGCACTTATCGATCCCCTCTTAACGCCTTCAGCTCATTCAGTTAGTGGTAAGCAACCATGACATTGATAGTCAGGGTTTATGATGTGTCTCTTGATCTAGGTCAGAGATAGGGAATGTGAAGTATTCCTCATGTTCCTGACCTATAATTCTTTCCTAGAAGCCACATTAGTTGGTATTGCCACAGATCAACCAGCTGAAGGATGGAGGGAGGGTTATTAAGAGACAGAAAACAAAAATAGAGATGTCACACTTACTTATACTTTAAAATAAATCTTAATGTATTGGAGTTATTTAAAGGGAGAACAATTTTGCAAGGAGAAAGCAAGCCAAAGAGAAAAAGAGGCTGTTCTCTTTTGTCTTCTTGAACAATGGGCATTTCGTTGACTAACAAATGCCAGGCCAACAGCATTTGGGCACAGCATATGTCAGATAATGTGTTACCAAGTTCAGTTGCGAAATGTGACTTCCTACGTCAAATCAAGTTAACAACTAAAGTAGCAGCAATGAGGCTGTCTATCCTTTTGGAGATTAGCTGCTATTCTTTAAAAGATCAGATATTCCAGAGACACAGAAGCAGCATAAAGAAAGATCAAGCAGGTCAATGATCAGATTAGGTCAGAAGAATGTCTCATTCCCAAATAAAAAATAAACCCTATATAGAGAAAGAGTTAGGGACGCGGTGGCTCAGTGGGTTAGGACGCTGAGCTTGTCGATCAGAAGATCAGCAGTTGGCGGGTCGAATCCTGAGTGCCGCGTAGCAGAGCGCCTGTTACTCGTTCCAGCTTCTGCCAACCTAGCAGTTCGAAAGCACGTAAAAACGCAAGTAGAAAAATAGGGACCACTACGGTGGGAAGGTAACAGCGCTCTGTGCGCCTTTGGTGTCTAGTCATGCCGGCCACATGACCACGGAGACGTCCTCAGACAAACACTGGCTCTTCGGTTTTGAAACGGAGATGAGCACCGGCCCCTAGAGTTGGAAACGACTAGCACGCATGTGCGGGGGAACCTTTACCTTTACCTTAGAGAAAGAGTTAATGCTGACAGTGTCCAAACACCTTACCAACTCCTAAGCCCTTTCACTAATCTGAAAGGAGCCAAGTGAATATATATCCATATCCCCCAGGTTCTTTGAAAATAAATTTTGTACTTACCAGTATGTAGAATGTGGTAAAAATGGGACTGGAAGTGGCATGGATTTTGGCCCTGGCAGAAGGCAGCTTCCAGAGGAGAAATGCAAAGAAAAGTACATTGGGAACCAATAGCAGAAGGTCCCAGTAACGAACTCTAAAAACAAGACAAAGACACCTTTTTCAAATAGTGCTGTGTCCCTTCAGGCGATACAGAGAACCGTCTTCAGAAGAAGAAACAGAAACCATCAATAACAGCATCTCACCTGGATGTGCCAATGTCCTCGTACAACAGCACCAAGCATTTGTGTGGCACAGTACTGTTGGTAGCATTAAAAAACAAAGGTGTTGTCAGGATGTCCACTGTTGTCACTGCCGTGGGAGCAGACGAAGAGGTGGCATTATCATCCTCAGATAATGGTACCGATGTCACCAATGCTGACATTCTGCCACCGTTCTGGAGAGAGGGAGCCAAAAGGACATTTTCATCAGATAAAATAAAATCTCAAACAATCCTACGTGTGTGTGTGGGGGGGGTTGTTTTAAAAAATACATGTTTAATCCAAACATTTATCAACTTATCTCAATCATGTGCTCCTTATGTGTTTTGACTGTGTTGGCTAGTAGATCAGGAGAGTTAGACTAACACATTTGACAAGCAAAAGACTAGGGAAAGCTATGGGCACAAGACCAGGTGACACTGGAACAGGAAGCTTACGCCCTTCCCAGGCTACTGTAATTTGGTACATGGTAAAATCCCATTGGAGGAAAATTCCACTTAGGGTTAGGGTTAGGTTACTCATACAGCAAAATGGACATCGCCAACAAACTCAGAGTGCTTGGGTATGGTTAGGAGTGCACTCAATTTTCTAGGCTGTGCTATCTATCTTTCCTGGTAAAATACATGGGAAAATCCCATTGGAGGAAAATTCCACTTAGGGTTAGGGTTAGATCACCATGAACTCATACAGCAAAATGGACTGCTCAGAAGCTGCAAGTGGTACAGAATGAAGCTGTCAGCGTGCTGGCACATGAACCTGCTACAGCCATGTGAACCTTTTGTTACAGGTGTGACATTGGCTTTCAACAAGTTACAGTGTACAATTCAAAATAGTGGCTTTAATCTTGTAAGTTCTGCATGGCTTGCTTCCTAAATACTTTCAGGATTGTTATTCCAGGTCAGACATGTCAAACACAAGGCCCGGGGGCCGGATCCAGCCCGCGAAGTGGTTTCATGTGGCCCGTGAAGCCATCCTGGAAACAGTGAGGGAACGGCCCCCACTGCCTTGGCCCTGGCCCAGAGACCCTCCTTCTGCCAGAGACCCTCAGATCTGTCCCACTCCTGCCCAGGCCCCCATAGGCACCCTTGATGCGAACGATGTAGAGCTGGCCACGCCCACCCAGTAGGCCATATGCACTCTAGCCACGCCCACCCAGTAGGCCATGCCCACCCAGGCCACACCCACCCGGCCCCTTGAGGGCAACCGCAATGCTGATGCGGCCCTCAATGAAATTGAGTTTGACACCCCTGTTCCAGGTAGTACCAAGGCTATGGGTAGAACTGCACCAGAAAGTAAGCTCTTGATAACTGGGTATCCCAAAATGCAAGAGTTAGGATCAGTTGGGATTCTCCAGATGTTTATTCTCTGTAGTGGCCACCATTTGATGGTCAGCCTTCTTCCAGAGGTCAAGCTGGTACCAATTCTGGTCTCCTTTCAAAAACCCATCAAAACAGAAATATTGGACCTTTGTAAGATGATATTTCTGAATACCTGGATGGTGTCATTGGCTCATTGCAACAATTACTGCAATTTGTTTGAATTTCCTATGTTATAATTGAGTTACTTTTTGTTATTGTTGTTGTACACTACACATCATAAATTCAATGTTATACAAATGAAATAAATAAATCAAAACTATTTAGTTTAGTAACTATCGCCAAGGATTCCTAAAATTCAGGAAATAGAATCTATTAGTTTCTAAAAGTAAAGGTTCCCCCACACATGCGTGCTAGTCGTTTCCGACTCTAGGGGCCGGTGCTCATCTCCATTTCAAAGCCAAAGAGCCAGCGTTTGTCCGAGGATGTTTCCGTGGTCATGTGGCTGGCATGACTAGACGCCAAAGGCGCACAGAACACTGTTACCTTCCCACTGTAGTGGTCCCAATTTTTCTACTTGCATTTTTACGTGCTTTCGAACTGCTAGGCTGGCAGAAGCTGGGACGAGTAACAGGCGCTTACTCTGCTACGCAGCACTCGGGATTCGACCCGCCAAACTGCCGATCTTCTGATGGACAAGCTCAGCGTCCTAACCCACTGAGCCACTACGTCTTTATTCTTCTAAATGCTTATTTCAATTTGAATGTATTTGAATGAATTGCTTTTGCTTTCTCACTAACTGCTTTCTCACCTTCTCCAGCATTAGGGAACTAGAATGTAATAGTTACTAGTGGAAGAGAGCAGACCTGCAGCAGTCATGGATATTTTGGAAGCCTTTGGAATTGATAGCTACTAATTTGTGTCAGGAATGCCTTTAAGTCATAGAATTGGAAGATGTCACTTAACATAACCTGGCTGATCTGATGGTGCCTTTGCTCTGTGCAAAAAATATATAATAAAGCACCTATGACAGATAACTGTCCCAGTGAAGGAGAGCTCACAAATACTGGCAGATGTTCTTTAGCATCATCAGGTGTGCCAGCTCCATCTTAAATACAGGTATTTAACAGTGGCAAGAAAGGTCGTAAAATGGGGCAAAATTCACAATGAATTTTTCACATAGCAACAGAAATGTTGGGCTCAATTGTGGTTGTAAATCGAGGACTATCTTTCTAAATGACATCATCATTATACAGTTCCAAAATAAATATGTTCTACATTTGCTCTGGGAATTGCATATGTGTGCTGCTGCTTGACATGTATTTATCTCAGTTTTTGCCATCTTTTAGAACTATGATCCTTGCAATGATCCTACTAAGTAGCAATTCTTGTCTGCTCATGCTTTTTTTCAGAAGCTTAGGTTATAAATAAATTTTATAAAATACTGGCTTGGCATTTATGAAGTGTCCTACTTTATGAATTCTAGGAAAGGGAGTCCATTCAAAATGCCTTACTTGAATTCTGAGAAAATCCCAAAGTGCATAAAGCAGAAGAGTCTTCAAATAAAAGATTGATTATGTGCCATCAAGTCCTTTTCGTCTTTTAGTGACCACATAGATTGATTTCCTCCCAGATAATCTATCCCTAGTCTGTCCCCAGCCATGCATTCATGACCTCTGTCAAATAAAAGAAACTCTTCAAATAAGAGACTCGGGCTGGTTCATATATTTTGAATTACTGAATAAACTTCAAACAGTGAAAAACACATGAACCACTAAGTTACAGACTGTAGTTTACAAACCACAGTGACTTTTATAATACATGAAGTGAAAACCAATGAAATCACATTATATGACTTAACACAATAAGTGAATCCGGTCTCTATCTGCAAGCTTCTGTAAGAAAGGTTTGCCGTGGCTTAACCTTGTGGCAAAATAGGTGAAGGGCAATCAACGATAAAGAAAATCTAAGTCTTTAGCAACCAGGAGTCTGCAGACCAAATCCAGGGTGTTTTTGGCTTTTCATGCTGCAGTCTAGATGTTCAAAAAGTACATAGTAGAAGCAGTATTTGTGTTTGATTAGCAAACCTCTTTGAGGAGATGAAAATAAACTTTAACTCCTACAAAAATAAAATAAGATGGAGCAGGATAATCCATAAAAGTAAGAACCAATGTTTGTGAGTAATAAGCTGCAGTTTTTAATAATAATTATTAATAATATAATAATGTTTCTATTACAAAGGCAGAAAATTCTTCACATAGAAGATCAGCATCAGGTTAACTGTGCTGGACTATGCTCTGGAAGACTGATGCAGACAATTTTTAACCAATAGCCAGTTTGGGTATATATTACCCATCATCTTAGATTATTAAACAGAATGAGCCTTCTTTCTTTCCTTAGAATCCATTGGGAATCATGAACCCTAATTATTGCTGAATCAGAAAGCCACAGTTATCACTCAGTATGAAAACAAGTTAAGAAGTTCAAGCTAGAAGTTATGGTTAGATTTTTTTTCCATTTGACTTAGAAGTCTATAATTAATGTAAGAGATGTAACTTATTCTAGATGTAATTCTAGAATGGAAAGGTGAATGGCAGCTCTGGAAACATAAAGCCATGCATAGCTTATTTTTTATGTCTTGCAAACTCATCTGCTTTAAACTAGCTTCCCTATTGGTAAAACTGTACTTTATTCACAGAGGTTGGTTGCTGTATGTCAGACTCTGGCTGAACAAAGATATAAAGCCCTGCCTAGTGATGGCATTCTTCTTACCCTTGGCTGTCTTAAACAAAGAAACTTTGCCCTGAATTCACAGCTGAAACAAGGTCATAATCACACTTGTCAAACAACTTTACAACGATTAGACTTCTAACTGCACTATAAGTCTAAGGTTCTTCCCTGTTCCCTTCCCCACTTCTTAAAATGAAAAGCAACTGCTAAAGCAACAGAAATTAATTTTAATTAAGCATACTGTTTCCATGTCTATTCCATGTAGAATAATGAAGTTATATACAAACGAATCTATAAGATGTGATTAACATCAGAAATTTAATATTTTTACATTTCAGTTATTTGAAGACACCTACACACTTGTTGAAAGTAAAGAGTGCCAATTTCTAATATAAAGAAACACATAAAGATCAGAATTTAATTTTGTTTCTACCTTTAAAAATTAGGTCAGTGCTTCTTCTAGAAAAACTGCTTGATGATCACAAAGTGCTTCTTGAATTACTGTATGTTATGGACTGGGTATCTACAAAACAAATTTCTTCTTTCTCCTTCTCTTGAAGCACTACAACATAAATAAAAATAAATTAATCAAGCCTACATATTTTTAAGAGTCTCAAAAGCTATTTTACATAAGCTAATTATATTTAATTAATAGACTATTTTATTACTGATTCTATCTGAACATTTTCCTACGCAATCCACACAGTTGCCTGCTTTTTCTTCAGTTGATCCTTCAGTAATATTTTTCAATGTCTCCTTTGTATTTTCTGCTGATTAAGTGAAGCACTAGCTGAAATCACCACTGATGCACCCACTTGTATCAAAGTGACGTATACAGTAACGTCTAGTTTCCAAGAACGAACTTTCTTCAGTAAGAATGTGTATAAACCACTGTCTCTCAGACATACTTAAAACAATCTTCAGAAATTGCTTGTTAAGAACAACTCTTCCCATGTTGTTGCTCTTTCTCAACAGTGTTCAGCTTGTTCAGTATCTAAGCACTATACAACAATCAAGTTCCAGTTGCCATCTGAATCGTATTTGATTGATTAAGCCCGTATTTTTGGCTATCTATTCTCCCAAGGCCATTACAAACTTGTAAGATCACAAATTATTAAAGTAAAAAAAGCAAAACAGTATGGAAAAAGAAACAAATTAACATAGTCTTTAAAATACCAGGTCATAACATTTCTTTTTGGAATAGCAAAATTATTAGGGCTCCCATAAAAGTCTTGTATGTGTTTACTTGGCCCACTGAACCACAAACTGCTTTTCCTCATTTGTGGTTTGTTCATAACCCCGAAAACAGTGGCAAGTGGTGCAGGAGAAAAGCTGAAAGACTTTCCCCAGAGAAATACAAAACACGAACAGCGCATGACAAAAAGGGTCCAGTTTGCTGGTATTTCAGGATCCAATCACTCTCAAAGGGCACCCATTTTAACACCAGGGGTTGCCTTTGAATCAGTCTTGACTCCTGGAGACTGCCTGGAAAAGTCCATGAGGGTATTCTTGACAAGGATTTTTGGAAACGGTTTGCCCTTGCTTGCTTGCTTCCTGGGGCTGAGAACGAATGATTGGCCGAAGGTCACCCAGCTGGCTTCCTACTTAAGGTAGGACTAGAACTCAAGGTCTCTAGCTTGTTGCTTTAACCACTATACCAAACTGGCTCCTTGATAAAGAAACAAATAAAACTGTCCAGAAATATTTAAGGACATTTTAAATTTGGCACAGAAATTAGTAAGCCAGCAATGAAGCTGATACATAAGAAGTTAAATAGGTCTCAAATGCATTATTCCTCTTACGATTTGGGGAAATGTTTCATTTCTGTATTTTTCTCCATCTAGAATTACAGTTAAAAGATTCAGGTTTTCTTGGTAAGTGAAGAGCATGTTCCTCTGCAAACACCAGACTCCATTTCAGAGGAAACTTACTGATAAATTCTTGAAATAAACAGTCATGCTAATATACTGAAAGAGAAGTCTTTTATCTTACCAAGTCATTCATATCTCACTCACTCAAATGAACTTCCTCATTTTATCCAAGGTCAACCCCACTTGACTTAATTTTTTCAGTCTCGCAACAAGCATCTGTTCAGCAAGAACTGGTGGGACCACAAGAGAAACTAACAGAAAACTGAGAAAGCTAAATTGTTCTGGGATTTTAGATTTCAAACGGACAAGAATATTACTGCCACATAATACCCCAGATGTAACAATTATTGATTAAAAAAAAAGATTGGATGTTGCAATATCTGGGGAGACTAGAAAAGAGCTGGAGAAAAAAATCACAAAACACAGAGACCTGCAAATAGAAGTAGAATGACTGTGGCAGAAGAAAGCCAATAAAGTACCAATGCAATAGTAATAGGTGTCTTGGGCGCAATCCCAAACTTCTGGAGAACTACTTGAGTGCCATCACCATTGACAAAATCAACTTCACTCAATTGCCAAAGGCAGCTTTACTAAGAACAGCTTACACCTTGTGACAATACCTTTTAACACTGTCAAATATCTGCCTATTTCAGGTCATTGGCAAGGACTCGATGGGTGGATAAAAGTTCCAAATCCAGTCTAAATAGCTGGCTGTGTGATGAGCCATAACAAAAACAACAACCATAATCACTATCAGTCCATTGCAAAAGGTTGCTTTACTCGGAAGAGTTTACATCCTGCGATGGTATACCACAAAACATCATCATCTGCCTATCCCAGACCCATGGGAAGGACTTGATAAGTGGTTTAAAAATGCCAAATCCAGTCTGAACATCTGGCTGATGGTGTGACAAACCATAAGTAATATAGAAGCTCATCTAATCTGAATTTTTGATCCTTGCTTCATTACACTGACTGCACAACCTTATGCATGTTTTCAGGAAACATGCCTTACAGCAGACATGTCAAACTCACAACGTCATGTGCTGTTGTGCCATGTATCGGGATGGTTTTGCCATTGCCGGCAATGGGGTGAACATGGCTTCCGGATGATGCGTCCGGCCCGTGGGCCGGCAGTTTGACACCACTGCCTTACAGTGACCCATAGAAAGATTAGCAGTACAACCATAAAGTTTTCTGAAAGGTTTAACTTGCTTCTTTACAGACAACTGTACTAAGGTATCCATGATTATCATTTAAGTACATTTCCTGCAATTTAAGCAACAGTAGGAATGTTGAAGTACTGTAGATGCATTTCAATCTGTATCAGTGTATATATTCAACCAGTCATCCATAAATTCAGTGTTTTTCAACCTTGCCCACTTTAAGATGTATAGGCAGTCCTCGACTTACAACCACAACTGAGCCCAAATTTATGTTGCTAGGTGAGACATTTGCCTCATTTTATAACCTTTCTTGCCACAGTTGTTAAGCAAATCACTGCAATTGTTAACACAGCTATTAGTAACACAGTAACACAGTTGTCAAATGAATCTGACCTTCCCATTGACTTTGTTTGTCAGAAGGTTGCAAAAGGTGATCACATGACCCTGGCACACTGCAACCATCATAAATACGAACCAGTTGCCATGCATCTGAATTTTGATCATGTGACCATGGGGATGCTGCAACGGTTGTAAGTGTATAAAACAGTCATAAGACACTTTTTCAGTGCTGTTGCAACTACAGTTACTAAATGAACTGTTGTAACTCCAGGACTATCTGTACAGACATCAACTCCCAGGATGATGGCTGGGAAATTCTGGGAACTGAAGTCTACATATCTTAAGGTTGCCAAGATTGAGGGACACTGCTGGCTTTTTATTTTAATATCCCAAATATGACAGGGCATTCCCTAGCTATGGGAGATTCACACTGCAACCATAACACAATGCAAAATAAATTAATTGTGGCATCCACAGTGTGCATTTCTGATAGGTTTGCAATGCATTAGGAATCTCATTACTTTCACTTCCATGAAGTAACAGCAGTTTGACAATAGAACCAATTACTCAGAATGGTGATCTTCTCTTCACTGGATATGTGCACTCAGAGGGTAGACAGCATCTGTCTGGAGTGCTTTAATTTGGATTTCTGCATTGAGCAGGAAATTAAATTCAGTGGCCTATCTGGTCGTTTAACTCCATGATCCCAATATCTCAGTTCATCCCCCTTAGAGTTTGTTTTCCTTCTGCATGTATATGTCAAGATCTTGAGTGATAGCCTTCTGAGAAGAGCTGTCTTAATAATAGTTTGATTTTAGTGCAATACCTGCATTGTCAACAACTTAATCATACTATAAATTGTGCCAGCAAGTCTCCTAATATTTAAGGCAAGTGTCACAACGATCACACTTCCTGTCAAGCTAGAGGACTAGTATTTGATTTTTTACCAATCAATTTAGAACTAGTGTGCCATTAGAGAGACAGAATAGACAATGGACACTGCAAACAGAAGAAAAAGCTAGGTTACCATTCAACTTTAACCTAAATTCTTTAAGTTAATCTCAGGCCATCAAAGGTTTATTAATAATGAAAAAGTATTGCTTTCAGCTGGGGGATAAAAATGACCAGGAAAATCTGCAGTGAGATAATGGTGGTTAGCTTGATGAAAAAAGGCAGACATTCAGCTGCCATGAAACAGACAAATTCCAATTGTGGATTACTAGGAAAAGATTTAAAAACTGAAACAAAATATATAAAGCCTTTATACAAATTTAAAAGTGGACAATACTGAGTTCCATACCTGAAGATCATATAAGAAGTACAGAAATTCCACCGTATATCCTTTGAATCAACTATGCATTAAAGGTAAGACTGGACAATGTGTTTCCATATGGTCTAGATATAGGTAGTCTTCAACTTACAACAGTTTGTTTAGTGACTGTTAGAAGTTATAACTGTACTGAACACAGTGACTTATGACCATTTTTCATGCTTACGACCGTTGCAGCATCCCTATGATCAAAAGTCAGACGCTTGGCAACTGACTCACATTTATGACAGTTGCAGTGTCGCCAGGGTCATGTGGTCACCTTTTCCGTCCTTCTGACAAGCAAAGTCAATGGGGAAGCCAGATTCACTTAACATCCCTGTTACTAAGTTAAAACCTGCAATGATTCACTTAACAACTGTGACAAGAAAAGTCGTAAAATGGGGCAAAATTCACTTAACGAATCTCTCTTAGCAACAAAAATGTTGGGGTCCACTGTGGTTTTAAGGTGAAGACTACCTGTACAATTCACTGTTAAAAATTGAATCATAATCATGAAAAGTTATTGGAAAAGTTATATGATTTCAATAGTCTAGTACAGGGGTAGGCAACCTCGGCTCTTTTATGACTCATGGACTTCAACTCCCAGAATTCCTGAGCCAGCCAAGCTGGCTCAGGAATTCTGGGAGTTGAAGTCCATGAGTCATAAAAGAGCCGAGGTTGCCTACCCCTGGTCTAGTAACTTCTTTTCATTCTAATGCAGGCACGTCAAACACGCAGCCTGCAGGCCCCATCTGGCCCATGCAGGCCACGCCCACCCTGACCCCACAAGGGCAAAACAAATTCCAATACTTAGCGAGAAGGCCCACGATGCAATTGGGTTTGACACCCCTGTTCTAATGACTTGATTTACTTTTATATATTTAGATATAATTTTGGGGATAATTTTGTTTGGTTGTTATTTCTTTTACCTTTGTTTTCCATGGATTTTTCCCACCCTAGTATAGTTTTTTTTTCCACCATATAGTTTACTACACAATAGATTAGAACTTTTTCTTTCAAGAAAAACATTTCTATAATATAATAATATGCCCTTTTTATGAATAACTTGTTTTTTAATGGAAATGCTTATATAAAGGAAAACATGGAGACGCACACAACAGATCAATCACCAACCACAATGGGCGCTAGACCAGCTCCCTTATGGTTCTTTAGAAAGAAAAGACTGCTGGTTGCTTTGTATATGTCCCTCACAGGTGGTTAGGTGACCCTCCATGGGAACAAATTTATTTACTTTTTACATTCCTAATATCAGTTAAGATTTCCTATCAACAGTGTCAATTTCTATGTAGTATACAGGAAAAAAAGAGGGGGAAGAGTGAAAGAGAAACAGCTTTATTTTTTAAGCAGCCAAATACTGTTCCTCAGTCAGCCTCAAAATTGTTTCACTTTTCCTGCATTGCCACAGCACAAAAACAACTAGAAATTCAGTATTAATTAGACCATAGTATATTAGCAAACTTATGTGACCAGTTTGGAAATCACAAGAGAAGGTAAGCTTTCTAACTAAGCAGATAATATTGCAGAAGGGATTTACATATAAAATTAACTCAGGATTCACTTTTTAATCATTTGAATATCACCCTAAAAGCCAAGGAACTATGGACAATTACAATGTTATCAGTCCACTGTATGCCCTGAAAGATGGAATCTATATGGCCAAAACCCAAAAGCTATTTTAGGTAGCTGGGTGATATTTAGATACAATTGAAGCACAATCCCTATAGTATAATAAGATCTTCCTTTGAGTCACTGCTACTGACAGCAGGTTTTTTTTTTAATCCCATTTATATCCCGCCCTTCTCCAAAGACTCAGGGCGGCTTACAATCTAAAGCACAAATCAATGTGCCTAGCAATAGCCTTCATTCTACGTATATGCCTGCTTATTGGTGTTACTTAAGGAGGCATTAGCCCACTGCTCCACCAAGGCTCATTGTAAGTCAGTTACCCAACTGACTTACAATTTCAGAGGATAAGATTTTGTGTCTGGCATCCCAAGCTAATTATAAAAAAGTTTAAATTGTGGCTTTCAACTACTTTTTAACTTATCACAATTTGTAACTCTACATAATCAGAAACATGCCCTGCTCATGCAGACCACTAAAAGCCCTTTGCAACATTAGCTAATTAAAGCATATTCTCCCTAACATTCTAAAGCACTCATTCAATAGCAAGTCAATTGTAAACATAAATGGGAAGTTGCTAGAAGTTATCAAACGACAGAAGGGAATACACACAAAATGCCACAGTATGGGCTAGCTAGTGGAAAGAGGCAGCAATTTTTTAATCACCAACTGGAAAACTCCACATATTCCTAATTAAAATGCCCATACAGCTCAGAACAATTGTAGGAGTTAACTTAGCTCTGTCTAAACATCGCCAGATAGAAAAAGAGCATTGGGATCTTATAAAGGAGGCATTTTTCCCTGCCGAGATTTATTCCTGATAGTAAAAGGGCCTTTGGTTGAGCGTTGACACCAAGCATTTCTGCCATGCATGCGAGCTGTGGGGTCCATGGGGTCGCGAAGAGAGTCAGGCACGACTTAGCGACTGAACAACAACGATTGAAGTTATTTCAGGAAGGAGAGTTTCAATTCAAGAGAGGGGCTCGTAAGGACTTGTCGAAGATCTCAAGGGAGGAAAGTGATCCAAGCGGGACATTACTAAAAGCCCCAGAGTAGATCAAAAAGGAGAGGGGAACGTAGCATTCACACAGTTCTTCAACACAGCGAATGGCCCCATTTCCTTCTCGCCCAAACACAGAGGACAATTCCCAGACCAAGATCAACCAGGATCAAAATAAGTCAAGAGTGTCGGGTGCCGGGAAGGGAAATAGGGTGGATTTACTAATTCTCTCTTCAAAGCCGGACGTCTGCTTGTTAAAAGACAGGGCTGGACGCGAGATCGTTCCTTCCCGGCCCCAAAGTTTCCCCAGAGAAATCTGGCCGATCACCTGTGATCGCCCGGGCGATGGGGCATCTAGACCAGGGGTCGGCAACCTCGGCTCTTTTATGACTCGTGGACTTCAACTCCCAGAATTCCTGAGCCAGCATAGCTGGCTCAGGAATTCTGGGAGTTGAAGTCCACGAGTCATAAAAGAGCCGAGGTTGCCTACCCCGATCTAGACTAAGGCCACCCTAAGGAGTCAGGGAGCTCCTTACCTGGCCCTACTCCTCGTTTCCTCCGCCCGTGAGCCACACTCGCCCTCCGCAGCTCCCTTGTTATCTTCGCTCACAGTCCGACAGAGGAGGAGGAGGAGGAGGAGGAAGAGGAGGCGGCCTGTCCCGCTTTCGCCCGCGCTGGCTCATGCCCGGGACTCTCGACCGACCATCCTGCAGCCAGCAAAGCTCCGTCCCAGGTCCAAAATGGGGCGGAGGCTGCCCCGGAGGAGGAGCGTCGTTGACAAGCCGGCCGGAGCTAAAAGCAGCCAAGCCGCGGCCAGGCGACCCATCACTTCCTGCCGTCGCTCAGAAGAGAGGCGCCCGCAGTGGAAAGAAGGCGCGGCGCCATCGCCTCTCAAGCAGGATGACGAGCGGCTCGCGGAGGAAAGAGCAGCCTCGCCCGCCGCCCTGCTGAGGAAGACCTGAGCGTCGATCCCAGGCTTTCCAGCCAATCACGAGGCACCTAAATGAGGAGCCCGGCTCAAAAGCGAAACAAAAGGGCGACGGGAGCCAATGAAGGAAGCGGAGGGGCGGAGTCGCGGAGTGAAAAACCGGCAGGGCGTTAAAGGAGAAGTTGCGCTCGAACCGTTTCGAAGGCAAAAACTCTTTCGGAACTCAGCCGGGAAAAGCGACCTACTCTCTTCGCGTCCATTCCTTTGGCAAGCCGCCAATACCCCTCGTTTTAGTGGCGGGATCAAAGCAGAGCGGTTTGTTTTTCAAAGTGTGCGTTTTTATTCTGGAGAATTCGAGATGATCTTTTTTTTCATAAAAGTACTCGTTCCTCAAGAGCAGGGATCGGCAACCTCGGCTCTTTTATGACTCGTGGACTTCAACTCCCAGAATTCCTGAGCCAGCTATGCTGGCTCAGGAATTCTGGGAGTTGAAGTCCACGAGTCATAAAAGAGCCGAGGTTGCCGACACCTGCTCAAGAGGGACGCGGTGGCTCAGTGGGTTAGGACGCTGAGCTCGTCGATCAGAAGGTCGGCATTTTTTTTTTGGCGGTCGATTCCCGAGTGCCGCGTAACGGAGACGTCCTCGGACCAAGCGCTGGCTTTTCGGCTTTGAAATGGAGATGAGCACCGGACCCTAGAGTCGAAAATGACTAGCACACATGCGCGGGGGAACCTTTACCTTTACCTTTACTCTCTCCTCGGGCTTGCCTCACTTGGCATTTGCGAAGCGTCTCCTATTAAGCGAGGGCACAAAGCCTTTATTAACTTAAGACCAAACACGCGCCGTCAGCGCGACCTCTCGTTACTTATTTTAACCGCTAACAGGGGTCTTCAAACTTGGCCCTTTTATGACTTGTGGACTTCAACTCCCAAAATTCCTCAGCCAGCGTGCCCGGCTGAGGAATTCTGGGAGTTGAAGTCCACAAGTCATAAAAGGGCCAAGTTTGAAGAGCACTGGCTGAAGAAATCCGAGGGCGTGCGCGACGGAGGCGCGCCCGGTAATTCAGCGAAATGAAATGACGAACGGAACTGCGTTCCACGAACCGAAGGCAGCAACACTGGTACAACATTCTCGGCCGACGAAAAGGGCACGAAAGCTCACGCGGTGCTCTCCAGAGTGCTGGACTCCCAACGCCTCCTTAACTGGGCACGTCGGAGCAGAGTTCTGAGCACCGTCGAGCCGCCTTCATTTCGCTTTTCCACCTACGGCGCCCCGCCTCCTTTCCTCTCCGGCGAAGGACCGCCTCCCCCCCCTCCCCTCCCGTCCCCTCGTTAAATATTCATAAGAGCGCTTTCCGCCCAGTCTCTCCCGGTTCATATTTGCATATTCGTAAGACGTTGCGTCACCATTTCCGAAGCTTTCGCGGGCTTTTGACCCACGTGATTGTCGATCCGCGCGGGATTCGGGCTCCGGCGGCGCTTGTAGTTTGAGTGGGGGGGGGGGGGCCCGCTGCTGGTTGGAAAGAAGCTCCGTTGGATCGCAAAGCGGGAGAAATGGCGGTAAGGTTGCTTTTTCCTCGCCACGGACCCTCAAGGCTTTTTCTTGTCAGCCGTATTGGTTTGTTTGTATTTGCGTCCCTCGGGTGGGCCGCTTTTTTTTCCTTTTTTTGATTGTTTGGCGTCACCTGGTTACCTCTTAACCGTTCCTTTTCGTAGTTTTCACGTTCGTTGTAGAATCCGTATCGAGAACCTTTTTCCGGACTTTTTTTTTTTTGGCCTGGCGGAATTTGCAGGAAGAGTGAAATTTTAGGCTCTTTTTCTCTTTGTTGTTGTTAGTTGCGAAGTCATGTCCGACCCATCGCGACCCCATGGACGACGTTCCTCCAGGCCTTCCTGTCCTCTACCATCTTCTGGAGTCCATTTAAGCTCACGCCTACTGCTTCAGTGACTCCATCTAGCCACCTCATTCTCTGTCGTCCCCTTCTTCTATTGCCCTCGATCTTTCCCAGCATTAGGCTCTTCTCCAGTGAGTCCTTCCTTCTCATCAGGTGGCCAAAGTATTTGAGTTTCAATTTCAGGATCTGGCCTTCTAAAGAGCAGTCAGGATTGATCTCCTCTAGGACTGACCGGTTTGATCGCCTTGCAGTCCAAGGGACTTGCAGGAGTCTTCTCCAGCACCATAGTTCAAAGGCCTCAATTCTTTGGCGCTCAGCCTTTCTTATGGTCTTAACTAGTGCAAATTCCTGCCCAGCCATAGAGCGGAAGGTCTGTGCCGCCCCTGTCAAAACGGAGGAGGAGTTTAGAAGATGGGAGTACAAAGAAATATTCTCCCGTCACCGCCGTTCTGCCATTGAACCCAAATGACTTCTCTGGAATTGAAAAGAGAGCAAACAAACAAAAAAGAGTCTCACACAGTGAACTGCCAAAGCGATTTATTAGTCTGTCTGTCTCTCTCTCTTTTTTTTTTTTGCATTCCTTTTGCCCGTGGAGAAGTTTAGAAAATTCGAACCAAACCAAGTCCTAGGAAAGTACAGGTAGCCCTCGACAAACAACCACAACTGAGCCCCAAAGTTCTGTCGTTAGGCGAGACATTCGTTGAGTTTTGCTCCATTTTACGACTTTTCTTGTCACAGTGCTTCAGTTGAATCACTGCGGTTGATTAAGTTGGTTAACCCGGCTGTTGGGTGAATCTGGCTACCCCACTGAGCTTTGCTTGTCAGGAAGGAACCAAAAGGTGATCAGGTGACCCACGGACACAGCAAAAGTCATAAATGGGAACCAATTGCCAAGCATCTGAATTTTGACCACATGATCGTGGGGGATGCTGCAAAGGTCACAAGTATGAAAAAACAAAATGGTCCTAAGTCACATTTTTCAGTGCCATTGCGGCTTTGAAAGGTCACCAGATGAACTGTTGTAAATTGAGGCCTACCTTTATGTTAGCCAAATTCACAATGTATTTTGCACTCTAGGATTCCTCTGAGTCAAACATGGCTACCAGCCCGGTGCAGAACCTTCGGCGAGGAGAGGCCTTCACGTCCAGCCCAGGGAGAGATCTACCCCCCTTCGAGGATGAGTCTGAAGGACTCCTGGGGACCGAGGGACTCCCTGATGAAGAGGACGAAGATGGAGAGGAGTTGATTGGAGAAGGGATGGAAAGGTACGGGTCTTCCTCCACTAGGTTCATGTTTCACCTGAGACCTCAGAAGGAAACATTTGGCACTCTGCTCTCTTTTCTTGCCTGTTTCATCAATTCAGGGCAAATCAGGTTGACTTCAAAGGAGCTAACGTGAAGATGTTTGTACTTAATAACTGTAAGGTGATATTGGTATGGCAGCAAATTCAGATTGCTTTATTTCATAAACAGGACACTCCTACACACATTGTCATGCACCTTGAATCTTTCTCATTCCTTGCTGTTGTTAGTAGTAGGAAACCAGCAATTTGGTGTTCTAACAGTTAATCAGGTGTGGTAGTCAGCTAGTTGATTAGAATTGTGTTGCTTGGCCTCCTGCCATTAGTAATTATGGCCGTGATTAGGCAGTTGTTTTAACCTCTAGGCCACAGGCTCTTTCTCACTTTGTCAGCTGCATCGGGGATATATATATTGATTAGATGTTGGGTCAATTTGATTATCAGATGGAAATCCCTTCATTTGGAATATTTATATAATATAGCATTCTTGATAAATAAGGATGGGAAAGCTTATGACTATTTGTAGACCTGTTATGTAAGGGGAGAAGAATTTATCAGTTTTTTTATTTCTTTTTTCAGGGTGGATTTTTTATATTTAATGTAAGATTTATTTGAAATGTGGGTCATTTTTTTCTTTGTTGCGTACAATTTTCCCTTTTTTCTGGATGTATGTTTTTCTGTTTTGCATTTTATTCTTGTTGATAAAGCAAGTTGATAAAGAAGATAACCCATTGTGATCAAGTTTATCCCAGCCTCTAACATGTTAGAAATTGTTTGCACCTGTTCGAGAACAGCAGTCCACAACGTTTCCAGCTTGGCGGCCCACCTTAACAGTGGGAGGGGGATGAGCAGCATGCCCTCCACTTGCACAAATGGTGCTTGCACTCATGCACAAAGCTTTACTCGTGTGAGCTCTACACACATGAGTGGCAGGTACTTGCTCTCTGCTCATGCAAGTTCAGCTTTGTGCACCCGCTTGCCCATTTCTCCTGGTGGTTGAGGACCCCTGTTCTAGGATATATAAAGGAATTGTTTCAATTAAGAAAGAAATCAAAGGCTAGGCCTCTAAAACATCCACAACTATCTGAATGCACCATCCCTATTCTAGATAATATCTACTTTGATGGAAATTGTTAGTTTAATAGTCATGCATTACATGGCCTTCAGTTCAAGTATCTAGTTACAAAACGTGAAGCCAAGTGTTAATATGCCATTTACTGCAAACCTTACATACTGAGAGATGAGGTACAGGTTCATAAGGGCTGGATTTGCACATTGCTCTAAATCAGGCATGTCAAACTCACGATGTCATGTGACATCGCACGACATATCACGACTTTCCCCATTGCTGGCAATGGGGAGGGCACGGTTTCGTTGTGATGCATCCGGCCCGTGGGCCGGCAGTTTGACACCCCTGCTCTAAATTGCTCTAAATTCATAATTTCCATAGAAGTGTATGGAGTTATTGTAATGGGATATGTAAAAACTATGCTTAATGGAATGAAATGAAAGAGGCTGTAGATGAAAAAATATATAGAATGTAACCTAAAGTTACATTCACAAAATGGATAGCCATCTAAAATAGTTAATAAATTGTTTTAATAAGTGATAGAAGCAAAGAAGCTATCTAAATAAATAATCCATCAGTACTAAAAGTTGGCTTATAGCTTTTTGATTCCAGAAAGAAAAGAATGAGAATTAATAACAAACAGGCTGCAGAATGGAATATCTAAAAATGAAGCTCACCCACATTAAGAGCACCAAAAGAGAGAAAGAGATTCTCTTCCTTTTAATAAAAATCAATCAATCAGAATAGAGCTAGAAGGGACCTTGGAGGTCTTCTAGTCCAACCCCCTGATCAAGCAGGAGACCCTATACCATTTCAGACAAGCAACTGTCCAGTATCTTCTTAAAAGCCTCCAGTGATGAAGCACTCACAACTTCTGAAGGCAAGCTGTTCCACTGGTTAATTGTCCTCACTGGTAGGAAGTTTCTCCTTAATTCCAGATTAGTTTCCATACATATATATTCCATATATGCACTGGATTTCCTGTGTGCAGATGTTGTACAAGTTGTGATATCCAAATATAAATGTCAGATCTGGTGCTTCGCAAAATAAGTAAGGTACTCAGGATGCAATGTGGTTGATGAACAGATTTTGTGTGTGTGTGTGTCCAGGGACTATCGTCCTATTCCTGAACTTGATGTCTACGAAGCTGAAGGTTTAGCCTTGAATGATGAAGATCTGGAAGAGCTAACCGCCAGCCAAAGGGAAGCGGCAGAACGTGCAATGAGACAGAGGGACCGTGAGATGGGTCGAGGCCTGGGCCGCATGCGGAGTGGACTGCTTTATGGTACATTTTTAAATGAATGGGCAGCAATGGCTTGGTTTATACAGTTCCTTAAGTCACATTTAAGGTAGTTGCAGTATCCCACAGTCACATGACTCCGATTCCCAGTCAGCTTTCCATAAGCAAAGTCAATGGGGAAGCTGGGAAGGAAAGTTAAAAGTTGCTCAGGTTCGTCTGCCCCATCTGCGCATCCTCCCCCCAGGCCCCCCCCCCGTGCTTGCACCACTTTTTCATGACCACTCATGCACCCTCTCCCACCCAGCAACAGCTACATCATGCTCGGCCTCCACCACCACTTGCACACCATCCCCAAGCCTCACTACACTCCCCACAACTCACATCCTCTCTCACCTGGCAGCAGTCCCCCCCCCCCCCCCCGCCACACACACTGTATTTCTTTCTCATTCATGTACTCTTCTCCACCTGGCAGCAGTCATTTGCCGCCACCTGGGACTTGCAATTTCCTGCCAGCTTCCTCATTGGCTGTTGGAAGCCAGTAGAAAGTTGGAGGAGGTGTTCACTTTACAACCCATGATCTTCACTTAACAATGGAAATTGAGACTTTGGGGGTTGTCTGATGTAGTGATGTAGTCACATAACATTGTGCTTTACAACTGCATTGCTTAGGGATGGAAATTCATAGCTCAGTTGCTATCATAGCTCAAGGACGATTTTATTTTATGGCAGTAAACCAGATCGAAATCATGGTTAGCTTATTGATTACAGTTATGGTTTGCGGATATAGACATGAAAGCGTGTGGCATCTAAATACCGGTAAGTCACGAGCAATTTGAATACCTATGAGTCTGAATCTGATTTATTTCTTACTAATAAAGGTAACTCTCGCACTGCTCAGCCTTATGCAATTTGCTGATTACATAGTTGACCATTTTAATATTTACTGCCATATGTAAATGGAATGTTTTTTAATTCATAAACCTCTCAGAGTCACTTTAAATAGATGGGCAGTGTATAAATTTGATTACTAAATAAATATACATTTGAACGGGATTGCTCTTCTTAACTGAGAGTCTTCAATATGTTAAAATTAAAACAAACTTGAAAGCAAATCAGTTAAAAACAGAATTTTTAGAATGTAGCAAAATTACAGACTTTTTGTTTGACACTTGAAATAGCATTAAATCAGAAAATCAGCAGATTCCAAAGTGATTCCAGGTGTATTGGAATACAATCCCCATAATCGCCCCAATGGGAAGTTATAAGTAGCCGCATAAAACATGAGCATCATGTTGAAGAGCAAATTGTAGGAGTTGAAGTCCAATGTATCTGTGGGGGAAATGATCGTTTGGGGAAAGCTATTAAAAAAGGTGACATCTGTCTAAGATCCCTATCGCAGAGAATTGATTTAGTTTTGTTAACAGTTCTATGTTTATGTAGCTGTCTGATAATCCCTTTTTATTTCCTCTGCTCCTTGCCCACCTTTTAAATTCTAGAGAGTGATGATGAAGATGAGGATCGTCCTTTGCGGAAGAGGCGCCTGGCTGAACGGGCTGCTGAAGGCATGGAAGAAGAGGAGGAAGACATGATCGAAAGTATAGAGAACCTGGAAGACATGAAGGGGCATTCCGTGAGAGAGTGGGTGTCCATGGCAGCTCCCCGTCTTGAAATCTACCATCGCTTCAAGAACTTCCTAAAGACCCACGTGGATGATCATGGTCACAATGTCTTCAAAGAGCGGATCAGTGACATGTGTAAAGGTACAACTGTGGGAATGCAAGAAAAGTAGTTTAGAAAACTAGTTTCAAATGTTTCTGGTGATGACTCATATTGGCCAGTTTCATAACTACACTAAATCACAACTAATACATTGTAAGCTAAACCATTGTTTACAAACCTCATTCACTGGATTCATAGGTAAAAAGGTAAAGGTTCCCCCGCACATGCATGCTAGTCGTTTCCGACTCTAGGGGCCGGTGCTCATCTCCATTTCAAAGCCGAAGAGCCAGCGCTTGTCCGAGGACGTCTCCATGGTCATGTGGCCAGCATGACTAGACGCCAAAGGCGCACAGAACGCTGTTACCTTCCCACCGTAGTGGTCCCTATTTTTCTACTTGCATTTTTACGTGCTTTCGAACTGCTAGGTTGGCAGAAGCTGGGACGAGTAACAAGCGCTCACTGCTACGCGGCACTCGGGATTCGACCCGCCAAACTGCCGACCTTCTGATCGACAGGCTCAGCGTCCTAACCCACTGAGCTACTGCGTCCCTCTGTTGTATGAATCCCTCATACAACATGCTAAACCATAAACCACATAACGACTTAGTGCATTGTATGAACTTAGTCACTGCTTGAGATATATTTCTTTTAACCTACGTTATATCTCATACCACGTGCCCATAGCTGGTAGGTGACTTTTCATTAAGGTTCCTGATTGTACTATTCAGATGGATCCTAACAAACCATTTAAGTCTCCTTTACAGAATAAACATAATACTTGATGCGGGGAATATCTCAGCTTAATTCTCTTTCCCATGGTTAGAACTACACCTGTGTGGGCTGCACTTTCTCTTCCCTCCCTATGCCCATACTTTTTTTTTTTTGGTAGGTGAATTGTGCTGCAAGAGTTACAGAACAACTACTTAATTATTTTGAATTACAATAGTTACTAAAATATTGGCTAGCAGGTTTTTAAGGAACACATGTATTGTAGTAATATTTTTATTCTTAATGTTCATTTTTCTTAGCCATTATGGATAAAATTCCTTCAGCAGAAACTGAAAACTATTTTCACACCAAATATTTTTTTTTAAAAAAATAGTAAAGTAAAGGTAAAGGTTCCCCCGCACATGCGTGCTAGTCGTTTCCAACTCTAGGGGCCGGTGCTCATCTCCGTTTCAAAGCCAAAGAGCCAGCGCTTGTCCGAGGACGTCTCCGTGGTCATGTGGCCGGCATGACTTAGACGCCAAAGGCGCACGGAACGCTGTTACCTTCCCACCGTAGTGGTCCCTATTTTTCTACTTGCATTTTTACGTGTTTTCGAACTGCTAGGTTGGCAGAAGCTGGGACGAGTAACAGGCACTCACTCTGCTACGCGGCACTCAGGATTCGACCCGCCAAACTGCCGACCTTCTGATCGACAAGCTCAGCGTCCTAACCCAGAGCCACCGCGGTCAAATAAGACATAAGGACTGCCTTATAAGGATTGCAAATATATTTTAGAATAAACCCAGTAAACTCAGTTTTTTGCATTTCTGCAGTGGTAGGCCTAGGTTAAAAAAAAAATCTTCTCTTGGCAGACAATAGAGAGAGCGTGGTGGTGAATTATGAAGATTTGGCTGCCCGGGAACATGTCCTGGCCTACTTCCTTCCGGAAGCCCCAGCTGAGATGTTGAAGATCTTCGATGAAGCAGCCAAGGAAGTAGTAATGGCTATGTATCCCAAATATGACCGGATTGCTCAGGATATCCATGTTCGCATCTCACATCTGCCTCTGGTGGAAGAGTTACGATCACTTAGGTAAGAAGGCAGTTTAGAATTGAGGTTGGCAGCGCTAACAAAACCTATCAAGGCTGTTTAATGATTTATGACCCATAGTTGATTAGGATGTAAGTGATCCAGCTGATAAACTATGGAGTAGGTCTCTTGTAGCATGACTGCTTCAAGGACAAAAATGAAGAGAGAAGTTCAGTGCTGCCTAAGAAATGTTCCCCTACAGAATTAGCCTGCCAAGACCTGAAGTTGAGTTACATCACAAAGCTAACATGCTTAAAATTATTTTGTTGCTCTGGAAGTATTGTAATCTCTTAAGTTTCTACTAAAAAAATGCAGGTTTCTCTTTCTGAGTGTAGGACCATAGGAGAAAGCCATGAAGAATTGATTAGGTATAAAGCTGCTATTTATTGCAGTCAAATCATATTCATAATTCTTGGTTTGTTACAAATTACCCTGTCATTCCTCCTGGAATTCAGGGTAATCTGCATAGCATTCCTTCCACCGATTTAGCCCCACAACGGTGATGTGTAAGGGAGGTTGGGCTTTCCCCAACTGAAGTTAATCCAATATTTCATTATTATACCAAGCTAACCCATTTAATTTGTGGTATTCACTCTGGCAGCTGGTCCTCAGGGTCTCAGGTGGATACTTAGGGTCATTTTTTTAACTGGGAATGTCTGAATATGAAAACTGGGATCTCCTGCTTGAAAAAGTATCCTCTACCTTTGATTTAAATTCCCTTTGTTCGCTCCCTTCATGAGCTATTCGCTTCTCAAAGTTCTGAGCCTTGTTCCTGCTTCTTCTCATAGGCAACTACATCTGAACCAGCTTATCCGGACAAGTGGAGTTGTGACAAGTTGTACAGGGGTCCTTCCCCAGCTCAGCATGGTCAAGTATAATTGTACCAAATGTGGTTTTGTCTTGGGGCCTTTCTCGCAGTCTCAAAACCAAGAAGTAAAACCAGGATCTTGCCCGGAGTGTCAATCTGTTGGTCCCTTTGAAATCAACATGGAAGAGGTAAGCCGTGCTTGATTTGATATTAGGAAGCCCATTGCATTTTTCAACATGGTCTTGTTCAGACAGTTAAAAGTGCATAATTCTTAGATCTGTTGGAAGGGCAGCTGCCTGATCCTTGGAAGAGTTTTGGTTGTTTGAGGATCCCGGGTTGTATCCCCAGCTTTACAATGAAGAAGTAGCAGCTTTCCAGGTGCTCATAAATACTAGATTCTATCCTGTAAGAACAGAGATATTCTAAACAGTTCTAACTGGCTGAAAGGAAAAAGGAAGCAACAGCCATGCCACAATAGGAAGCAATGCAGTCTCTGTCGGTAGGGCTAGATTTAACGAAATTATAGGATCAACTTGCCCGATTGAGTTCAGAGGGGCTTGGATATGAAAATTGGAGAAAACAAAGCAGAAGGCATGGCAAAGTCCTCAGGATTGCCATGATCCTGAGCAAACTCACTCTATAAGGAGCTTTGATTGGAACAAATGCGTGAAGAAGGTATGTATTCATTTAATGCCCAGCTGAACTCCACATGAGGCTTACAAAGCCAA
>NC_138203.1:235173874-235411374 GCF_964194415.1 Vipera berus | reverse complement strand
TGCAACTGTTCCCCTGGGTCATTACCAGCTACTGCTATCTTTGTATTCATCTACTAAGCCAAGAGGGCATCTGGTAACTAACCAGATATCTGACCCTCTTGGAAGACCCCAAATACGTTGAGAGTTGGAATGCCTAAATGTAAAACCAATACGCTCAGGTGGAGGCTCTTAGTGGATAACAACATGCTATGTGAATGTAGAGAAACACAGAGGCTGGCCCATCTGCTGGTATGTTGGTTACTACCAGAAACATGTACCAATAATGACTTATTTTTGGCTAACGACAAAGCCAAGAAGGTGGCTTCATTCTGGCAGTTTAAAGTTTGATCTAGACATGGAAGAAGACAATGATCTGGTAACTAGAAGTTTAAAGACTTGGTATGGCAAATGGCTTCAATCAGAATTATTTCTGTGTCCAGAGAAAGTATCACCTAATACTTCTTTTGGTTTTGAACAAAGATTTTGGTTTTGAACAAAGACCGTTCCTTATAAGCCTCATGAGTCAATAAATCACAAGAAAACATTTAGAATGTTGCAGCCCATGGCAGAGAGTTTAGGACATTCAGGCACAGAAGTCACCCATCTCAGCCAATTTACACCCAGCTTTCCTACTCTGCTGGCCCTCCCCTGGCCATTCTCCATGGCTAATGGGACCCTGGCCCTCTGCCCCTCACCCATCGTCCTTGTTCATTCACCCAGACACCGTTTGGTCTGGGCCTTTGGCTGCATGAGACAAATAGCCCTAGCCAGTCGGGTGGCAGGCAGAAGCAATGGTGCTATGGGGGCAGCGTGCAATGGGTAATAGCCAATCTCAGGGGCTGTTGGGGGGAGGGCAGTATGAAATGCAAGATTTTTTTAAAAGTACTGTGGTTGTTCCACAAGTTTTGGGGCCTTGCAGATCAGTCACCAGGACCGGAGGGGGGGGTGATAATGGGAGTAGCAGCCGCCAGAGCCACTGGGGGGGCAGACAGGTGAGAGTGTATTGGGGGACCGGGAAGGGAGCCTCAAGGGGGTGTCACAAAGACAGCTTGGCTTGCAACTCAACTCCAAGGAAAGAGGGGAGGAGGAGCAAGGCAGTGCGGCTTCTAGTGTTGCAGGGGGGCTGGGTGTATGTGTAGGAGAATGGCAAGGCAGGCACAGCTTCTGCAATTGCAGGCGGTGTGGGGGGAGCGCACAGGTAAATGGCAAGGCCGGTGCGGCTTCTGGCATTGCAGGGGGCATGGGGGGATGCACAGGTGAATTGCAAGGCCAGCACGACTCCTGCAATTGCAAGGGGCACAGGTGAATAGGAAGGCCGGTGCAGCTTCTGGCATTGCAAGGGGGAGCAAGGCAGGCGAATGGACGTGGTGCGTGACTTGGGGGCAACCAAACTGCCTGTTTGGTGTCAGGTTGACGGAGCTTCCCCAAGCCACGTGTCACCTTTGTTTGCCTCTGCCCTGCAGCATGCCCCCTGCAGTGCCAGAATCCACGCTGGCCTTGCTGTTTGCCTGCGCACCCCACCAACCCCCACCACCACAATGCCAGAAACCACACTGGCCTTGCTCTTCCTCCCCTCTTTCGTTGGAGCTTACTGAGTTGCAAACCAAGCTGTCTTTGTGAAGTCCCCTTGAGATGCCCCTACCTTCCTTCCTGGTTCCCCCCCCCAACACACTACACTCTCTGCAAGGCCCCAAAACCTATGGAGCAGCCACAGTACTTTTTCATAAAATCTTGCATGGCATGGTTCCCCACCCCCCACCCCCTGCAATCACCCATCGCCAATCACACAGTGCATATAGAAACAATAGATTTGAAGTCAAAGAAGTACATAATTATGTTAATGTAGATGAAGAAGCATGTTATAATTAGAGAGTTCTATATGAAGGAAGTTTTATTTAGATTTTTAATCAATTGTTGATCTACTGCCAAGTTAATAGCAACAGGTAAGTTGATTTTTATATTCGCAGTTAGTAACATATGGTGATTTCTGAGGTCAATGAGACAGTGCAATTTCAGTTAATTAAGTAGAATTAGATTGTTTTGGTTCTACAGAGATGAGTTGACAAAGACTCCAACAGAGAATGGCTTATCACTGAAATTTTGTGAGACTTCCTGCTGTTCACAATTTTTTCTTGTGTATGTATTAAAACAGGATAACCTTAGTCTTTAGGGCAAATGGAATTTAGGTGAGTTTCCTAGCATGCTGCCTTCCATTTATTTAAAGAAAAAAATCAACCAGTGGCCAATATAGGTTTGCTATGTTGATCTGAAGCTGAGCTGGATTTCAACAAGAAGTGAATGCAAAATTCCAAGGGCAAATTGTTGAAACTGTAAGTCAGTAAATTGCATTTTATTTTAAAAGGTGGAGATAAACTTTGCTTGTTCTTTTATAATTCCCATTCCCCTTTCTGAAATTAACAACAAATGAAAATCCTTAAGAGTGTATTTGAAGCATAAATCTTCCCTGTTGTTACATTATAGACCGAAGCCATCAGAGGGTGATAGCCAGGGATACATCACTTTCCTTTTACGATTCTTTTTTAGAACAGATTAAACTATGGAAGGATAATATGCGGAAATCTGGATTATTTTGATTATGGTAGCATTCACCCAAAGAAAAAAGTCTGCCTTCCAGTAAAAGGCGAAATATTTATATGATCTGAAGAGAAACCACAGTATTGAGCTCACTTCAACAGCACTAAAAATGTCTGACTTATATGTGGTGAGTTGGCTTTATAACATCTTAAGGTAATTAGCTGACTTGATTTCCACATTAAGACTTATTCTTGATTTCTGGATCAAGATTTATTTTGTGTGCTCTCCAAACAGATATATGTTTAGAATACATTTCTGTTTTGGAATACCAAGCTGCTCTGCTGTTTTAGGAAACCCAGAAAGTACAACTGGAAATTTATATGAAATAAATATATTTTATTTTTCTCTAGTAGCATTTAGGGCTTAGTTACAGGAGGTGTATAATCTTGAGTCTCCTTCTATGTTGACAAGTCTGTGTTTTTTCTCTGTGTTACTTCTTTATAGCTAGAAAAATAAATGCAGAAATGTTTGCTGCCTCTTTTATTTAATCCTCGCTTACTCAGAGATAACTACTGTATTGCCCATATTGAGAACTGATTAATATAACTATGATTTTTTTAAGCTAGCTTTCTCAAGAAAACAAGGCTTTTAAAGCAATTCAGCTTGCTTTAAATTAGCCATCATTAACAGTGTGTGGGGGGGTGGGGGCGTTGTTCCCAAAGGCACAATAAATTGTGTTAACCAAACACGTAAATGAAAATGTATTAAATCCTCTGAATTGTTCAAGACAAGAACTTTCTATAAAAGAGTCAAGGAGTTGGAGAGAATAATAGCAATACCAGTTCATAGTGCTTTACAACCCTCTCTAAGTGGTTTACAGAGTCAGCCCCTAACAATCGGGGTCCTCATTTTACCAACCTTGGAAGGATGGAAGGCTGAGTCAACCTTGAGCCAGTCAGAATCGAACTCCTGGCAGTGAGCAGTGAGTTACCCTGCAATACTGCATTCTAACCACTGCATCACCATAAGTATAATAATTGGATCTTTCCAAAATATTTGGAAAGTACCAAAACTGCCAAAAGCACAGCTAGAAAGTCCGTGACAAGTCAACAAAAATACCATTAACTGACCAGCAACATATTTAATGTCAAAAGAAAAAAAAATCCTTTTTTTACGAAATGGAAAGCATGCTTAAATGATATGAACAAGAAAAAACTCAAATTGCAAACAAAAAAAATATGGTAGGTAATATAAAATAGTTTTTGAAGAGTATGTTGTTTATGATATTAAAACAACTAATTATATTTTAAAAATTGTTATATCAGAAACAAAAATAGCTGGGGAAGCATTTGAAGCTTTGTATGACGAGAAAGAGATTGCAAAGAAGCTAAATTAATTCTTTAATATCCATCTTTATTGCAGATACCTTTCAGTGTAGGTATTGTTGCATAAACGGTTATTTTCAGAAGCAGAGATTAAGGAGCTGAGGTGTAACGGGGCATGGATGTAAAAGACAGGATGTGATTGCTTGGGCCTCCCGGATGCTCATGAGAAGGCTTCAGATTTTTCTTTTACAATCTTGTGGCACATTCCCTACAATTCCACCAGTACTGTTTTATCAGAAAGAAATTAAGTGGCGCACACTTCCTCTATAGCTTTTGCTGGTGAAAGTGTATGTTTAAGGCTAGATCCTTCTTAAAATGAATATTACTGGTTCATAAAGAATTCTAAACCTTCTATATGTAGCCAAGTCAGACACAAGAAGACAATTGAATATGATAAGAGAAAAGAAATGAACAGTTGTTCTGAACAGGTTGATTTCAGTCAGCTTCTCCTTCTAGTAAAGCATCTACGCACACCCACAGAACATATTTATATAGCTCAGATATCAGCCAATAAAATAAAACATAATCTGTACCTCAAGTACCTTCACTGACTGTAGCTTGCTATCCAAATTGCTAGCTCCAAGCCCTCTTGTATCGGCTGTGGTTTTGCTCATACTGTCTTCCAGTCAGCATTGGAGAAGATTGATTAATCATGTGCCATCAAGTTGATATCGGTTTTTAATGGCCTCATAGCTAGACTTTGTCCATGACAATTGAAGAAAACATCAAATCAAAACAAAAGGCAAAGGCAAAATGTATTCCATTTGTGTAAAACTTGCCTAAGAGCAAATATTCGCGCTCTTGACTGACTCCTTATATTTAATTTCTGGAAGCTTTAGTTTTCTGTTCCTATTACCTTGACAGGTCACTGCTATTCTTTAATTCTTTCGGCATGTGAACCTGTTGAAGTGGGATTTTTCTGTATTCACTGCTTGTTGCAAATCACATGTTCAATGGTAGCCTCGTTTCCATTGACATCTTAGTATGCCAATTTTATCTAGTTCCATAACAATATGAAATATTGTATTATACTACTACTACTACTACTACTACTACTACTACTAATAATAATAATAATAATAATAATAATAATAATAATAATAATAGAGTTGGAAGGGATCTTGGACGTCTTCAACCCCTTGCTCATGCAGGAAACCCCATACCATTTCAGACTGTTGTCCAGTCTCTTCTTAAAAACTTCCAGTTTTGGAGCATTCACGACTTCTGGAGGCAGGTTGTTTCACTGATTAATTGTTCTAACTGTCAGGAAGTTTCTCCTTAGTTCTAGGTTGCTTCTCCCTTTGGTTAGTTTCCATCCGTTGCTTCTTGTCCTGCCTTTGGGCGCTTTGGAGAATAGCTTGACTCCCTCATCTTTGTGGCAGCCCCTGAGATATTGGAACACTGCTATCATGTCCCCCCTCGTCCTTCTCTTCATTAAACTAGACATACCCAATTCCAGCAATCGTTCCCTATATGTTTTAGCCTCCAGTCCTCTGATCAACTTTGTTGCTCTTCTCTGTTTTTTTTTCTGAACTTTTCTTTGTTTTGGTAATAGACAATAGGATTTCTCAAATTCAACCCTCGTTTGTTAGGACAGCTTACATTGCTGTCTCCAGCTGCTGGCAATATTTTCCCTAACATCATGACAGGCTATTTCATTTTAAAACAACATCTTCATGGATAAATGGGAGGTAACAGAACCTACTAATCTATATAGAAAACGTTTTGTTCAAAAACTTCATTTTAGCAGAGCTTGCAGGTAACGCTATTGAATTTCTTTCACTCTTCAGTATAGTTGAATGTCCTGCATAAAGTTAGCAAGGAAGTCTTTGAGAACCTATTTGTATCTAATATATACACACCCAGTTATGTGCATACATACATGATTGTTCACATTTATTGAAGTGAGGGCCTCTCCAAGATTGGTCTCAGCTAAGCTTGGTAACTTTAGATAGCTGAAGTAAGAAAGCTGGTGATTGCATATCAATTTGCCTATCTGTGATTCTTAAAAAAAAAGTCATGATGTATAGAACTTTGAAGTTGTAATAACTATATGCTGTAAGAATGGCTGTACCTCTCCTGTTTGTATTCTGCCCTTTCTTTCATTAAAAAATATGTGTGGAGCTAAGATCCCTCAAATCTAATTGTGGAGTTGATTTATTAAGGAAAGTTGGAAACCTATGTGATTTCATAACCATCTTATGTCTCCTATGTTTTTGGAGTAAAAGTTCAATTTTGAAAGCAAGTTGGTGTGCTTAAGGTTATTAGTGCAGTTGGGGGGCATAGGTTGCGGATTCTCTCCCATTTCTCTTTTACAAACAAGGTAAAGAAGAAAATAAAGAGAAAGCTCCTATCTATGAGCAATCTAGGGTAGAGTTTTCTAGTCCAACCCCACCAAAGAGTTTTAATTGGAGCTGTCTGAGCCAGCCTTAATACAATTTAGTTATCGCCAAGCAGCAGGATTTTATTTATGGAACAGGCCTCTCCAGAACTTCCTTCGACCTCTGAGAAACTGTGAATTTGAGAGAGCTGTTTCAGCCAGCATGCCAGGTTGGTGTATGCATTTCTTTAATAAGGCAGGGATTGATGTCTCTTACAGTGCAGAGGTTAGGTAAACAAGAGCCCCCTGCTTCACTGGTCTCCATGTTCAGTGACTTGTCTGTAGGGATCTCAAAAGGTTAGGTTAAACTCCCTTACGACTTACAATTCAAGGTAAACTTCTTACCCATGCTGCCAGTTCACAACTCCCAGCATTTTTTTAGGCAGGCTTAAATGCTAATTACAATGATCAAACAGACTTTAAAGATTTAAATATATAAGCCTTCATCTTCTGGTGTAACGGTTTCTTCTGGAAACAGGGTGTTCTTAAAAACACACAACATAGATAATATTGTTGCTTCAAAGTCCCCATTCCTCAACGATGTCTCTGAACGCCATTTTAAGCTGCTTATCTTGTTATGTCTCCAATATAGAAACTAAATTTTTCTTTCCTATGAAAATGCATTTATTTTTTAAAAAATAATTTCAAAATATTAATACTGAAAATTAAATATTCCAATATTTTTAGCGCTTAATCCATCTAAGTTTTTTTTAAAGCCAATTTTTTTCTTGCTTTTTGCTGTTTATTTTGAATTCCTAAAGCTTATGAAGATGCAGTTTTATTTTTTATATATATTAAGGATTGAAGGCACTCTCCTGCTGTTTCCAGCCTTGTCATTTTGAAGATGACTAGCTTCTTTAAAGCAGTTAGGCAATTTCCAAAGCTGGTTAGCAAAGGAAGTATGAACTTTCTGTCCTTTGACAGCTTCTACTATAATTGGAGGAAGAACATTTATGATTGATACTGCTCCCATAAACAGTATAATGCTTGAACTCAGCTATTTTGTTACTTCAGCACATTATTAAGAATATTGATATAATTTCAATTTTTTAAAAAAAGAAAAATTAAACACAGGACTACCTTCCATGCATATCAATACATAGGTGAACCTTTTCTTTTGGGCATTGCTGTAGTGCACATATTTTTACTTATCTTGAAATTGTATGCATGGTGATTACTATTTCCTGCAGGAAGGATCTTTTCCATTATTGTGTTGTATGCCATCCTAAGAGTATTCCCCAAATAACAGAATGATAACAGTGATAAAGGTATAAAACATAATAAATTAAATTAAATACAATCCTTGTGCTTGGCTGGAACTTAGAAACATATTAGTGTTTTTTTAAAAAGATATGGTTTAACTTCTTTAAAAAGAGAGGTTATTGAACACATGTACTTCAATCCTTACAGTGAGAACGGGCAAATCTAGAGAATCTTATTTGCTTTACTTGATTAACTCAGGTATTCATTGTAAAGAGTTTTTAGTTAATTAAGTTAAATATGAACTGTACAGTGGTTAGTTTGATTTGATTTAAAGTGCAGTGGTCTGTGTTTGCTAGTTGTAATAATTTTGTATAGGTATCGTACCATAAACCCTTTAGCTTTTTTTGTACATATGCCAAAATGTGCTAAAATATATTTGTGATAACTTTTTCTAATGTACATGTGTTGTTTGCAGTAATTGTGTTATAATTTTGCTCATCTCTACTAGGTATATGAGTATGTATAAGCACGCACATAATTTTAGGTACCATTTGATTGTATTCTCTTTTAAGATTCATATCCTTCCATTGTTAAACTGGCCTGTGATCCCCATTTTACAAATATATTGTAAATGCTGGAATAGTTCTATTAGGTTGACTAGAGATCAGGCTGTAGATTGTGAATAATGTTTTTCAATTTTTTTTCTCTTTATGTATTTGATGTCCAAAATTTTCAGCAGCATGTGTAACTGAGTAGATTTTTGTTTTATGGAAACTTGCTGTTTCCTGAATGATACCCTCCAAATATTTGAGAACAGGAGGATACAATGGTTACACCCATGATTTGTTCCGTAGCTTCTTCTGCTCTATTTAGAAGGGTGGGTAGAGGAGAATTGTATATTACATTACGAACAAGATTTGTGGATGATACATCAGGTTCAAAACTTGGCCACTCAACCTTTTTACTTCGTAACAAAGTCCTTGGCTATCACTTGGGCTATGCTTGATGATATTGATTTCAAATAATACATAGGAAATAACTTGGCATTTAAGCAGGTAACATGGTTAGAAGAAGGGCAAAATCTGACATAATTGGGTAATTCAATATTATTTGGGGGGTTCAAACTCCATACTCATGAATCTGTACATTTTAGATGACTATGTACAGTGCATAGGCTTTAGGAACTTTTAGTGAAAAGACCATTTGTGTCTAATCCTAGTAGGGAGGAGAAAGCCTGCTATTGGCTGATGAGAATGAGTGGTGCCTTTATTCAGTGAAATTATTAGATTTTTTTTGAAAAGATGCTGTTGCCAGAGGAAGTGGGGCAGTAGCCCAGCTTTTTCCCCAGTTGTGTTTGGGGAGGTAGGGGTCTGTCTTATTTGTTTGATTGTTCTAGAGCGTCCCATCTTCAAGGTAAAGGTAAAGTTTCCCCCGCACATGTGTGCTAGTCGTTTCGAACTCTAGGGGCCGGTGCTCATCTCCGTTTCAAAGCCGAAGAGCCAGCGCTTGTCCGAAGACGTCTCCGTGGTCATGTGGCCGGCATGACTAGACGCCAAAGGCGCACGGAGCGCTGTTACCTTCCCACCGTAGTGGTCCCTATTTTTCTACTTGCATTTTTACGTGCTTTCGAACTGCTACGTTTGCAGAAGCTGGGTCGAGTAACAGGTGCTCACTCTGTTACGCAGCACTCGGGATTCGACCTGCCAAACTGCCGACCTTCTGATCGACAAGCTCAGCGTCCTAACCCACTGAGCCACCGTGTCCCTCCCATCTTCAAGCGGAGGTGTAAATTTAAAAAGTGACCTAGTGGTGGGCATTGTGCAATAAACCTTTGGGAAATCTTTTCATGAGGCCTCAAAAACTGAGAGGTCCTTGTGTGGGACTCTCCTGTGACGATTTCACTTAATGTCATGTTACTTTTCCATGGGCTTCCCATTTGTTGAATATAGCAGTATACCATCATTTGAACCCTTTTGCTTCCTATTTGCTATGTTTAATAAAACTGTTATCTATTATAGCTCTGATGCCTGTAGGATCAATTCTTAGTTTTCCAAATTCTCCCAACATTAACAATTAAAAGTTAATGTGGCAAGTGTCTTTAATAATTCTCCTACCAACATTCTGAATGGTGTCACAAACAATTTTAATACATTTTCTGAATTTTACTGTTAACTTTTAACATTTTAAAAGTTAAAAAGTAAAGGTAAAGGTTCCCCCGCACATTCGTGCTAGTCGTTTCCGACTCTAGGGGCCAGTGCTCATCTCCGTTTCAAAGCCAAAGAGCCATCGCTTGTCCGAGGATGTCTCCGTGGTCATGTGGCCAGCATGACTAGATGCCAAAGGCGCACGGAACACTGTTATCTTCCCACCGTAGTGGTCCCTATTTTTCTACTTGCATTTTTATGTGCTTTCGAACTGCTAGGTTGGCAGAAGCTGGGACGAGTAACAGGCGCTCACACTGTTACGCGGCACTCGGGATTCGACCTGCCAAACTGTTGACTTTGTGATCGACAAGCTCAGTGTCCTAACCCACTGAGCCACCGCGTCCCTTTAAAAAGTTATAACTTTATTACTTCAGTAAAACAAATTCACATATTTCTTAAAACGTATAGTAAACTTTAATAGCATGCCTTGTTTTGTACATGTGCTTTAGTTCATAACAGTGTTTTCCTTTTAGGTATAAGTTTTATTTCAAAATCTAGCCTCATGCCCATTTTATTAATTTTTCTGAATGATGAAACCCAAGATACATTTTTCTATTACTTCAAAAATCTATGCTAATTAATGATCTGCAGCAACATGATGTAATCATGCTCTGTGCATTCATGTTACTTTATAGACCCATGTGTCTTCAAGCAGTGTATTATGGTTGATGAAGTTGGTAGTGTATAGTATTGGTCCCAAGCATCCTTCAAGTAAGACTCAGTCATCTTTTTTGAAACAGGATGTTTCTTTGTGCGAATCAAAGTGTGGACCCAACATTGTCTGCTTTTGTCGTCCTTAAATAATATGTGCAGTCTCACTTAAATATTGTGCTTTGCATTTAATCAGTATTAATATGATAACAGGGATGAAACAACTGAAGCGAGCCCAAAGAGATTATCTTTCCTTAGCCAAGTGCATCCATTACCTTGGAATTATAGGTTTCTATTAAATGAAACTGACAGATGGGCGTTTGGAGGTAGCTGTGGAAGAGAGCAGGAAAGATTGAGAGGAAGGGGAGAGAGCAAGGGCAAAGTTATAAGTTGAGGAAATCTCTATGAAAATAAAAACAAATCAGCCATCTTGATAGGTTGGCATTTTACCTTCCTGGCATTTTACCTCCATTGATGCTGAAATTGAATCTAGCAAAATTCAGAGATTATACTAATGTGATTATCCAGAAATAAGTGGTAGTGGCAAAACAAGAATTTGCCATTTTGACTAGAAAAATCAGTCATCTTCCTTGACCAAAATAATGTCTTAAACATTTGGAAGAAAGCAAAGGGAGGGAACTTTATGAAAGAAAAAAAAATCCCCATTGAAGCCTTTTCATCTAGTCATTAAACAATAAATCAAATGAATATTTCCATTTAGGAACTGTTGCAACAATGTTAATAGCTGGGACTAGAAAGAAACCAAGGCAATAATACTATAAATAATTGTAGATGTAGAAGATTGCACAGAGAAAATAACATAATTAAAATGATTTTACAAGATGGTCAGTTCACTAAGATAGATAGTGTAATACAATATGTTAAAATATCTGTTGTTTAATGCAAGATTGTAGATGGGAAGCATCTGTCTTGACAATAAATTACCAAGAATGACCCTTACTGCAGTACTGTATTGGAGAAATCTTTTACTTCCTTTCAAGGAATAAGGAATTATATTCATAATATGTTTTATAAGTTAATATTTTTATTTTTTTCATTTTTTCATTTTAATCCCATTTATATCCCGCCCTTCTCCGAAGACTCAGGGCGGCTTACAATCTAAGCACAAATCAAATGTGCTTAGCAATAGCCTTCATTCTATGTATATGCCTGCTTATTAGGGCTTTCGCCCCCACCCCAAGCGGCATTATTACAAAGTCAGCTTATTGCCCCCAACAGTATGGGTCCTCATTTTACCTACCTCAGAAGGATGGAAGGCTGAGTCAACCTTGAGCCTGGTGGGATGCGAACCTGCAATAATTGCAGGCAGCTGGTGTTACTTAAGGAGGCCCACTGCTCCACCAAGGCTCTAATATAATTTTGTCTAGTGTATACACAGCTTTATAAGTTAATATAGTTTGGTCTAATGTTTAACCAGTTTGGCCTAGTAGTTAAGGCATCAGGCTAGAAATCAGGGGACTGTGAGTTCTGGTCCCATCTTCAGCATGAGCAAAACTGGGTGACTTGGGGCTAGTTACCCTCATAAGATTGTTGTTGTGGGGAAAATAGAAGGCGGATGGAGTATTACGTATGTTCACCGCCTGGAGTTATTTATAAAAATAATAAAGGGAGGATATAAATAAATATCAAGCCAAAAAAGTGGGTGGGGCTTTTCTCTGGCAGCTCTTTTTTAAGCCGAACATAAAGCAGTAGTTAGGGAATCTCCAATGTTCAAGTTTGAATAAGAGTTAAAAGAGATGAATAGGACAGGAGAATAGCCTCTTCAGCGAGTCCCTTGGAGTTTAGAGTTTTGCTGTTTTACTAATCTCCAAAAGCTAAGCAGGATCAGACATACTTATATATTGAATTGGGAGACCATCAGGAAATCCTAGAGCTGTAGGCTAGGCAGGAAACTTTTCTAAAAAATAGCAAAAGAAGGCAAAAGCAAAAGTTACGATTTCTGAAGAAAACTGCATGGCTGTGCTCTATATCAAGGCTTTTCAACCTTTTCACCCATTGTACCACTTTTAGGATATGGCAACATCCGAGTACCACCAGTCGCCTAGCTCCAGCCATTTCTCGCTTAGGCGTGTGCGGTGCTGCCACCAGTTCAGCTCATTCCCCTCCCCCGCTACCACTTTTCTAGGATGGTCGTGTACCACCTGCCAGGTGCCAATGTACCAATGTACCACTGGTTGAAAAGCCCTGCTCTATATTAGTCATCAGGATCTAAGCTCAACTCAAGGAAGTATTTAGTGTTAGGCATTACTGTTAACATTTATATTTGTTCAGAAGAAATGTAATAATATGCTTATTATGATTATGATCTCTTTGGTTATATTTTATAAACACAGATATCCCATTTTAAAATGTTTTTGGTGAAATTGGGAACATTATATCTTCCACTGAAATAAGCCATCTAGTTTCCTTCTTTTTTAAAAAAAAAATACACTATTGAACCACATTTTCTGTGAAATAATTAGAAGTTCAGTACAAAAAAAAACCCCTTGATACTCCAGTATTCCATTCAAAAAATTCAAAACAGAATTTTAGTTCAAGGAGTTAAGTTTATGTTTATTTTACATACTTTGTTGAAACCACCAGGTTTTCACCAATTTCCTGAAGGGTGGGAGGCAGGCATTCATTTCAATAAAGGTAAAGGTAAAGGTTCCCCCGCACATGCGTGCTAGTCGTTTCCGACTCTAGGGGCCAGTGCTCATCTCCGTTTCAAAGCCGAAGAGCCAGCGCTTGTCTGAGGACGTCTCCGTGGTCATGTGGCCGGCATGACTAGCACGGAACGCTGTTACCTTCCCACCATAGTGGTCCCTATTTTTCTACTTGCATTTTTACGTGCTTTCGAACTGCTAGGTGGGCAGAAGCTGGGACGAGTAACAGGCGCTCACTCTGCTACGCGGCACTCGGGATTTGACCCACCAAACTGCCGACCTTCTGATCGACAAGCTCAGTGTCCTAACCCACTGAGCCACCGCGTCCCTTTCATTTCAATAGCAGGTTACTATTCTGAAGAAAGGGGGCAGCAACTGAGGCCATGAAGATAGCACTCTCTGATCAAGGGGCACTTGCAAGAGGTGCCCAACTAGATTTTATCAGGCACTGATATAAGGTGTTCCTACTGATACCTAGGCCCTGAGCCATGTAGGCCTTTAAAAAGTGACAACACCTTAAATCATACCTGGAGACAGTTGTGATGGTCTTAGGTTTGATGTTTTGAGAAGTCTTAAATTCTTTCCTTCTCTGACATGCCTGCCACTTTTTTATAGGAATATTAATTTGGACTGCTATTTAAGTCTGATTTTGAAAGCTTTTAAAAAAAATACCCTTTCTACTCTTATCTATGGTGATAATTGTTACTATAGGTGAAAGTTCTATTCTTGGTTATGTCCCCTTAAATGTAAAATCCTGGATTTGTTTGTAGTCCATAATGTATCCACTGATTCATTATTGCACAAAAGCTGTACTCCACCAAACTCATTAAAAATATAGGAACATGGATTTCATTGGCTACTTTTGTAAACGCCCATATCCTTAGCACATAATACTAGTCCTTCCTGACCTACAGGCCACAAGGGGGCAGTATGATGTAGATAAAGATTTACCCCACTTTGTCTTTTTCTCTGTCTATTTTTGGAGTAAGACTGCTAATCAAAGATCA
Organism: Vipera berus; assembly: GCF_964194415.1. Classification (NCBI taxonomy): domain Eukaryota; kingdom Metazoa; phylum Chordata; class Lepidosauria; order Squamata; family Viperidae; genus Vipera; species Vipera berus. The sequence continues at coordinate 235,397,364 of NC_138203.1, read as the reverse complement.
CTTCCTTCTGCCTGTCTTCTCAAGAATACCCACAGACAGAGACACACACGCACAGAGTACTTGGACTTTCTCCTAACTGGAGTAGCTAGCTAGTTATTAGGCTTTCCTTGTGTCTATGATGTATTTCCTGTAAATCTCTTCTCTGTTATAGTTATAAAACCTGCATTACTGATCAGAATGCTTCAGACTCCAACCATGAATACATACCATGCAGAAAATCTAAATTAATTAAGTTTCCTGACATCTATAGGTCTAAAATTTCTTACTGAAAGTATTAATAACATACACCTTAATGGGAGTTGACTGACTTCAGTCTTACTCTCTATATTAGCAATTTTCAGAATTCTATGCTATACATTTTTAACAAAAGCAAAATAATTATTATAAAATATTCAATAGTGTGCGTTTCATTAGCAAGATCAGGCAGAAGAAAAGAGCTAGAGCAGAAATAATCACTCACTTCTGCCAGTGGTAGGATTCAGACATGTGAACAACCAGTTCTCTGTGTGGATGCCACTTCTGGAAGTCCATTCTGCACTTGGGCAACAAAAAATTAGCTACCGGTTCGAACTGGCTGAATCCTACCACTGACTTCTGCCAAGCATCAATAGAAGGCAACAGTTGTGATGAAGAAAACGTTTTGTGCTCTCCATACAAAAACATTTGTCCCGTGATGAACCTGAGGAAAAAAAAATATCAACCAGAACTAACAATAAAAATTTAATGGGCCTTCAGGGTTTTTTTACATCTTTTTTTATCCATTTCTGCAGGGGAGTGATTCATTTGTAGTCGTATTCTTACTTAATCTCAGGTGTTTTTTTTTGTAAGCACAGATTGCTGGTAACAATGTCCAATTACACTGAAAATAGATGGAGGCTTCTGTGATTGTCTCAGTCTGTCTGGGATAGCGAAGGTCTGTTTAAAAGGAATGGAGCAGAGGTTGTCATGTGAAATTAAAACTAGAAACTTATTGCTATCAGTTCACATACTCTGTTGAATGCTGCAATATAGTTGAAGCTGCATATTAGCTTAGCTGATCATGGGAATGCCACAGACCTAGTGTACTTGGACATCAGCAAAACTTTAACAAGGTTTCTCATAATAGTCTCTTTAACAAAATGATTAAATACAGCTAATGATGTTATGATTGACTCACAATTGACTGAATACCATATCCAAAGGGTACATTTTGTCTAGGAGGTAAGTGGAGTGCCACAGGACTTTCCTGAAAGCATTGGGAAGGCATTTCATGTTTGTAGATAACACTAAAGTAGGAAGAGTAAATAATGACTTACATGTAAGAGAAGATTAAAAAAAGATCTAGACAAGCTTGGTCCAAATCAAATAGTATGGAATTGTAAAGTGATTTTTTTTTGCATCTGGATAGAAAAAAATAAAAGGCTTAAGTTTAAGACAGGGAAGGCCTGGCTTGGCAGTAATATATCCCAAAAGGATAGGATCTCCTTGTTGATCACAAGTTAAACATGAGCTAGTAGTGTGATGCAGCTGCTAAGGCCATTATTCATTTAATGTTGGTTTTGCCGCTTCCAATGTAATTATATCTTGAAGCAATTTGCAGATTGAGACGTCAGGCTCCAGAATTCCAAATTATCATGTTAGTGTATGAAAAGAATCAAGATATCCTTTTGAATCACAGATTAAAAATGAGTCAGAAGTGATATAGCTACTAAAAAGAAAAGTGCTATCTTGAGGTGCAATAATAGGAATATAAAGTTCAGATCAGAAGAAATAATTGTTCTACATTACTCTTCACTTCAGTCCACATATGAAAAAGGACAACCACAGACTGGAATAATTTCAGAGGAGTACTACCAAATTTAGTTAGGGATCTAGAAACCAACCTCTACAAGGATTATTAAAGTACCTAGATATATTTAGTCTAGAGACTAGATGAATGATCTCAGTTTTCAAATAGCTGAAGAGGTTTCATCCAGAAGAAGGAGAGGACTTATTCTCTATTGCCCCTAAGGCCAGGACCAAAACCATTTAGTTAAAGCTATATGCAAGTAGTTTCTGTGCAGTGGTAAATTCTCCTTTGTTGTAAGAGTCTGGATGATCATCTGTGATGTTCTAAAACTGAATACTTTATTTTGTCAAGTGTGATTAGTCAGATAAAGAATTTATCTCCGGTGCAGAAGCTGTCAGTGTAATCATAATCATATCAATAAGAGCAGGGCTTTTTTCCTCATAGAATGCTCAGAACGGCATTCTGGTGCCTTTTTTTGGGGGGGGAAGCTCCCTCTATTGGCTTTAGGAGTAGGCAGTCTTGGCCCTTTTTTATGACTCGTGGACTTCAATTCCCAGAAATCCTGAGCCAGCCACGCTGAGGGGAAAGAGAGAGGTTTCCAAGCTGAGCCATGCTGGCTCAGGAATTCTGGGAGTTGAAGTCCTTGAGTCATAAAAGAGCCAAGGTTGCCTACCCTGCACTAGAGGAGGACATTAAAATTATTTACAAGGTTACTTCTTTAGGAACTAAAGTTTTAGAATCTAAGACAGCTAATTCAAAAAAGCCAACAGGAAAAAACCTCACCTTTTTCATCTGCTTCTGTCTTTTGGAAGGTAAAATTAGATAACAAAATAATCTATTTCCTATGTTAACATCTCTGCAATGAAATCAATAAAGGTAACAGGAAAGAAATGAGAAACATTTTTCTCAATGTAATATATCTAATTTAGCTGATGCTAGAAAAAAATAGCATCTTTTGTACACTCTTGAAAACTATTTTAAATCTATAACCATCTATTACAACTAAACCACTTTAAATTAAACAATACTTAAGAATGAAATATTCTTAATTTGGACTTTACTTTTACTGTTTGGACTGTTGTGTGTTTTGAAAAATATATTATTTAGAATCTAGTTATGTTGCACTTCAGTCTTTAAATAATTAACCTAGTATATACATAACAATATATGATGTTTTCCATGGTGAGCTTAACATCAATAACAACATTTATTAAAAAGGCTAAAATAATTTCTGGTAGTATTATCGGTACATTAACATTTTGTTTAGTCACAATCTTTCACTTTTCACATTCTGGACAAGCAGTGGTCATATATCCTAGCAAAAGATGTTACATATGTGCATAAGCGTAGTCAGTAGCATATGCCTTTTTAAAAATATCAAACATGCAAAGAGACAAAAATAATCCAGAAATGCCAACTTTGCAACCAATATTTCTCATCCATAACTATGGCACCCTAAGGATACCTGCATACATGCAAATGCTTCCCTGGGATCAGTAACACAGCAGGGGTTGCTTTTTCCTTCCAGTAACAGATTGCTGGGAAATACCAAACATGGCCTTGAAAATTCCAATGTTTGTTACAAATTTTTCTGGATGTGGTTGGAAAGAGGCTGTTTGGCACCAGAGACCACTGCCACGAGGAACACAGCTCTGGGTTGGGGTTTGGAGCAGCTACGGGTTGGGGCTCAGCACGGGCCGCGGCATGGCAACTGCGGGGAGGGGAATCCCCACAGCGTCTGTGGGGAGGGGAATCCCCATGGCATGTGGCTCCGAGCCACAGGGGCGGGGGTGAAAAGGATGGGCGGTGACGCCGTAGCAAGTCACTGGCATCGCTCCCAGTGACAGCACCTCTGAGTTCCGGCACCTTTTTTTTTTTTTTTTTAGAAAAAAAGCACTGAATAAGAGGAATAGTAAGGAAGATAATAAGGATAAATAATAATACTACAGCCATACTGCATGTGTAAATATACATAGACATTAGACAACACTGTGAGAATTAGATGTTCAGCAGAGTGGATCTTATATACTGTGCGAAAAGTTTGACTATGGTCACTTCCAAATCTATGATTCTGTGACAGTATATAAGGGTGGCTATGACAGGGAAGATGGCTCAGACTTCCTATTTGCTTCACTTTAGTTGTCAATGATTTGAATAGTGTTTTAGAAGTATTACTAAAACTGTTCCGTTGATGTTCTATATTGACAATGCCTAATATAGTGATACATGTAACATCTACAGCCTTATAGCAGTTTGTGCTATTCATATGCAGCCAAGTGTTGAGAGCAGTGATTGAAATGAAGTATTACATGATAGGTGGAAATGTACAGCAATTGCAGATATTCGGTGAAATGTTTTTATGATAAAATGGATTTAAAAGCATTGAAGCTTTTTCATAGAACTGTGAACTTACTGAAAAGAGACCCCAGAATATGTTAATTAAGTTGCAATAGAATGGAAATCTTGTTTAAAACATACCCAGTTCATAGCTCTTTTAATAAGAAGCTCTGGAGTGATAAATATAAGGCGGAAAGTACTGAAGAAGCAACATATACAGCCTTAAAATAATTTGTGCTTTGATAACAAAAACATTTTTATTTTGAATACTTGCTTTCAATATATGTTTATTATAAAATTATATGCATGTACTATATATATATAAACATACATACTCATATACATATACATGTATTCATGTAGCTGCTAATGTTTACAAGATAATTAACAACAAATTACTTAAAAGATATAATGAAACATTACAATAAAGCAGAATAGCAACAATAGTAACAAGATAAAATACAGAGAGGGAAAATAAAATAATATTACTGTTTTAAAAGACACCATAAAATGAAAAAGTTTTCATGGTATCAAATAGATAATAAAATGGACTCTGGATGAGCCACCTTTTCCAAGATATAGTAAGGTTTCGGGGTGTTTAGGTGGTAGAAGCTAGGGTAGAGTTTTTTACCTGGAAGTTTCAATACATAATTTATATGCCCCAGTTTCTCCTTGTTGTATTGTAGGATGGCAATTGTGATTCTTCCTGATCTTATAGACAGGTCAGAGGACTGAAAATGAACTCCCTGGCTATACCATCGTACTCCCTGGTGTGATCACTGAACAATACCTTCTGTTTACTTTGTGCCCTGCATACAGTTTCACAGGTGAGCTGCACATGAAGTTGGTCTGCAAAGTACATGATAGCCATTTTGGCAGGAAGCCCTTTTCTTTTCCACTGATATGGTTTCAGTCTATGACTGCATCTCAGAGACTTAGGAGTGATACTGCCTGGTAGACAACAGGAATTGAAGCAATACCAAGTCCTAGTTGTTAGATTTTTCATTAACAAATGTCTGAATCACAGTTCTTGAAGTTCAGACTTTTCAGTAGTCCATGTGTTGTTGGAGATGGACAGATATCAAATACTTAATCCCTTAAACAGCCCATAGTTTTTCTCAACACCTTTGATGTGAATTTCATGCCAGGATCTGTGAAAACTTCAATTAGCTACCTTACCTCCTTAGCTGCAGCTGTGGAAGTGGTCAATAGTATTAAGTACCTGGGATGTTTCTCTATGTCGTGTATGTGTGTGTGTGTGGGGGGGGTGTATTCTATTCTAGTAAGCTGATCCATTAAGTTCTGATTCATCTAGGCTCCATCCATCTGGCTCTGAGCGACTTCTGGCTGTCAGACAATGTAAACCACTATTTTCATATTGCTTGCCCCAGATTGGTCAATGGATTGGTCTCATATTTGCAGTGTCTGGTGTTAGCAGTCACTTTCTTCCAATTACTGAGTTATGAGTAGCTCATGTACCTCCTAGAAGGCTTCCCTACAGCAGCAGCATCTCAGCTTTCTTGCCATTCTGCCTCAAAATGTGATCTGATTCTAGACGAGTTATGAAGTGGCTTCCCCAGAATTGCTCTCACAGATCAGAAAGAATTGTAGTCAAAAATCCTAGAAACCTTATGTTCACTTCTCATAGATGCAGCTGCTTCTGTATTGGTTTCTCTTTGTCCTACAGAAGGCATGTGAACCAACAGTAGACTGACCTGTGCTTTGCACCAATTTTCAGCTTTCCCCTTGAGGAATTGTCTTCTAGGGTCTTTCCTTATCTGATAGGCAAATGTTGAGTAGGTATGACTGAACCTCTTTCTTGTATAGTGAAACTTTCAGTGAGTGTTTTCTGATTTCTGGAGCATGTTGTATTTGTCTATGACTCTCTCCTCAATATCTGTGGAGCACATTTCTATCTTATATGGCATTGTTTTCTCTTCCAGGATTGTATATAAATTGATTGTTCATTTGATAAAAAATCCTTACAATAGAAAATACTGACTTTGGTCATTTATGATGGCCTGAAGAGTTTGAGCATTCTGTGTCCCTGACTTCTGAATTCTGCTCCCTTCCTCCCCATCTTTGTTTATGACTTACAGTAAACATTATTTGTTGATTGTACTCAATAGTCTAATGAGACAATGATTATCATATGGATTTTTAAAAAGTATGGATAGTTTTATATACTTTTGAGAAAAAAGGAGGCTATCAGAGCTTCTAATATTAATAAAAATAAGTGGTCTTATTCAGATTTGATACCATTCAGGCTACTTATGGTGTTCAAGTTTGAACTCAGTATAAATAGTTCAACTTTCCTATACAATGGCTTGCTATGAATAAAATTCCATGTAACTGTGAATCCACAGGGATATATATGTTAACACTTGTTGTGTAGTCGGTTCTTTGCAGGCATTGAGCGAGTCGGAGGGTTCAAACAGCAACAGGCTTTATTGAAGGTCAGAACATAACAGAAGCAACTAGGAGCTGCTGCGCAGCTATTTATATGGTTGGCCGGTAGGTGGCGACCAATAGTTTTAAAGCAACAGTTTCCTACCCAAAACCTGCTTAACCGGCTGGAGACAGCCAGTCTAGGCCGTCCCAGCAACCATTACAAAACATACACGTGAATTAAGCAATTAGCAAACAGTACAACGCAAGCAAGCACTTACAGCATATAAGGCCAGTACATTACAACACTGATAAAGAATAGTTATTTTTAGAAGCTATGGAGCAGCCACACAAGCCTTCCAAAAGATACGCTATTTGAAGAATTTGAAGAAAAGAACTTCATTAATGTTCCTGTATAAGCATTTTTAGAATGCTTTGTACAGTTCTAATAAATATACTCTGGTTGTAATATTACTTTTTATTTTTATCTGGCTTGTACTTTATACAAATAATTTCTTGATTAGCGTTATTATTGAATATACATATTTTAACATGCAGAATACATTTTAAAAGACTGTCTTTTTGCTGAAGAAGATGCATACAAATTTCATACAAAAAGGCAAAGAAAATACAATTTATTTAAATTTAACACCAAAATTCTGTCATTCTTCTCTGTACTGGTCACTTCTCTCTTCCTAATAGTAATTATTTTATTTAAATTTCATTCCAATTTAAATAGGAGATTGATAGATCCCTTTGTTATTTAATTTGTGTATTCCCAAAAGTTGGCAAATAGACCAATTGTGATACTTTCGTATGCAGGTGACACTGATTTGATATCTTGTTTGCCTCAGCTGCATATTGTAATGAGGAGGTTCTGAAAATCAACCACAATAAAACTAAAAGCTTGTTTTTTGCTAAGCATCCAAGAGGTCGTAGATGACAGCTGAGTGGACATCCATGAATATGTTAAAAACTTTAAATTAATTTGAGCATTATGTTTTATGCTTGTGGTAAAATACAGAGCAGATCTACATTATGTCATCCAAAATACTCTAAACTTGGGTGTTAAATGTGATTTACATTACCTTGGTTTATTTTTGGATAATGTTATATATATTTTTCTTTCCGTTTGATACAGCATTTTCAATTGTAGGTTTCATATTGTAAGTTCACTGTTTAAAATTCTTGCTATGAAATTTGCCCAGTTAAGTTGTAATCACTACGGATCCAGGATCAAGCGTCTAATTTTATGTATATGAAATTACAAGATAGTATTTTACTTAATTAATGTAGTCACAACTTCATTCCAGAAATTATATGATTGGGATATACAGGTGAATTTAATTTGTTAGCTAATAAAAGGAGGCATGTGAAATAATTTACCAACTACCTGAAAGAGCCACGATCAATGTATTTATATTAATACTGAAGATGATACAAAATAAATTAGAATTAACTATCATTGTATATGTTTTTAACTTATGTAGATAGATAATTATCTTTTCAAAACAGAAAAATGTAATCACATTTTAGACAAGCATAAATAATTGAACATAAATATGTTTTGACTGGTACCTCATGTTTGGGCTTTGACTAAAAGCTTAATGCTTTACGATGTAATTAAAATATTTTAGTGTGGTTCATTGAGAAATGTATAAATGTGAGAAAGTTTATTGCATGCTTGTTCATTTAGGGAAAGAATAAGGTAAAGTGAGTAAGCTTGAATTTTGGAACAGTTTGCATGAATATAACATTGAAGATTGATTCCAGAATAGTAATAAGAATGGTAGGCAAGCATTAGAGTAGAATGCTTAATGAGTGGTTCAATATTGAGCAAGGAGTAAGACAAGGTTGTGTGATGTTCTGTTGGGTGCTTAATGTATTTATAGATAAATGTATCAGTAATTCCTCTGGTGACATTTGAGGTGATTTTACTAGGAACATAAAGGCGGAAAATAAATAAATAAAATGAACGAATGTGTACTTTTGTAGGTAAATGATGCCTGGCTATCAGCTGAGAACCTAAATGATTTGCAGGGATAGACTGTATGCAACAAAGAGTATGGCTCTGAATATTTGCATTAACATATTAAAGACCAAGGTACTTGTATTTGGCAGGGAAATTGCATAAACAATAGCAAATTATAATAAATAGAGAAAACCTAGACCAAGTAGATGAATTTGTGTACTGTGGTAGAATGCTTAGTAAAGATCTGAAAACACATGGAGAAATTTTAAAACTTGCACATGTTAGCAAAAAGCTAGAAGGTTGTGTGTGGTTGCAAAGAATGAGTATTTTTTTTACAAAAGAAGTGAAAATGATGTGTATAACAGTATGCTTCTCACTTTTTTATATGGAAGTGAAGCTTAGTGCAGGTCAAAAGAAACACAAAAATAAGATGAATGTAATTGGAATGAGGTACGTAAATATGTGTCATGAAACAAGAAAAAAGCAGGAACATGAATGAATGAGTGATGAATGATTATGAATTGAATACACAAGTGAGTAATAAATATGAAAGAAATACATTGAGAGTGAACAAGGGTCAGATTGCAAAACAAATATATGGAGAAAAAGTGAAGGGTTGAAATGAAGGGAAATAAAGTTACGTCTGGGTGAAATTGATGAGATCCTGAAAAAAAGAGAAGTGAGAATTCTTAGGAATGAAATGCAGTGAATGCATTGATGTGTAAATATGGAAGCAAGGATGATTTACTATGATTGAAATCCACAGAGAAGTACAATGAATGCTGTGATGTAAACTAAGTTTAAGTATATTTCCTTTCCTATTGCCTTTAATTATTTCTTACTCGTGTTCAGCATTCTGCAGAAGATTGCTCATCCGAAAGGAGAATAGTGTGATTGGAATGTACACATGTATGTGTATGTGGCAGAAACTGCACAATAGGTTCAGATATGTGCACAGATATTGTTCTTCCATAGGTCACAGGTTTTGTAACAGAACCCTATTCTGGTATTTACGAACAACCCGAAGGATGACTTGAGAAAAGGTAATTATGGAAAGGCATAATAAATGATACTAATGTAAATTAGTTTTAGCTATGTTTTCTTCTCCTATTTCATGCCTTTAATTTCTTTGTTTTAGTATTTTTTACTCTTTACTGAAGACTTCATGTTATTTGCCCCCAAAAAAGAATGGCCTGCGAGACCTATCTTGTCTATGTACAGGGGGTCCTTGGGTAGTGACCACTTATTCAGCGACCATTTGAAGTTTACAATGGTGTTGAATGAGTGGTAGTTACAACTGGTCCCAAAAGCAAATCAGTGGGGAAGCTGGAAGGGAAGGTTTGTAGGTCGCTTTTTAAGCGCTCTGTTATGGAGTATGAGATCCCAGGGATCTTGTGTTCTGGAGCACAACCCTGCCTAGCCACACTTATACCTCACAGCAGCACCTCTCCCAAGCCCACATGCACTTGCACCTCCCAACAAACATTGTGGGAAGTCAGCAGGAAGTTGCAAGTCACAGTCATGTGAGGTCCTTGTTTAATGACTGTGATCCTCACTTAATGATAGCAACAAGGACTGCTAGGATACCATTGTTAAACAGTGTGGTCATTTGACTTGAACTTTATGATTGCATTGCTTAGCGGTGCAAAGTCTGGTCCTAATTACCACAGTTAAGCAAGAACTACAGATACGTCTATTATGGTAATATATTAATATGGAGTGGGATGATGCTATACAAGTTCCGGTCTGTGATGGGAATATAAAAACTGTTGAAAATAATTCAGACTCAGGAAGCACAAACAGAAGCAAATTAATGAATGCAAATATGGCTTCAGGGAAGAGAATGTTCTTTACATCTTGTTCTAGCATAATTGACCTTCTGTAGCATGCATGGAGGCCTCAGAAAGAGGGCAGGAGCTGCAGAGGCTGCCTATGATTTGACTTTAAAGTTTGTTATGACCTTGAGCTATGTTCTTGTTTGACAGCACTTAACAAAAGCACATTTGATGTAACATTAGACTTTCCAATCCCCCTCCAAGAACAAAATGTTCCTTTAATATATTGTTAAATCTAGAAATTAGGCAACATCAGTGGAGACATGACTGTGTTAACTTTAAAAGAAGCATGACAAAAAAGTATCACACAGAAAGTTTTCCTTATTATTTTCTCCTTGCAATGCAAATAAAATACCATGTCAGAATGAAAAGTTCTGCTGGAGTATGGTCTCTAAATTCTTTGTCTATGCTGGAAAGGAAACTTTTCTGCTCCTGAAAAAACAGGTGGGGATGAACAATAAATCTCTTAATGTACCAAAAGAATGCTGTAATGTACAAACTAATGTTGTTATGCCCCCTATAATCCTATAACTCTTCTGCAGCATATATTTGTGCTGATTTGTTAGAAAACAATATTTTTGCTAGTGTGCTGTTAGTGTAAAATTAGTGCAAAGGCAGAATCAATGTACTGCATACCCACTATATACAGTAACCATTTCTGTCATAATAGAGCTACTATATCCACACAATCACAGGTAGTAAGCATAGAAGAACAAATATCAATATGAGAGACTGCTTTATTTATAATAATCCATTTATTCCACTCAGTAAGCATTACTACTGCCTACTTTACTGATGGATAACTAATGATGGTAAACAGAAACTTGGCCATAAGCACTTGATGAACTCATGGTACACACAAACACACTGTACACCAACCTAAGCAGATGATAGTAGTTAACTGGATATGTCCAGCCCATAATCATTATGAAGTCTTGGTGCCCCAAAAGATTTTCCATGAATACAGTTGTTCATGTTTGCCATTATCAAAGCTTTATTTTTTATTTATTGATTACTTTATTTTTTAAACTGTTTTTTATTCAGTTTGCAAGTACATAAAATCATCCTATTGCTTAAAAGCAGGTGATAATTCATTTGTAGTATTGCCAGAAGTAAAATGTTTCTTTTTGAAACTTGCTTCACAGAGCTAAAATGTTCGTAGACATTATGATCAATAACATTATTCTGTATGGCCCAGACTTTTGAGGGTCAAGAGTTGCATTTTTTTTACATCAATCAAATAGTCTGGTTTTCATAGATTTGTCTTCTGTAGTGTCTTTGTGCAGATTGCTTTTTCCCAGGATACCAGCTAGTGTCTTAATTGCTATTTGTTTAGTTGCTAATGTGTAGGCTATTTGTTAAACAACTTTCCTTCCTGTACCATTTTGTTGGTTTTGGGGCAACTTATTATACTTCACATTCTGTAACTAATTGTATTATCTGTTTAATTTTATATTTGAGGTACTAAAATATCACTTTGCTATGTACTAAACTAAAAGGTTTCAAGCCTAATAATTACTGTTCTTACTGAGTTTATGCTGTATTATGAACAATGGCAAAGTTTTTGTTTATTCAATACAGCCACACTTGCAGGCTGTTCTTAACAAAAAAATATCAAAATAGCTCAAAATTTGCAGTGAATTATAAGGTAGCCTAAAACTCAAAAGAATAGAAGTATAAAACTAAAATGAATTAAACACTAAATAGTTTCAGAAATAAAATGATATTTTGAGGCTCTTGCAAAAGTAAAGGCTCTCATTAAAGGAACCCATCTCCAGCTGGTTCTATAATTTCTGTAATAATAAAAATACATTTAAATTTATAACTATTGTTTTTGAGATTTGCTATAATATTTATATTTTTAAGTTCTCATTTGTAAACTCTCTACAGATACATACTGGTAGCATTATACAAACACTTAAAAATGAATAAGTCTACCTGCTGCTGAAATAATTTGGAGTGGCAAGTGACTCTTTAGGATGGATATTCCACAGTTCGGAGGCCACCATTTTATTCATACATGTATGAAGACGAAGCTAAAGCTAAAAGCTAAAACTCAAATACTTTGGCCACCTAATGAGAAGGAAGGACTCACTGGAGAAGAGCCTCATGCTGGGAAAGATCGAGGGCAATAGAAGAAGGGGACGACAGAGAATGAGGTGGCTGGATGGAGTAACTGAAGCAGTAGGCGTGAGCTTAAATGGACTCCAGAAGATGGTAGAGGACAGGAAGGCCTGGAGGAATGTTGTCCATAGGGTCGCAATGGGTCGGACACGACTTCGCAGCTAACAACAACAACATGAAGACGATCAGAGCTGGAACTTTCTGCACAGTTTAGAAGTCTTAGATACCAAGCCACATATACTAGAGTCGCGTAGAGGCAGACGACTACTACTTCTAGAATAAAGAATGAATTTTTGAGGAACACACTGTCCTCTTTGCCCTTTTCTTGCCACTAGAAAGGACGAGTGGCAGTTCAGTGACTTCTCCCTTCGTTATGGAAATAAGACTGATAGAGTAATCAGGATGCTACATATGGAGGTTTTTAAATTACTGCTCTTCACTTCTTTGTTAACCTTCATTATTCCTGAAGATTTTTAAGTCACAAAAATGACATTCTTAATATGTAGAATTAAAAAAGGCAATATGAAAAATACTTTTTTCCTTGTCAATAAGCCTTTACCCTTTATACCAGTTATCTTAGTTTCTGCTCTAGGTATTTTAATTTAAGATTAACTACTGTTAAAAGTATACAAATTTAGGTAGGGTACATTTGAAATGTTAAAATAGGCCACAACAAAAGGTAAGAATGGGGTAGTCTTTCTATTTTAATTCAAAATTGCTAAGCATACTTACCTTTATGGTAAGTCGGTAGGCTGCTCTTAAGGTTCTGTGAGCATTTTTAAAACTAATAATTATAACTAAAAGTATATTTTCCCAACACTACGTTTAGTGTATTCAATAAATGATGGAAGAAAGCTGCATACATTATGCCTATCATAATGTAAGCCCTTGTTTAATTTGTTGAATACAGAACCTACTTTTGTAAAAAAAATGTATTCTTTCATAGCAGGTGACAGCACCTAACTAAATTGGCTGAAAGAAAGATGAGACAATATCATATCTGGTTATTGGATGGCTGACAAGTTGGAGATCCAAGGGTTGCAGCTAGATTCAATTATTTTACACACACACACACACACACACACACACACACACACACACGGCATGATTCATAAAGAAGGCCCTGCTAAACCATTTCCATGTTGTGACCTAGTACGTTTTTTTCTGTGCTATCATCAGGGGTTTTGCTCAAATCAAGGAAGACTTTACCCACAAATATTTTTGTTATTATAATAAACCTGTAGTAAACAATTGGCAGACAATTAGATAATTCCAATAAGTAGACAACATGTAGTAGAAAAGTGAAGGCTTTATTACCTGTGTTACATGTTGCTTTTTTGTCTGAAGATAGTTGTGCATGACTACTTATTTTGGAAAAATGACTTCAAAAATCTTACAATGGCTGAAATTGAAAGAAAGAATTGATTATGTTGCTAAGTGTTCCAGCATCAATATGCATGTTCTTGGGTTGGTGCACTCCATAATATATAAATAGGCCATTATGTTATGGAAACATAAAATAGGAATAGAGGCACAGAAGGCAAAACGATTTTGTGAGATTACTTCAGCCAGTGAATAAACTACTTCAGGTACTAATAGACTTATTGGGGTAGAAAGATATACGGAAGGAATTTATAGAATTTTGAAGCATAGAATTTTGCAGTATTCTATGTGTTATTGCAGAAACATTGTCCTTTCCCAATACTTTCGCTGAAGTTACGTTTAAATTGTTGTGTACTTATATGGAACAAGGCGTTTTCAGAACTCTTTAGGATTACATTATTTTTTCTTTCAGTAAGGGATTTTTTTTTAATGACAAAAGCCATGAATATATTATAATTTCAATTTTCATAGTGTGAAAGATTTCTACACTAGGTCTTTATTGTTTTTGAAGAATTCCTTACTGTAGTTAAGAAGCTTAATATAAATTAAAGAAGGTATTAAGGAACATTAAGACATCAAAATGTAGAGCACTCTTTTTTCCCCCCTCTGGATGCTCCAAATACAAACATGTTGAATAAAATGCAATCAAAGGGCCTGTTTGGAGAATATTGAGTGGCTTTACAGCTGTGTGGTAGAGAACCTCTGCTAAGAGCACAATTCAAATGAAAAGCCCTTTCTTTTCTCTCCCTAATTCCCTTTGTTGTGGTGACAGCAGAGGACAAGTCTGATAAAAATTTAATCGCCTTATCTTTTTAAAGCAAATTACACATTTGTTTACACACAATTTTCATAACATAAAAGTCTTCTATCCAGTGTCTCCTCCGTTCTAATAAATGCCTAGAAATAATCATAATCATAACTTGAATACCGTTGGCATTGACAAAATCACAATCAGTCAGTTGCAAAAGGCAACTTTATTTGGAACAGCTTACATCCTGCAACAGTGTCTTTAATACCATCAAATATCAAGATCTACTTAGGCCAGATCCTTGGGAAAGAGTTGATAGGTGGATAAAAAGGCTAAATCAAGTCTAAACATCTGGCTGACTATGCAACCAACTATAATAATAATAAATCAGCAGTGGTGATCCTAGTCATTATCAACATACAGGGTACCTTACCAAAATGCCTTGGATGACACTTAGAAAATCTGTGCATTCCATTTGTTGATTATAAAAGGTTTCACTGCTTGGATCCACACATATGCTGTAATATATTAAACATTCCAGCATCCTAGTTTTTGGACTAGGAATCACATCCTAAACAATTAGTGCTAGTGCCGTTTTCAACTTTACCTTAGAAATTGTTCCTTTCATCGCTTCCTTATCAATACTCGCTCTGATTTCAGCAAGTTCAGAGCGTTCCTAGGTGTAGCATATGAGTTTTAATGGCTTGGCATAGCTTTTGTTCTGGTGGCATGATCCTGCCATTGGAATAAGGAAAAGGAAAAAGAAGCTGACTTTTGGGCTTGAAGAGCAGCTCTGCTGTCACAAATGCTGATGAGATAACTGGCTGATAGCTAGGATTGTGACTGTGAGATTTTTATTTTTATTTTTTTATTAATTTTCCACTATTACAATCATATCTTTACAATAATATCTTTTAAAAGCAACGTGGTGTCTGGGTTACAATAGTTCCATTTCAGACAAATACATATTATTACAGATCTCCAAGTTGTTGTAACCAATATTCCCTCTCTCTTATTTCCTTTAATACATATTATCTCTCATCTAAATTAACATACTTTTCGTTGCTATCCATCAGTCATTTAATAGCTTTCTTATATTTATCAATACCTTAATATATATTATATTTTAACATTCCATTTTTAAGATATCAAAACACCTTATATATTTTTTCAGTTTTAATTTTACATTAATATTAAGATTAAACGTTTAAAGTTTCTCATTTTCATATTTGTAAATAACCTCCTTTCCCTTTACACAGTTTTCTCCAATACCTAGTAATGTAAATTCACTTCTTATTTATTTCTTTTTCATATCGACAAGTTAGTAGTACAATATGAGAATCGTAGTCATTAGAATACCAATTGCAGGGAGGAGGAAGAGGAGGAGGACAATATAATATTCTTATCATTTATAATTTCCACATATTAAAAGTTAACCAAAATTTCTCTGTTTCAACATTGAACACGTCTTTTCATGTTACTACATCCAAGTATATTAATTACATTGTATCATTCTTAACATATGTACATCTTAATCCATTTCATTTAAAGAATTCAGTATTTCAGTGTTAGTATTCATACAACTGTATTTTGTTTTTATTTTTTTAATTAGTCAATATTTTTATCTACTCATCACAGCAATGTCTCATAATCCAAGTACAATCCTATCTATTTTGGTGTTATCTATTGCAGGCCTCTTAAGTATGTCCATATTTCTTCAATCTTATTCTTGCTTTCTTCCATTGCCATATCATTTTTCGCTTCTTTGCCTCAGGGTCATCAAAGCATTCTTGTATTGTTGTATCATATTTAAGTAGTCCTTCAGTCTCCGTTTTTGAAGGATTGAGGGGTCTGTTAACAACACCAAATCTTCTCATTATTTTTGCCTCTTGATATAGTTGCGCTGGACTGAATAAATTTTTTTTCCATCTGTTTCTCATTTTTGTCTTTGAAAATCTGTGTTTGTTGAGTAGTTAATTCTTCTGCCAATGTATTTGATTCTTCTGTTAAGTTCTGTCCCGATAAAATATTGGTTGTAGTCACAATTTGAGTTTGTTTCTTCGAGATACTTTCTATTTCTTTTCCAAAAGCTCTTATTTCATCACCAGCTGCAGAAAGGAACTGATAGGTTTGGTAGGATATTTCCCACATAGCATAGATTTGTTTTTGAAACTCTTCCATGGTGGAGTTTTACATCTGGTGTTCAAGGTTAATCTTATCTTATTTTTCTTGAATGTTTTCTTAATTTTTTAAAAAAAATAAAATCAGATTGCAATTTCAGGTTTAGCCACTGGGTGTCCCCCAAGTGCTTTGAAAATTCTTTTCTTTTAGTCCGTTTCTTTTTTCAACGTTTTTTTTTTAAAGAAAAACACCCCTGAGCTTCCTCGCCGCTTGTTTGAAGGGGGAGTTGAATTCCCCCCTCCCTCTCCACAGGGGGGAAGGTACTTAGCAGCTTATTTAGGTGAAAAGAAGAAGATTAAGGTATAAGAGAGGAATCTTACCCCCCCCCGTCTCTTCCACGTTGCTTTAATGTTGCCTGATGGTAAATTTGACTTCGGCTGTCTGCAGCCTAGTACATGGCCATATTACTATGGCCAGTCTTTCATCTGCCGGTACGAAGGGAATGCAGGCACTAACGGGGGATTGCGCTCCCCCGCGTTTCTGCAAAAGCCCCTTCTTTCTGGTCGCCCCTCCAGGGTGACTCTTCAGTCCTTTTAGGCCCCCCCCCAGCAATGCGAAACTGGACGTGGAAGACGAGAGCCATCCTCCAGACGTCCATGCCAGCTGACTCGGCAAACCCGGAAGTCCTGACTGTGAGATTTTTAAACAGCAGTCCTGTTGATCCAGCCTGATATATAGGTGTTAAGGATTAGAACCCTTGGAGGGGGAGACAGCCACTTTCTCAGTGGCTGGGGACATGCTGCCAATTTAACCTAAGATTTGAAGAGAGAGCAAAGGAGAGAAGATAAAAAGCTTCTGAATGGAATAAACGGAGTGGCTGGAGAGAAAGATTGGAAAGAGAAGTTAAGTATGCAGAGCAGTTGTCAATTCCTGATCCAGAAGGAAGTGGCACGGTCCAGAGATGGCATTCCTGGAAGAAGAAAAGATCCAATGGGCAAGAGCTCCAACAGGGCCCAAGAACAAGAAGGAGAAAACTGGCTGGGTGCAGATGGCAGCTTCATTCAAGGCTCCAAAGGGAAAGAAGATCAACTGTCAGTGGAGAAGTTTTGGACTCTGAGGAAAGTCTGGGCAGAAGTCCCTGAGCAGAGAAGCAGTAAAGTATGGCTGAACAGTTCCAGGAAGGGTTCAATCCACGCTGAGCACACTGCAATACATTCCAGCCTATCTATCTATCTGTCTGTCTATCTGTCTGTCTGTCCGTCCGTCCGTCCGTCCATCCGTCCATCCATCCATCCATCCATCCATCCATCCATCCATGAAATTTATGTGGCCACCCATCTCATACAAAGTGATTCTGAATGGCATACAATAAAACCAAGAGTTAAAACATTCTACAGATCTGCTTAACATAAAACAAGACTGCAAGAAAGAATGCATCAGAATGCTATACATGATGCAACTATTGTGCTGATTTCTTGTTGCCAGGGGATCTTCAGATCTTTTAAAAACATTTTTAAAGGGATTCCTAGAAGGTCATAAGGGTTTGGGCTAACCTCCTCTTAGGGGGGTGATGTTCCAAAGGGTGGATGCCACAAAAGAAAAAACCTAGGTCCATCAGAAAGAACTCCTTAGCAATGGGACCCATAATGTATCTCTCTTACTGGACTTAGTAGGTAACATGAGACCAGGTGAACACAGTATTTTATATACCTGTTGAAAATACCTGCTGAAAATAACATTACTTCATATATTAAAAGGATAAAAACTCTCCACAGATCCATTTCTCTGTGTCAATGGTCACCTTTGCATTAGATCTACACATATCATTCCATCTGCTCAAGTGCAGTCTGTGTCTCCTCTTTCAAATGTTAATTATAACTATTCTGACTCTTCTTCATTATGCTTTACTTGTTGTGAACCACCCAGAATCACTTAGATGAGTTTGGCAGCCATACAAATTGTCATCTTCATCATCACAATCATGCAAATTTTGCTCTTGTCATCTTATCAGGCAGTTGGAGATCAGCCACATTCCCTTCTCTTAGAGAATACTAGAACTTAATAAAACTAAGATTCTTTATATGAAGGATTACTGGTGACAATAAGAATGGCAACACAGAATTATTTATCGCATCTGCAGATAATTGTCTCTTTTTAAGGTAGCCCAACTCTTTCTGGGTAAAGAGGGGCCAGAGGAAGTGTTACAGAAGAAGTTCTAGATTCCTAGAAGATTATTTTAGGCACTTAGAATTTGGATTTTGCTTCTACAGATCCCATGGAACTGACAGACCCTGTTGTGCTCATTTATCTGGAAGTCATTGAGCCTGTTAGCCTTGACTGGGTCCTTGGGTCTTTGAGCTTTGCCACTTATGCCTTAAATCCATGTCATCCTGGTTGTTTGGGGCTTTGCAGAAGACCGTATATTGTTGGATTGATGTAGTGGTAAATGAATTGTAAGCTAAGGTTTTATTCCCAGCATCCACCAACCAGAAGTACCTACACACACAAACTCACAGAAGGTTATAGGCCCATTTATGGCTACAGCTGCTTATCATGATTAGGGGAACCATTCTTCACCATTGGTGGCCATTCAGTTTCAAGTTGCATTTCAGACTCTCAGATGAGATTGAAAAAGAAGCAATTGGTTTATGAGTTGTATTAACTGAGTTCACTCTACATCTTTCCCCCCCCCCCAGGCTTTCATAGAAACTTGCAAAATGGTGGGTGGTTGTAATGAAACGAAGAGCGGTGCCTACTGCTTGTGTGAAGTCCAAAGCAGTTCTGAATTATTTTCAAAGCCTGTACGGCCCTAGCTTTTTAATCTGAAGGATTACCAAAATGTGTATCTACGGTGTATGCTATAGAAACAGTTGCTAAGCAGGTGAGGGATAGCAATGTTGGAATAATGACTTCTGCTGGAAATGATATACTATTAGTAACAGTTGTCAAAGCATTATGATTCTTGAAAGAATGAAAATAGTATTTGATGGCTGTGAAAGATGAACGGATATCAGAGTTACTAAGCTACAATACCTCAAGGCTACTTGTCTGTACATTATATCTCTGCCCATGCTGCTCTGATATTAGTCTGAGGTGGTGGGAATGCGCCATAAGTGCAATGCGAATTGATTCCATAAGTGGTATATGCTTTATATCTTTTTACTTCAGTCCCTTATAAACACTAGGGTAGGGTACAGGATAGTACTTTTCTATTTGAATAAGTGTTGCTAATGGCAACTCCTATTCAAATAAACTTCTCTCCATAAGAAAATTTACTGTATCAGGAAGAAAGGATCTTTTTGCTTATTGCTGCTTTGCATTGTTTGAGCCAAGCAGAAACAATGTATTAGTAAACTTTTACATGTTTATAGTCTTCAGGCTCCTTTAGTTTTGAAACTTAAACTCTGTTCTGTGCTGTAGATGAAAGTAGATGATTTAATTGAAGAGAAGGATATTACATTATTGGCTGTTAAACTGCCTTAAAATTACTTTCCCCCAAATTTTCTACTTTGTTTGTGAGAACTTCTGAACTTACCCTTCTGAACTGTTTAGTGTTGTAATTATTTAAATACTAGTTGCTGCCTTTCAATTACACAGAAACATTAGATGGCAATTGAAATTGTGTCAAGAGTGCCTGGGGACCTGTTATAGTACAAATTATCCTAAACTGTTTAGCAAAGATTTGTTCTCACTGAAAAGGTTTAAGGAAAGAAGGTCCCTTTTCTGAACGTCTGGCTCTGCACATGAAACTGACGCCAGCAATTGGAAGCAATTTGTGGAATTGTTTGATTACATTAATTGTGGCACCAGCAAACAGGACTTTGGGAAACAGTTTTGCTTTCTTGCATTCTTTCTGGATTGCTAGCACTGAAAGCCAAGATACAAATGTGCATTTCAGGACTACCAGAAAGTGCTATTGTTTAAAATTGGCAGGGTGCATGAAATAGTTATATCCCTTCTTGATGTGAGGATATGCCAGACAACTTCAGCCTACATCTACCTGTTCTTTTGTTCTTGCTCTCCAACAGATTCTGTCATCCCTTGGTGGCCAGAAACCTAGAATAGATTCTATGCTAGCCATAACATTAATGTAGACGTGTGTAGAACATTGTATAAGATGTGTAGAATATATAACAGATTTTTCTTTAATTTCCTGATTAGCAAGGCATCAATTAGAAAAGTAATGAGATTCATAGACTTCATTTGGACTAATTCGTAACTGGCTGATCAACCACACTCGACGTGTAGTCCTCAATGGAACTGTATCTACATGGAGGGAGGTATGCAGTGGGGTACGCCAAGGCTCTGTTTTAGGCCCAAAACTCTTCAACATCTTCATCAATGATTTGGATGAGGTGATAGATTATTTAAAAATTATATGTTGATTTTAAAAATTTTATGTTGATGCAGCAACCAGTTCATGCTGTTGATTCATATGTTAGGTGTAATCAACTATCATTTGAAGATTTTCTGTCAAGTATTATTGCCAAGCCAAGTGTCTTCCCGGAGACAGATATAATTGTGGACAACCAATAAGCACAGTTTTGTGTTGTATACCAGTTGCACCTATTTTTCTATGGGAAGGTTCTGCTCATGGTCATTCATGCCCTGCTCATCTCCAGCCTGGTCTATTCAATGCACTCTTTGTGGGGCTGCCCTGGAAGAGTATCTGGAAGCTTCAGCTGGTGCAGAATGTGGTGGCATAGGCAGTTCTGACTGTCCCTAGATGGGTACCCATAACTGTTCCATAAACTGCACTGGTTGCGAGTTTGTTTCTAAGCCCAATTCAAGGTGCTGGTTTTGAACTTTTAAGCCCTTTGTGATACGGGGCTGCTTATTTGAGGGACTGCCTCTTCCAGATTACATCTGCCTGTTCCATATTCTTAAAGAAGAAGAATGCTAGGGGCCCCATGTACTGTGGAGTTATATTTGGTGGGACCCGGAAGATGGGCCTTTTCTGCTGTGGCACCCTCGGTGTGGAACCTAATTCCCCCACCCCAATGTAAGATTGGACCCTTCCCTCCCATCCTTATGCAAATCCCTCAACACCTGGTTCTGTCAACAAGCCTGGAGGTCTCAAGGGAACAGTAATCTCCTGAAGTGGATCATAATATCAAAATACATTTCTTATGGTGCTATTTCACATTTTGTTTTCATAAATTTTCAAGCAAACATTATTTTAATATCTTTTTGCCTTGCCACTAAACTCCTCTAATTTACTATTGACTTAGTCATATTTGACAAAGAAAAATAAGGCTCTCTATTCCGCTTTGCATTTGTCAGCTTGTCATCTGATAACTCTGTTGAACATTGAGATACTGGAATGAAATTTGGTAGCCATTCATTCAGGATACAATTCTTCCTTTTATGTTTGAATGGCATTGGAATGAAAGTTACATGTACCTATTCAGGTCAGCTTGCTGAAATTAAAAAAGGAACTCCAACTTCACACTCACAGATATGCACACACAAACTAGAAAAACATGTAAACCTATTTTGAAGTATAAGAATAAATGCTCAGATAATTTTCTGTATTTTTAAAGACAAAACCAAGATCAACCTCTGCACCAAAGTATCCAAGAAGATACTTTTTTAAAAAGAGTACAGTATTGCCTTTGATTGTTGAGACTTTGGAATGAAAATTTCAGAATGTGTCTCGGGACAGCATGCTTAATTTCAAAAACTAATCCTACATCTATCACCAGACCGTGTCAAATACTATACTATTTTAGAGTAAATTTGTTTTTCTGAAATGTTAAAGGGACATTTCCTATGAAAAGCATCTCTCTCCTTCAGCTTAAGCCAACACGGTATTTTCCTAGACTGCATACAGTATTGCAAAAGTAATGTGGCAATAATATGGAAATTTTGACATTGCCTTTGACATTCAGATTTCTTACATAATCTGGCTGGGTGGAGTTTATGGTGGAGAAAGTAATCCCACCCATTTCTCATTATGCTTCATGCTTTTCTTCCTTTCCCTTCCAAATGCAGCTATCTATCCTTTACCATATTCTTCCTTATTTCTTTCTCCTGGAAGGAGGAAAGAACGTGCCTGCATTTGTGCAGAAAAGATAATTGTGTGTGTGTGTGTGTGCGTGTGCGCGCACAGACACAAATGGGCGACAACATGTTTTACAAGTGGGAATCTTATTTTATAGACAATTAATTTAATTAGTAGCTATTAACTCAAGGCTAATTTTATTTTTTCCTAGTTCTGCTTTTTTGGAATATGGCCTCTTGCTTGTGTAGATACACATTCTATACATGCAGATGCCTCATTGCAACACAGACCCACAGACATATGGACACACAGACACACACACATATATTCATTCAAAGGAGGAAAAACTCTCATTGTCTTCAGCTGGAGATGAGAAAGATGAGCATTGCACAGGACGTCGGTGTGAATTCTGTCTGCTTTTTCAATTTGGGGAAGATTTTAAGAGATGTCTTTTCAGATATATGTTACCAGCTATTACTGTACTTTAAAATAAGTTGAAACATTGTTTTGCATATCCATCATAAGATGAATTAATATCCACACGGTAATAACAACAATGACATTACCTTAGTGTTGTTGAATATTTTTGTTCCGGAATAACAATAATAACAACCAAAAATCCTCAGTTGTGGCATTAGCATCTATTAGTATTATATCCCTTAATATATTATGTTTCAATTGTTTTATTGTTTTATTCTTTATCTATATCACATCTAGTAGAAAGGACATAAGTACTATTAATGCCCCTACAACTTCCACAGAATGAAGTATTATACAAGGAGCCATCCTTTTCTTTCCATTTGTCACTCACATAAAGACAGCCTTCAGAATTTAAGCTATTCTTATAAGAATCTTAATATTGCAGCAATGTTTTAGTACTCCTAATATATGCACATCCCCACATCAATCTTGAAGCAGTCTCAAATTTATTTTAAACATGTGCAAATGTTTTTCATCAAAATGCAGCAAGAAGTTGATATGTGCAGTATTGAAATATTATGGTTTATTTGAAAAACATGAATCTGAGGTAAAAATATATCGAAGATCCAGACACCTAAGTTGTATACTCACAACACTAAATTTAGATACTGAGTGTAGATACTGAATTTCTCAGGCTGGCAATGATAGTTCCCATCTTTATCTTAACAAAAAGGCAAATGGGGAGAATCCTTCTCCACTGCTTGGGAAAAACTCAGATTAAATACTGACAGTGAATTGAGAAAACAACTCTTCCAGTTCTAAACCTCTCTGGGGTAGATAACAGTATTGTAATATATATACCAATATATACCACATTCATTCATTCATTGATGGAGGGAGATCAACAATCTGTCTTTGAGTTATTGAAATTATGAAAGTTGATACCTGAACAGAATCAGTACCTGAATCATAATAGAATATTCATTAGAATTTTAAGTCCTTCAAAATTTGTCCAACATCTAAATGAGGATCATATCTAATGTTATAATAGTTGGATTCTAAAACTGATGGATGATTCTGAATCCTTAAAAGAAGATGTGGACTCTGTAGCCTTTCTAATATGATTGGACCTGACAATAATTCGTAGTTCAAGATGATGAGGTTTGGAGTCCTGTAACATATCAATAACTATACCTTCCCCAACCTTGACTTATGGTTATGCTAAGTTACAGGTATTTTTGAATTAAGATATCCTACCTAAATGAAAGTTTTTCTGATTTTTTTTAACATTTACTCTTCAGGAATGGAATGAACAGTCCCGCTTATGGTAGTTACATTTCATATTTTTTTAGGCTTAGTCATTTATGACTGGGAATCTTATATCTTGTGGGAAATTGTGGTGAATACTCTATTATACATGAATAAATGAAAAGATGTTGTCTAACATTTTCCTTGGGGGTGATGGGACTGATCAGTTTTACTGCTCCTAGGTAGAGAGAGAGAAAAAATGAAAGTCCATTTTTCCATTTGAAACGCAATATATTTGCCTCACATAATCATTACTTATTAATGAGTTTTATGCTCTTTAGTTTGTTTCCTGCCATGTATAAATGGAGATGGGAAGCAAGAAGCTGCTTTTGACAGAGTTCTTCCAGTCAAGGTATACAAAAGAAGTTAATTGGGCATCCCAGTTACAATAGCAACAGATAGTGACAGTCTTCATGGACCTCTAATATTTTTAAGTAATACAAGTCTGTGTTTCAGAAAGGAGTCAGATAACACACATGCGGAGACTGGCAATGAATTAAGAGTGGACTTTAGATTTTTTTTTTTACACTGTTGAGCAGGTCTAAGCTAGAAAGAGCAGTGGCCTCATTTTAGCCAAGTCTTTATGGTTATAAGCAGTTAAGGTAAGCAGTTAAGGTAAAGAAGACTGCTGTGTGGCAGATTGTCATATTGTGATAAAGACCTAAGACCTATATGTGGTAGACTCCAGAGCTTTTACCAAGATCAGGGTACACTTGTCTCTGGTGCTAGAATGAATAGCAGTGCACTAGGCTAGGACATGTCAGTTTTAATCTACAGAGTCTCTACCATAGGGACAAGTAGCATTTTTTGCAGCACATATATCAAAATTATTCCTGTAAAAGTTAGAACAACCAAGGGCGGAACCCCACTCAGTG
Organism: Vipera berus; assembly: GCF_964194415.1. NCBI lineage: Eukaryota > Metazoa > Chordata > Lepidosauria > Squamata > Viperidae > Vipera > Vipera berus. The sequence continues at coordinate 235,372,081 of NC_138203.1, read as the reverse complement.
CAGCTGACTATACAACTGAAGAAGTTTCTCATGACAAAAATGGGCCAGACACAAGAATTGCCTTGGGCCATGAATTCTTATCTCAAGGATCAAGAAGAAACACAGTCACATGTTTTGTCATGCCAGGCATGGTTATTTGCTTTCAAGCAGGTGTTTGAACTGCAGAAAGGTGGAGTTATAATGGATGAGGACATCCTAAAAGAGTAGTTGACAAGGTAGCTGATTCTCAGCCTGGTTCAACCATTGTGCAGGCAGTTTATTCCACCTGAGAGTATACACCAGGGGTAGGCAACCTTGGATCTTTTATGACTTGTGGACTTCAACTCCCAGAATTCCTGAGTCAGCATGGCTGATTCAGGAATTCTGAGAACTGAAGTCCACAAGTCATAAAAAGCCAAAGTTGCCTACCCCTGGTATGTACCTTTTTGCTGAAAGATTCCTACTGTTCTTTTCCCACTACTTTTATATTACAGTTAGTTTTAACTGTTCAGTGTGTCCAACTCTTGATGACTTTGTAGGCAAGTGCTCTCCATGCTATCATGACAAATATAGTAGTTGTTGGAAAATAGCATGAGTCTTTAAAGTACAGTGTGTAGTGTTCCCATAATATGCTGCTCTTAGGTCCACAACATGCCCAGTGTTAATAGTGATGGGTTATTTGCTGATTGTTCTGTGTCTACTACCACTAGCGTTGGACTCAGATTCAAAAGAGATCCACTCTTGTCCATTACTCTTAGGTCCTAGAGAGGAGTGGGCTGACTAAATGAAAGGGAATCCGTCACTTCTCTTTAGACAGAGACGAATCCTGCTTTTTCAGCACTGGGCCCTGCCTCAGCTTCATTTTACTGCATTGCCAGGTTACACCACAGCTGCTTCTGCAGGGGAAGTAGAAATATTTCTAAAATTTAATTTTCTACGAAGTTACCCTTCCACTATAGGTAGTAGGCCTTTGCCTTTTCTCTAACAGTTTCTCTACCTTTCCTATGTTTAGCCTATGTTTAGCCATAGCCTAGTTTATTTTGGGAGAGGGTTTTAAATAGGGACTACGATAGATGGAGCTAGCCCTAAACTGGGGAGAGAAGCAGCAGAAAAGCTTAAAAGCAAGGGGAAAAAAGAATGTATTTGCGTAACTAGTATGCAGTGGCACACACCACCTAACTGGAAAAATATTTATTTTCAAATAAGATCTCATTTGAGAAAGTAGCATTAGTGAAGAAAAATGTGCATTTAAATTTCAAAATGCTTGGATTTTGCAGTGCTTGAAATGGCTATGTTTATTTTGAAAATGGAATAAAACATATGGAATAAAGCAGGTTCTATTCTATTTTCAGGCATGGAACACATGAAACAGCACTTCAAGCTTGAAACCATTGAGTTTAAACATTTTGCACATCTGTCCTGCAGTCCATGTCTTCAGTGTTGTTTTGCTGTGGCAAACTAGCATCTGTAGGTCATCCTAATACTAGTTTAATAAGCTGAATATAAATAGATCACAAAGAAACTAGAGGTTGTTTTTTTTTAAAGAAAAAAGCCTAGGTGACATTTGATAGTGCCATATCCTTAAACAAAAAGAAAGATGGATTGGATCATCTTTCAATAGATTCTGTAGTTTTTCAACAAATCATCAAGACTGAACATAAGTGCTCTGTACAAAAAACCTGTATTTACACATGCAGCTTTTCAAGATAAATGGTTAAAAAATAGCATTCCCATCTGTATTAATAGGTTTATCTCTGTTTTCTCTTTTGGTTCATACATCTGTCCACCATTTGCATTTTGCATATACAACTTAATTCTTTTGTTGATTTTCCTGTCGATATCTCCAGTTCCACATTGTTTGGTTGTTTCTATTAGAAATAAATGGGGTGTATGAATGTAACAAAGTTTGTTGACTTTTCTATTTACGCATTGGCTTGGAGTCATTCAATATGAAAAAAAAATCTTTTTTTGTTTTAATACGAATTTTATTGTTGAAAATATTTAAAAACTTTGGACATAGTGTAATCAGTCTTAACATACCTTCTTGTCTTACATCATTTTTTGTATGTTATATACATTTTATATACATATCATTTATATACAATATTCGATCTTATCATCCACCTTATTGTAATATTATTTAAGTTCAACATCTTGTATATCTCTATTAAGTCCTTCCTTTCTGTTCCCACCATAGGTAAAACTTGTTCCAAATTTTATAATTTTTTCATTCTCGTGAGGTGAAAAAAAACTTTCTAAATGAGTAGAAGTGAATTTGAATTATCATAATTAAAAGTAGTGTTGTTTATTCTCTGATACTTGATATAGCCAATGTACAGACCTGTTTTTCTAACAGTTTTCTTTAGAACTCAGTTTTATATATATGAATCCCCACCCCCATCAACACTCGACAAGAGGCTGGAAAAAATGCATCTGCTGCACTGCTTCCACTTGCAGGCATTGCAAAACACTTCTTTCAAATCAGTTTTGAAGCCTGCACAGCCCAGTTGCTCTTCAGTTGGATAGCGATAAGTTTGAGGGATTCAGTTTGATGGATATAAGTCATCAGCCACGTTTTGCAGCTTGCCGTGGGTTCTGTAAGAGTCCCCAACTATAGCGAGTCATCAGGTACTTGGCAAGTCACAAACCTTGCAAGCTACTTTTTAAAAAGAGAGCTGAAGAAGCTTCTTGGATGAGAAGTGAAATGTCTTCAAAGAAAAAGTCCAGTTGCCCTTGGGACTACTTTTTAAAAGGTTTCTTTTCCTATATCCTTTATTTATAAGCAATTGAGGATGTGCTTATAAAATTCAGTTCTCCAATTCTTCCTCTCTGTGACTGTAAGAAAAAAAAACCCCAGAAAAAATCAGTTACAGCCTTTTCTGATGCTATCAGTGATCTTCAGAAGCCAAACAAGATAACATAGTGTGGTCCCTGGCTGCCAAAAGGCTGCTTTCCCCATGTTACAGATAAAACCTATTTGCTTAAATAAACTTTGTGTGTGTTTGTGTGTGTGTGTGTGGGTGTAGGTGTTCATTTACATGCACACATTGTTTAAGTTCTCCACGAATTTAAAAGTAAAAGTATCAAGACTCAATTGATGCCCAATATTAGCTGCTGTTGGATTTTTCTGCTAGACTTGATTAGGAAGATATGAACAAATTGGCAGTAGTTAGTAGCAGGTAGAACAGTAAAATGATTAAAAGCAACCTGCCTTTCTTTCAGTTTGTTCCCCGAAGAAATAAAATCCTATGCTTCGTTGTGTGTAATTTGAATACCAAATTACTGATTGCTTATGTTTATATTCAGTTGTAGAGTCAAGCTAGAGAAGAAAAATGGAATTGCCACTATAGAAATCTGTGCTTCAACTTATTTTCAAAGAAGAAATTAAGTGCTGAACTAAACTTAGTTTACTTGTATTGGGAAAAAGTTACACAGCTTTAACTATTTTCTTACATTAATCCCGATTGGAATTATTTTTTTTAGTGCAGGTTTGATTTTCCCAGTGAAATAAGTAAAGCTTATACTTAAATAGACTATGTAATATATACTAATTAGTATCCTAGGTGGATGTTTCTACTTTCAGATGTTCAAACTACGGCACAAAGCCAGTGTGTTTACTTGCTTTGGATACAATGCAACAGTAGGAAGATCATTGCAAAACATAAATGATGGCTTGTAGGAAACATAAATAATACTTCAATGGGCATAGCAATGTATAAATATATTATTGTTTGCAAATTAGTTCAAAGCTAATGCACAACTTATTTGAGGAAAACATAAGTGAGCAGACCATGAGCAAGTAAGTTGATGATAGGAGTGACAGAAATTTTTTTCTACGTATAGAATTTATGCCATAAAGCTAGAATAAAAATCCTTTTTCCTTCTTTGTGTATTCTTTTTGTTTTTATATCTAGTTAATAAAAGAATGGGGGACACTACAATAAACTTGTTAAGTAAATTGTAGGTGATTGGTTAGTTAAACTTCCTGTTCTTCCCTTGGCCCTAGAGCACTACACACACACACACACACACACACACACACACACACAGAGAGACACAGGTATTTCTGAGCAGTGTGGGCCACTTGCCTATTGTAACTTTGAAGCTAAAGTCTTTTCTTTCTCACACACAATCCCTTTCTTTTTAAACACACAGACCTTTTCAATTTAATCCATTAGCAAGTTGGCAAAATAAAGTAATTGTCCAACAGAGAAAAGGGAGAGAAATCTATTAACATTTGTTACAAATCTGAGTAGTACAGGCAGCACTTAATTAATGGAACAGATTTCTTACTATTTATTCAAGCTTACACAGTCATTGTTCAGAAGAGATTAGACTCTTAATGTAAGTAAGTTAAACTAGACCTCCATCTAAAAATATCCGTCATTTCAGTTATTAAGGGGCTGATGTCTTATTTGGTGAAAGATATATTTTCCTTCATTTCCTTGGTCTTGTAAAATGTAAAGTATGCATTGTGTGTAATACGAGAAATCCACCGAGGTAGATGAAACCTAGATTGTGGCTCCCAGCCTGTCTGCTTGTGCTTTCCCTCTTTGTGCTGCCTGTGTCACAGAGCCTCTTCAGCCCATAGACCTCCTGGCACCAGAGTGAAAAAAAACCCCACCATGCCATTTGTCAGGGTGTGATGCCAGCAACTACCTAATCAGTTTGCAGAATAAGGGCCTTGGGATTTGATTAAGTAATTTAAATACCTAGCAGTAATACCTGAGCTGCTTTTGGCTGGCAGCCCACGATTCCACTTGGTTAGCTACCTACCATATTTTTTTTTCTATTTCCCAGCTACAAATGCCTTGGAGATAATTCTCTGCTCAAAAGGATACAAATTTGCAATCAAAATGCTCTTTGGCTTCTATTTCTTCTCTTTTTCCCCCCCTCCAAAGTTTAATATGATTATGCTTTTGTAAAGCTTGGTTCCCCTGTCCTTTTTACTTCTTTCTTTTTGCTCTGTCTGCTCCTTCTCTATGTAAAGCAGTGTTGAATGAGTGATTATAATTGTATAGTTGTTCTGATGCTGTTTGAATGGTTACTGCTGGGAATAATTTAAGTTTCTGTTTAAATACAGGGGTACCGTGCTTTAGTTTGTTTCCAAAAGTTAGGGTACACAAGGCTGGAATGAAATGCCTCTGCACAGTTCCTTAATGCAGCACTGCCTTTTTTTCCAAATTGTCTCATGATTCTGTGAGAAGACACTGCTGCTTTAATGAGATGAAGGCAGGTGCTATGCTTGTGCTTTTGCATGCTGTGAAGTACTTGTTTGGAACTGAGTAGAAACTACTTTGTAGTCCTGTTTAAGGCTTATAGAGCTTCCTGTGTAAACTTCCTTACAAAGCTGAGCATCTCCTTCCTATAAATGTTCTTCACACAAAGAATATTCATCTGTGTAAATCAATAGTTAGGAATCATAATAGATAAGAGTTAATACAGTATAACGGAAATACAGACTGGGGCGTTTAGTTTTTTAAATTTACTTTTAAGAAGGAGCAGGCTTTTGGGAGGATTTGATCAATAGATTTTGTTGCAAACTGCTTTGAATATTTGGAAAAGTAAGATGTATATAAATATCTCTCTGTAAATTTATTTATTGTATTCAGTCAAATTTTCCCCATCACAATCAGATTAGTCTCAGTAGTATACATCAGGGCTTTTCAACCTTTTCACCCATTGTACCATTTTTAGGATATGGCAACATCTGAGTACCACCAGTAAAAAGGAAAAAAGTGATGAAGTACAGGTAGTCCTCGACTTACAACAGTTCGCTTAGTGACTGTTTGAAGTTACAATGACATTGAAAAAAGTGCCCCCCAAGCCACAGCCGAGCAAGACACCTGCCTGCCCGCCTGTCTGAGGTTTTCATTGTTGTGAGCATTTCTGTTGAGGATTGGCAGTGGGGGTGGGGTGGGGAGTGTTTGGTTTTATTCCCCCCCATCTCTGGGTGGTTGCAGCAGATTTTGGTCACTTCACGTGACCCCGGAACACTGTGACCGTCATAAATATGAATCAGTTGCCAAGCATCTGAATGTAAATCACAAGACCCTGGGGATGCTGCAACATTACAGCTGATCAGTGCTTCTTCTGAGCTCAGAAGTGCCAGGATCAGTGCCGAGCTCCAGCTGGAGACTGCCACTGATCCTGGCCCTTCCACTGAGCCCTGACAGCCCCGAAGAAGCGCTGATCCTGGCGCTTCCGCTTAGCCCTGACAGCCCTGCAGCTCCAGCCATCTGTCGCTCAGGCTTGTGCAGTGCTGCCACTCGTTTAGCTCATTCTACTCCCCCGCTACCACTTTTCTAGGATGATCGCGTACCACCTGCCAGGTGCCAATGTACCCGTACCACTGGTTGAAAAGCCCTGGTGTACATAACTGTTCACATTTCAAGCAACCATTATAACTTAGTTATACAAATAATTACCTGATGGATGGATAGATGGATGGATGATTTTGTTACACACACACACACACACACACACACACACACACACACACACCCTCTAATATTCACATGTGAGAACTGGCTTAATCAGAATAAGTGGATACTAACACATTTGTATTGTTTTCTTGTTTTTAAAAGTTTTAATAATTTAAACCATTCAGAGTTGGAGTCAGGTGATATCAATTTAATACATTATTGTTATTAATATATATTAATATTGAGGTAGTCTGCCTACACTTTGTATGAAATGTGACACTCCTGATAAAGTTCTAGGTAAATAAGTTGCTTTAACAAGAGTGTACTGCTTTATGCTGAGTCTTAATTCCACATCCATTGTGTGCAGCTACATGCTGCCAAGTATTTGAGATTATTTTTAGTTACAATTGAAAATAATGTTTTAGCTCTATTGGCCTGCACAACAATTCTTTAACAGTGAGGTGAGTGGATTAAGTAAGAAGATAAAGCGAACATACATCTGGCCAAGCTAGCTTGCAAAGATAGCAGCAGCAACAACACCCTCGCCCCCACATACATTTGGGCCTGACTCTGCTGGCATTTCATAAGTCTTTGAAGACCGAGAGGGTGAGTGAGCCTCTCGGGGTTTTTTTCTTGTACATTTCTTTTTTAAAAATGATCATTTCTAAAGCAGAGAAACAAGATTGAACAAACAAGGAAAGGGAGAAATATGGTATTTATAAGTGGACAGAGGAGTTACCAAGATTCTTAACAGTTAGCATTCAGTGTATCTTTGATTAGAAATTTAAATTAAATTACATCTAAATATATTAAATTATTTACTAAAATAAGTATTTAAATCTCTGAGCTAAGTGCTTAAAATCTCCAGTGTTTGTTCTTTAAACAATACAAAAAGAAACCTACTCAAACATTGCAGTTAAATATTATAATGGTTTCCTAAAATACACGGAGAAGCCTTTTTGAAGCCCTGTTCAGATGTTAAACAACTTATTTGGAGTATACAACAATCTATAAAAACATTATCTTTTACATTGTTGGGATGAAATATTTCCCCCAGCTCTTATAAACTCATATAAGAAGCTTTCACACTTCTGAATATGGACATAAGACATTAACTGCCCTCTTGATAGAAAAGCATAATACATATAGAACTGATTACTTCAGTATTGAATCTAATATTTTTTTTTAAAAAAAACAACTTGGTGACTTGAAATGCTGTAATTTGAAAAAGTTCGTAAAAAAAGAAAAAATATTTAGATCTTAACAGCTGATCTGAAGATTATTTCACAAGTTAAGTTGATAATACCGACAAAGGAGAGCAGCAGCCAATTATAATGACCAGACCAATAATTCCTTATACTAAGTTTGCTGTATTAACATTTTACATTTTAAGTAATGTAGCTTTTGTCAGATTAACTCAGAACCATATCTTAGATGTCCACATTAAAATTCACTATGTTAACTGGCTATACAACTTTTCTAGTAATATTTACTTTTCCTCTTGCAAAATCATGCTTGAATCAGGTGGGAGTTTGACTTACATGATCATATTTCATAAGGTAGGGAACTATGAGGAAGTGTTGAATCATATCTGGAAAAATCTCTTAAATATTAGGAACAAAAAGGACTACATTTCGTGTCCTGTTTCTTCTTAGTTAGGCCTTTGTAATATGCTGTCCCTACCTTGTGGTGGACTACTACTAATAATAATATTAATAATATTAATAATATTAATAATAATAATATGATGATGATGTTGGAAGGGACCTTGGAAGTCATCTATATATAGTGCTGCCCATCCATATTCATCCTTACTATTTTAAAAATTTGAATTCCAGGTGCATTCATATATTATACGTATATTCTGGTGCTGAATCAATTCACAATTAACTGTGAATGGCCCTTTAGGTTGTCTGCAGTGGAACAGATGACCTGTGCATGTAGACGACCTGTGAATGTAGACGACCTGTCTCCAGTAAATCATAAACATCTCAATCTTATTGTTGGGCCATGTTATAAGAAACTGTCTCTGTATTTCAATATGAGAGGAGAGAAACTGATTAAGTGTTTGAGATAAGGTTATGTGACACCACAGGTTAGAAATACCTGAGCTAAAATTGGCTTACTGCCCAATACCTACATTTGCAGAATATGTAGCCAGGTGGGACTGAATATGCTTTTAAGGAAATCTCTGCTAGCAACTTGGCCAAAACATTGCCAAGCCCTGAATAGCAGTTAACTGTTTTTGTTTTGATTCAGATTACCCATGCTCCCCACATATTAATCTCAAATGTAACAAGTTAAATAAAGACATTTAAAAGAAAGGTTCTTGAGTAGCATATTTTATTTTAATCTTTATTTGCCAATAAAATGTTTGAACTTAAAAAAAATAATTCTCCTTACTGTCACCACTTAAATATAAACTATCCTATATATAAGGTAGGCAACCTGTATTCAGAAAGTTGACATATTTATCCTGCAGATCAATGGTAATAGATGGTAAAGGTAAAGGTTCCCCCGCACATGTGTGCTAGTCGTTTCCGACTCTAGGGGCTGGTGCTCATCTCCGTTTCAAAGTTGAAGAGCCAGCGCTTGTCCGAGGACGTCTGCATGGTCATGTGGCCGGCATGACTAGACACCAAAGGCACACAGAACGCTGTTACCTTCCCACCGTAGTGGTCCCTATTTTTCTACTTGCATTTTTACGTGCTTTCGAATTGCTAGGTTGGCAGAAGCTGGGACGAGTAACAGGCGCTCCCTCTGTTATGTGTCACTCGGGATTCGACCCGCCAAACTGCCGACCTTCTGACCGACAAACTTAGCGTCCTAACCCAGATTTGTCCATTTTCCTGGGTTTTCTGCAGTGCTGTTCTTGCTGTGGATGCTGTGCAATCCTGCAAATAATTTGGATATGGAGCTCATTTCCAAACCTCTGTAAGATTTTGAGATGGCTGCCTGGAGATGTTTCCTTTCTAATATGTTTTTTTAACAAATCTTTTCAGATGGGGTGAAGCCAGAAACAAAGGCACTTCTGACTGCCATTTCTAAGAAGAAGCCCAAGGCAGGGAAGGGAGATTCAGCAAAAGAGGATGAAAGTAACAAGGTGGATTCTGCTCATCCTGTTCATATCACTCTTTTTTTTAAAAGATACGTCTTTGATTCACAGAAAAAAATGATTCAGTCTTGAGCCATGTTTGAACACCAAAATGGCTTGATGGCGGGTTCCATACACTGTTCACATACTTTCTCTCTTTCTCTCTCTCTCTCATTCCCTCTCTCTCTCTCTCTTTCTCTCTCCCTACCTCTCCCTCTGCCTTTCCCCTTCTTCCCTCCATCATGCTTTCCAGTTCCAGCCTGTTGTGGTATAGGTACAGGTACATGATACTCTTTTGCAGGTAGTAGAAATGTTTTCATATTAATATATTCTATGTAAACCTTTTCATATTTTTGATAATTGCGTATTATTATTGTGTCAATAAACAAAATAAATGGAAAACTTGATGAAAAGTGAAATGCAAATACATCTGAAATTAAATTGTTTACATTCTTATATGTTCAAAAATACAAAAATACACAAGTTATAGGGCAAGGGTTATTTTGTGAATGAAGTTTGTATTTTGAGTAATATTTTAACTGGCTTCAGTTTCAAAACATCTTCAGGGATGTACATAATTTCATGGCATATACTGTTTTGTGGCTCATAATGGCTTGAATAAATGTTTGCATGTACACCTATGTAAATGTGAAATTAATCTTTCTTTTTTTCTCTCCCCATTCCAAAAAAAATTGAGAGAAGAATAAAATCTCTCTGGTCATTTCCCTGAATAAAATAAATACTATTCAACATCACAGAAACATCTTCATGTTTATTACCAAAATAACAAATTATTAAAAGGTTTTTTTACTTGTTTATTAGTTTTATTTTGCTGAAACAATAGTAAAGTATACTTTTAAAACTTATTAAGTCCCAGTTTCAGTTCCCCTTTTCTCTCCCCATACAAAATCACTTAATCTCTAGCAAAACCAAAAATTGGAAGGGAAAATCCAAGATCAACCATATTTAGAAAGTGGAGCAAGGTCAGCGTTTAGGCTTTGGAGTCTACTGGATATTAACTAAATTTTGGAGGATTTCTCTGGTCAGAGATAGATCCCAGAAGGTGGTTTTTTTTTGTTGCCCATTAAACTTAGGAGTATTAGTTATCATAATTTACATGCTTTCTTAGAGTTTTGCCAATTTAAGAAATGAGAGCTAATTTCTAATAACTGCTGAATATAAAATTCTTTACATTACTAAAATTAATTTCTGAATGTTTTGTATATTTCTGATGGGGAAAATGTCACGCATAAAGGAGCAATAAAGACAGTTTGGGATGTTTATGGTTGCTATTTATTGTGACTTTTTTCTAGGGTTATTTTGGGGGGAGAGATAATGTATTGAGTGGTCTTTTTTACCACTTTTGCTCCACCTTTTATTCAAAAGGTCACAGTCCTGTATTTTTCCTCTGATGACATAATCTTAAAACCTTAACCTAAAGTTAAAATTATATAAGGTATTGCCATAGGTTGACTGGACTGTTTCAAAAAGTAAAGTAGCGTATAAATATAATACATAAATAAAATAGTAATAGAGACAAGGATGAATTTCAGATAAAAACAAGAAAGCTCTCCTGAATATTAAGAACTATTCCATTTTCAATTGCTCTACATGATGAAAGACTTGATAATAATAATAATAATAATTTAATTGATAGGGAGGCTATAGGAAAAAAAATCTGGAAATGAGGAATTCTATATTGTAGCCTTGCATGATAGATTTTGCTATCTAACCTAACTTGGTTTGGATTCCTTTAAACTAAGCTATGGACACTTTTAAATCATTACCTAAAGCTTGAGTGATAAACTTGGGTGATTTCTGCTGAGTGAGTTCCAGCTGACGTTTTAGTTACAACCCCTAGAATTATGGGCTGTACTTTTAGTATAATCTATAAGTAATTCAACATTTAGTTATTGAATGAATAGCTTCTGCTATTCAGAGGTACAGAAATAAAAGTTATAGAGGAAAATAGACATTTTATTTTCATATCAGAAGCCTTCCCAGCAATTTTCGGTGTTTGCCAGGTGACCCAGATCGGATTATAATTTCCATTACGCCACGACTTCTAATCTTTTTTTTCATAAAGCATAAATAGCCCTTTTAATAGAGTTTTCATATATGCATATCCATGAACATAGAAAAGTGAGCAAGTGCATGTATTGTCAATAATACCCACAACCAATGGTGGGATTCAAATATGTGAACAACCGGTTCTCTGTGTGGATGCCGCCTCCGGAAGTCCATCCTGGGCCTGGGCAAACAAAAACTAGTTACCGATTCTGCCGAACTGGTGCAAACTGGCTGAATCGCACCACTGCCCACAACCCTTTTTTCATGCTAGTATCTTTATTTACCAATTAAAAGTGTAACACAAGTAGTCCTCAATTTATGACCACAAATGAGCCCATAATTTCTGTTGCTAGGTCAGACAGTTATGGAGTTTTTTCTCCATTTTATGACCTTTCTTTCCCACAGCTGTTAAGTGAATCACTGCAGTTGTTAAGTTAGTTAAATGAATCTGGCTTCCCCATTGACTTTGTTTGTCAGAAGATTGCAAAAAGTGATCACATGACCCTGGGACACTGCAACCATCATAAATACGAGTCGGTTGCCAAGTGTCTGACTTTTGATCACCTGACCCATGGAGATGCTGCAACAGTCATAAGCGTGAAAACAGCCATAAGTCAGTTTTCCAGTGCCATTGTTGTAACTTCAAATAATCACTAAACAACTTCTTGTAAACTGAGTACTACCTGTATTTCATTATATGCTGCTCAGAGAACATACGTTGGGCAGCAAAATACATATTTTAAAACATGTTCCTGGGGCAACAGTGGTTTAAATCTCCAGCCCACTTAATGTAAGTCTTTGACTCTCTTATCCAATTGTAACCTAATTGTGGAAAATGGTCACTAACCTAGCCAGCAATTATAAGATAAAGATGGAAGGAACTGAAGAGAATCAGGTATTCCAGGTGCAGATTCCAAAATAAATAGAAGCATAAAATGTGCAACATAGAGGAGCTGAGCTGAATGTGAACTCTGGACATCCAGCCTTTACTTATAATTAATATGTTACAGTCTACTAACCCCCAGTGTTTCATTAAAACTGTAATCTCCCTACTATAGTCTCAGTTATTATTTACAATTTAGTTGCTTAGTATCTTTTACAGAACTTCCAATGTACAAATAATAGAAAAACAGTTACAGAATTGCTAAGAGAGATGGTGGACTGAATGTGTTCAAATGGAGACTGTCCAGAAGCTTTAATTTGAATTCCTGCTTACCAGCCCCTTCAAGTGTGGGAGGGAGAAGGTCTCACACATGTATGTTTATCCATAACATTCCTACAAAAATGATGGTGTGAAGAGGTACGGTACATTTTCATTAAAAATCTGAATAATAGGTGCTTGATTTGCCATTCAGGGCCCTGAAAAACAAACCACATAAAAATATAAAGGTAGGCTGTAGATTCAGCTATGTAGATATGAATCTGTTAGCTCCAATTGTGCAGGAGCTCTTGTTAAAAGGTGTGCTTCTGAGCATAAGCAGAGTGCTGAAAAAAATACCTCTATTTTAGGTAATGCTGAATCTTTCCATCTTTGTGCATGCAATAATTTTGCTGCAGTAACCTTGTTCCAAAACCAAAGCATCATGATTTTTTCCCAGTTGTTTATCAATCAGTCCCAAAAGAAAAGCTTCTGGTTTCAAAACAGCTGGCCCTTTCCTGACACCTCTCCGTTTCTCTCCAGTTGTTGGATTGGGCCTACAAAGGTATTCAGCTACTCCAAGAAGAAAGCTAAACTGTTTTGCATGCTTTTTCTTTTCTTACTGCTATATTGGCTCCAAGCTCAAAAGGTCTAAAGTTACATTCCCCTCACTTTTACACATGTTTAAAAGTGGAACAGTTCTAGAGAAAACGTACTGAACATTTCCAAATGTGTGTGGATGCTCACACATAATAAATCGGGAAGTCCAGTGCATTATATTTTATTTATCTGTGCATATGAATGCAGGTTAAAATGGTTAATTCAGGTTTGCTTCCTCTCCTTTTATAGCTTGTGATGCCTCAGGAACACTTTGTGCCGAAGCTACTGTATAAGATGCTTATCTTCCACTTTAACACTTTTTTTCTATTTCCCCTACTTTTTTCTTGCTTTCATCATACTCCTTTACTCTTCTAGATAGTCTAGGATTTAATAATTGTTGCTTTGTTTGGCTCTTTTGGAAACTTTACTCCTAACACTAATGACCCTGCAACTGACAATGTTTAAAACGCCATATTTTGCCCTTTGGTGCAAACATCTGGAAAGAAGGCATTTGTAGACATATTTCAAAGTATTATTTGTGTGTGTCCCTATCTAATATCATTTAGAATGGACTGTGGGCAACAGGAATAGTTCTAGACCAGGGGTGTCAAACTCAATTTCATTGAGGGCCGCATCAGCATTGCGGTTACCCTCAGGGGGCCGGGTGGGTATGGCCAGGGTGGGCGCAGCCTACTGGGTGGGCGTGGCCAGCTCTACGCATCAAGGGTGCCTATGGGGGCCTGGGCAGGAGTGGGACAGATCTGAGGGTCTCTGGCAGAAGGAGGGTCTCTGGGCCAGGGCCAAGGCAGTGGGGGCCGTTCCCTCACTGTTTCCAGGATGGCTTCGCGGGCCGCATGAAACCACTTTGCGGGCCGAATCCAGGCCCCGGGCCTTGTGTTTGAGATGTCTGTTCTAGACAAACAGTATACATTAAGTTGCCTTAAAAAGACATCTTTGCTTTTGAACTATCTCAGTATTTCACTTTGTCTTCTTCCACTATGAACTCTGAATTAATAAAGGAGACAAAGCTGTTTCTCTCTCCCCCACCCCACCCCGCTCCAATCTACAGTAGTTAATTCTGAAAGAAAAACAGAAACGCACCCAGGAACTTTGATTATAATGTACTATTACCCTGATCTCTGGCTACTGTCCTGAGGCTGTTGGATATACATTCAGAAAATAAGTGAAATGGTGGAACCAAATGATTACAAGAAAATCAAAGCTTTTAAAGACATTTGTAAAATGAACAGATGTTCAAATGTTCTTTTATTTGGGCTCCAGACAGACGCAGCTGAGATTTTGCTTTCATCCTGGTAATCGGTGCATTATGGTGTAATTTGTAAAAGTGGCATTAAAAATATTAACAGGGTCATATTGTGATCTACTGACTCTTGTTTCATTAAGCCGTGAAGCTCCAGAATGGCAGCAAGGGAAAGGATTAAATGTTGTGGAACATGTCGCACCGCTAGCATCTGCTGCAGGAGACAATACCCGTAATTACTGCAAAAGTAAAAGGTTTGAAGCAGATACTGAGAAAAGCCAGAGAATGACAAATTGATACCAATACCCAGGGCTTAATGCAGCATTTTCGTTGGAGAAGAAGGTATCTGTTGAATGGGGTCGGGTGGGGTGACCTTTATAAAGTTGCTTCTAGGAAGGGAGTTTCTCCCCTCTGGTGGAATTTATTTAAGCTTCATTTAAGGGCATGATCCCAAAGAGTTCCGTTGCCAGCTCTGCTTGTCCCAGTTGGTTGATGACAATCATGCTGATCATATTTAAGCTGGAGCTGCAGTTCTCTTTGTAACACTCAATAATGTTGTAGCAACTGGAATGTGACTTAACAACGTAGCCAGGAACACCCTTTATTTTGCCACCATTTAGTAAAGCATTGGGGCTGAAAGGAAATCCAAATCCTGCCATATTGTGGCCTTTTATGCCCAGCTCCCTCAGTTTAAATATTTAACCGCAAGTCTGTTATACCAGAGCTGCTTCCCCATCTAGGAGCCCTTCAAGATTCCCAAGGGACACATTGTTCTCTTATCAGCTGAAAGTGTAATACAGTTAGATCAAAGGATAGGATGTGGTAGTTCCTTTCTGCCCAGGCAAGATGCCTCTTCCATATCTGAGTCACCACAGTTGCACTTGGAAAACAAGATGTGATTAATATGGTGCCTCGGGCACTGCGTTTGTAACAAAAGCCAAGTCCTGGCTTGTACATGTGAGAGAAAAAAGAAGAGCTGGAGTGATCAGGTGTTGGTTATCACGGACAATGCTATGAGAACAGACTCCTAACTGCCACTCTTTAAAGCCATTCAGAAGGGGGTGTGAAACGGTATGAGCTGAAGTGGCTGTTTGAAGTGTTCTGAGCGCAGAACTACACACTTTGAGTTCCAAAATGTTCTCCAAACTCAGGAAAATGGAATATTTCACAATTTCTTGTTCCAGCATGTCTCAGCTGCTACCTTCTTGTTTTTTTTAATTTCTCCAAGCTTGAATGTGAGTGCAGTGTGTTTGTCACAGGCCCGTAGTTAGCTCCAAAGACTTGGGAATCAGAGAGAAGATTTGAGAAGGACCGGCTGGGCCTGCTGTATTGCAATTTATGCACAGTAAGAGCATAAGCTGCATTCAGTTATCTTATTGCATTTTGTTCTTGTACACCCACTGCAAAAAAATAAAATAAAAAAATCCTCCACCTTATTAAAAAGTGGTTCTCTTCCCCATCAACCCCTCAAATTAAATACAAGAAAAATCACATCTTCCTCCTTGCTTCTAAAATGTGTGATTTATTTACAACAAATTGTTGCTTTCTCCAGTACGTTGTTTTCTAGGTTTTTGGACTTCCCCCATCCAAAAAAACAAAATAAGTGATAAACGAACTCTTGTCCCTCCAATCGCAATTAATGTACTCACATAAAAAAAGTCTTCTTTGCTGTGGAGCAAACTCCTTAAATAAAACAATCATGGGGGCTTTGTTGTTATTCTAAGGTCGAGGTTAATTGGGATTCTCATTTTCATGTTCTTTTCCATGTGGAATATGACGGCTACATTTGGGTAGCCACCATTGAAACAAACACTCTGTATTTATTTACAGTAAATGTTTCTCCCTCCCATACAGTCAACAGATAATGAAATCACTACTCCAAGAATTAAACTTTGAGGTGTAATAAACAGATCCCAGCAACACAAGGAAAATTCCCACACCTAGTGGGAGTTTTTCTTAGTCTATAATAGAGTGGGCATCCACATTCTACCAAACAGAAGGAAAGCAAATCTGGAATCTCTAGGCAAGAACCATCAATCAATCCCAATCCTGTACAGAAAGTCTTATTGGTATGCCCACGCAGTGCCAGAAAAATGTAGATTGGGGCCAAGGAAATGTCAAGGAACTTGCTCCTAAACTATGGGCCTACAGTAATGGGCCAATAAAAGAGCAGGGAAAGATTCTATTCTTCTTGTAATTCTTGTTGGGGCTGAAGGAAAATCAGTTAAGCACATGTTCAAAGACTGGGAACTATGTAGGAGATAAGAAAAATGCTGACAGATATTTTTATGGTCTTTTAAAAACATCTTTGGTAAAGGAAAGTTAGAGTTCATGAGTTGTAACATAAGATTTGCGTGTATTCACCCATCTCTTTCTTTTCAGGTATATTACTCAATGCAGAAATATGCACTGTGCTATATGGTTGTCAAATGCAAGCAAACAACAAACATAAGAGGGTTTTTTTTAAAAAAAAATGTAAGCAGTACCAAATACAAAACATAATCTTGTTGCAAGCATTATACATTAGGAAGAAGCCTCAAACTGATGGAGATGTTTTCACTATTTATCCATTTTCCATGGGACATGCTGAAGTGAATCCACTGTTAATCTCTTTACTGTCTTTAATGCCATATGTATTGTTATTGTTTAATAATAATAACAACTAGATAACCCGTGACCTGATGGTTATCATTTCAGAGATATTTCCTGACCTAAATAGAGAAATAGTATGATCATGGGTGGGCAAAAGAGGAGTGGGAGCACTATCAATTTCCTGCCAGCTTCTCCAATGACTTTCCTTGAAACAAGCTGGCAGGGAGTGTTCTAAATGATGGTCACATGACCATGGCTGATTGCGGTGACATAGCCATATGGACAGCACTAAGCGGTCACAACTTTGACAAATTTCAATCCCATGGGAATCAAGGATCCAGGATTTTGGATGCATTCTGTAAATTAGCCCATTTAAGGTAAATTGATTCAAAAATGGTTGCCCAGGGACGCACTATTTTCCCAACTGAAAGTTACAAACAAACAACCAGATGCGTTTAGTAGTAGACAGATTTGTTTACAGTTGTATGCTACCTGACTCTCAATAACTCCGGGCAGCCCATGATAATAATGGTTCTGAACATGTTTAAAAATCTTCTCTTGACCAATTTTCAGTAGGCTGCAGTATAAATAGAACTCACATTATATTATGACCATGGGTATCCACACTACTTGCATGTCACATGTAATTACAAAATGAATGGCGTTTACACTGCAATACCATGACACACATTTGGTCATTTGGCCCTTTCTTCCACCCATAGATGCCATGCTATGACCATACATTTGTGAATTTATATTGAAAAAATAAGAGAACAAGGGGCTTGTCCACAGCTTCTATTATTCCCTCTAATGCAATAATCAAAACATTTTGAATCTTCTACCATCAGAACATAGAATCCATGGAACAAATTAATAAGAATAGAGAATCCTGTGGACAGTTTTTTTTTCTTTACCTTTCAACAACTACTTCTCATTTTATGTATACCCTATTAACTGTATGCATACTTCTGCATTTATACAGGAATGCAGTTCTTACCCTCCTCTCCAAATTCTAGAATGGTTGGATTCCAAATAAATTTTCTCTTAGGAATTAACACATTGTTGGTCATCACCTAGTAGTTTCCTTTGTGTTCCTTTTATTTTTGTTCTCTTCGTCTCTGTTATGGAATTGTCAACAATTTTGCTACCTGAGTTTGTAAACTTTCATTGTCTGTTTGTGTAAAAAAGAAAAAAAAACCTTGCTATCCAACTTGATTGCAGATTCAAAGAGAAAAGATAAAACGCAAATTTGAATTAGTTGTGTAGATGGGGATATCTTGAACAATAAAACTGTTGTGCAAAGGTACCATGAGGTTTTTTGGAGTGGTTTCGTCTGGACATTTTCATTCATGGCATCCTATTCCCTTTTGAGCCATCTGAAGATACACAGTATGTGAATATTGAAGATGCAGAAACAAATCTCATTCTAGCTGATACATGTTTTTCGGGGGGGGGGAGAAATAGATTTGATTCATAAACATTTCTTGATGCAATGTTTCTCTTTTGATCAAATAGCTAAAATTACTGATGTCCACTCATCTCAAATTCAGGTGCCATTGAAGGTTTTTTGTTTGTTTTTGCCTTCATGTGCTGAAATGCCACCTCTGATTACTCTGGGACGTAAATGCTTCTCTGTTCTTGGTGACTCCATAAGAATCAGTTGCTCACTTCTAGTGTTATTGGGTGAAAGAGGAGATAGAGAAAGGCCATCCAGTTTGTTCACGATCCTGTATCAATGTGCAACATGAGTCTATAGACTAGGAGAAAGGTCACATTCCCCCCCCCCCCGTTCCATTCTCCCCCTCTCCCTTTCTCTTATTTTGTAAGGTCTTATCTATTATTACTGTATGCCTCTTCCATCCATATGGGACCCAGTGGCTTATAATCAGTAGTTCACTAGAACAGATATATTCTCCTCATACTTCAAAATAATTCAAATATAAATATTTATAACTAAACCAGCAAACTCTTATTTGGCAGATATACTGCCTTTCCTCCAGGAGCTTGAAGCAGCTTCTGTGGGGATCTCACTCCATTTTATCCCTATGACAGCACCCCTGTCAGGTAGATTGGGCTGAGAGGGAGTGACCCAGTGAGTTACCTTGTCTAAAAAAAAAATCTGAGTTTTGAGCCTTCCCAGTGAAGAGTCTGTATTTACAAAAGAATGGATTACACTGAGTACTGCAATATTAATCCTGTGCATTAGAAACTCCAGGTGTTATTTTTTTTTCTTGAAGGCGCCATCTTAAGTGTTTGGCATTATTTGCACGATAAATGCTTAAGTGCAAGACTGAAATAGAGGAGAAGAAATGTTTCTATTTATACAGCAAATAATGGCAACTATTGTTTCAAATAAGTGCATAGAGGTTATATAATGAAAGCTGAAGCAATTCATCAAATTCCAATATTTATATCAATGTGAATATTCTTTATAACAATATAAAATTGATGCATTGATCCATATTATTTAATATAGTGATATTAAAGTAAGTCACTAATTGCTTGCTTGCTTGCTTGCTTGCTGTGTGTGTGTGTGTGTGTGTGTGTGTGTGTGTGTGTGTGTGTAAATTTTTTGGATTGCTAACAAAGAATTAAAGGGAGAGTGATATGCATTTCAAACTTATTTGTTCTCATCAGTCAGCCTGGGCCGAGAAGCAAGGGAGATATGTGTTAAGCTAACAAAGCGAGAAAGAGCCAGTGGTTTAAAGGTTAGAACAATTGCCTAAGGTGCAATCGGCCCAGGTTCGAATCTCAGAAGGGTATGGCTGACTGATGAGAACAAATAAGTTTGAAATGATCATATCGGTCTCCCTTTATTCTTTGTTAGCAAGCCTTGGGTTAGGCTGAAACAGGAAATAAGATTTGTCCCGTGTCTGGGACCAAGCAAGTGTATTCTAAATGCTTAACAAACATTTAACACATAGCTCCCTTGCTTCTCAGCTAACAAAGAGAGAGAGAGAGCGCCTGTGGCCTAGGGGTTAAAACAACTGCTTAAGATGCAGTTGGCCCAGGTTCGAATCTCAGAAGGGTATGGCTGACTGATGAGAACAAATAAGTTTGAAATGATCATATCGGTCTCCCTTTATTCTTTGTTAGCAAGCCAAAAAATAATTTTACACAAATATGAGCTGCCACTGCTGTGGTTACTGCCTGTAGATGGGCAGTATGATTTCCTGTCGTAACATTTATATTCAAAAAGTCCAGCAAAAATGAATGGCACATATTAGCAAATTTGAGTATTAATGACTCCATCCTCAGCCTGGCCATCTCCTACAGTTTAAGTGAACTGCAGTTTGAGCAAACGTGATGTGTTTTAACTGCTCCTTTCTAGAAAAAGCCAACCAGGAGCAGGGACTATGAAGTAGTTTCATAGTCCATGATAAAGTCAGAATTCTCTAGAAATATGACTAATGGTTGGATTTGAAGACATAAATGTCACTCTGAGAAATTATGTGTGTGTGTGTGTGTGTGTGTAATGAGAATAATTGTCGTGAATTCATTCCTGATGAAAAATGTGGGGCAATAGCATACTGAAAAGGGACGTGGTGGCTCAGTCGGTTAGGACGCTGAGCTTGTCGATCAGTGCTGCGTAACAGAGTGAGCGCCTATTACTCGTCCCAACTTCTGCCAACCTAGCAGTTCGAAAGCACGTAAAAATGCAAGTAGAAAAATAGGGACCACTACGATGGGAAGGTAACAGCGTTCCGTGCGCCTTCGGTGTCTAGTCATGCCGGCCACATGACCATGGAGACGTCCTCGGACAAGCGCTGGCTCTTTGGCTTTGAAACAGAGATGAGCACCGGCCCCTAGAGTTGGAAACAACTAGCATGCATGTGCGGGGGAACCTTTACCTTTACCTAGCATACTGAAAAACCTGTCTGACAAATCTTACAAGTAGATACCTGGCTAGACTACACACACACACATATGCTAAATGACTACTAATGGTTAGCTAGTGAAAGCTGGAAGTGAGGGCAAGATGTCTGGTATCCAGGTTTTGTTCCTGTTTGATTTGATGTGTGCTTGAGTTGTTTTTAGGCAGCCTGAAAGAGGAGGCTTTATGAGATACCTTGCCCTCTGACAAAAGAGATTTGTTTGGAAAGCACTATCTGTCTCAAGTTACTGAAATGGGTACCAGGAGTGGGAGGCACAGTAGCTTTGTCCAGAATCATTTACTTCAAATGCTAACACAGCATGCTCTTTGAAAAAGCAACAAAGACTTCTTCAGTTGGTACATAAAGCTTGCTAATTTACAGCATTAGTTTTGCTGGCTTGTTCTCTTTCTTTAATTAGGAATTTTAATCAGGACATGCTGTGTATTAGGTTGTTGGAACTGTAGTGATGGAAGGATCATCTGTCTACAGGCTTGCCCCTTCACTGCACTTTGGCGTGCCCCTTCTACCTGTGGGCATCTTTCATTCTCTCTGCCAGATCGTCTATTCTCTGAATAATGCATATAAATCTCTTCCAGCTTGATTAGTGGATTTTAGATTAGAAACAGTAAGGAGATTTTTCTTTCTGTTCCACATTATTTTTATTAGTTGAAATTAGTATACATAGGATGAAAATGGACACCTAAGCCTTTGTTACAAGGTACATAAATCTGAAAGCATGAAGAATTAATACAAATTGTCCAAAATGCTGGCCACATTGACTAGCTAGCCCATCAAAATACAGTTTCCAAGGACTATCTGAGAATGACAACGTAAACTGGAAATGTATTTGTTAAATACATTTGCATGGCTGCCCAACCCACACACAGTGACTCTGACTGGTTTTACCATTAAAATTCCACAATATAACCCACCCACCCCTAAATTCATTATGGCACACTTTGGCAATTTAAGCAAGGAATACTTTTTATACATAGATTGTTTTCCCCAGAAGAATCTCCACATTTATTTAATTTCTTGAGGTAGTTATACAGCTCACTTTTTAGATCCAACTCTCATAAGAAGATGTAGAACAATTAAATGTGATGAATAACACATGAAGCATCAAACACACAAGAACATGGCACACAAAGGAAACTCAGAGGCCCCAAAATCATAGGTATCACTGTTAAAGAAAGCAAGGTACATTTGTACAAGGCATGTATAATTCTGTAAGAAGGGACTTTCTTATACCTACATTAATATTTAACCAGAGGGACCCTGGTGGCAGTGGGAGTTGGCTTTGAGGCTACTTAAATTGAGGAAGTCCTGCTTGCTGTCTTTGGAAACTGGTGCCGTGTGTTTTCCGTGGTTCTTCCTAGTAAGGCAGAAACAAGAGCCACAAACCTTTGCTTTCTTTGGCCATGTTATATGCAAGTGTCATTTATAAAGACCAAAGAAAACAACAACTCTTGCCGTCTCCCATTTTCTACTTTGCTAGGAAAGACTGATTAATGAGAAATTGGAAAGTTGGAAATTGCAAACCTAGCAACCTGAGGTCAAATTCGTACATCCTTGTTCCCTGGTTAGGTGGGGTTTTTTTCAGCGCAAATGACTGATATTTCATCACTGTGATCTGCCTTGGCATCATAATGAGAGAAAGCTTTATTTGTAGAACAGAAATTGAGCCACTGATGTATAATTTGGGGCCATTAATTTATGATGAGAAAAGAGTTGATATTTAGAAATGCATGCCACCTGGTTAACAATTGTAGCATCTGAAAATTTGGAATTATTTCACTCCAGGGCTCCCCTTTGCAGTCAATTAACAGAGTCATGAAAATGCCTACTAAACACTTGAAAAGACCAAATCTAAATCCCATCACCTTCTTTTTATCCTTAGCCGAACGTGCAATGTAAATTCATTCTTAATTATTCCAGTTTTAAAGTAATGCTTTTTCCCTCTCTCAACACAAGCTTTGCCATTTGAAAGATGTGTATTTCCTCATAGGCAATGTGGATGGCCATGTGGTCAGGGACTGGAATCTATGCAGCTGTTTTGAGGTATTGCAGACATGCCCCCTATTCTGCTAACTACTAGGCATTGTTTTCCATAGAAATTTTGGCTTGGACTGCTGGAGAGATCAAACCTCTGATTCCCACAGCTTGCAGGGTGTCTGACAGAGCATAATGTGGGATTGTCATATATGCAAGTTTAGTGTTCTTCTTAAAAAGCATTAGACCTGTTTTTTAAACACAGGTTAAGTGCACTTTTAAAGAGGGATAAATCTGTAATTTAAAAAAGAGCCCTAGTCCTGCATAGACAGAGGATTAAGAAATAAGTGGTTAGAATGCAGCATTGGAGGCTAACTCTGCCAAATTCAATCCTGACCAGCTCAAGGGTGACTCAGCCTTCCATGTTCGGTAAAATGAGATTGTTGGGGGCAATATGCTGACACTGCAAATCACTTAGGGAGGGTTGGAAAGCACTATGAAGTCTATATATATAAGACTAAGTGCTATTGCCATTAGCTGCTTCTGTTGACGAGGGAATTCCTACAGTATGCCTATACTTTTGGCTGTTTATAATACTTTGCGGGATAAGTATTTTGTCTACTATTACACATTTTGTATGTTCCATTTGCTACTTTTGGGTGTTGCCAGTCACAGCCACATATTGCAATGATTAGTCCTCAGACTGATGAGGATTCAAGAGGCAGCCCATCTTTTTTTTAACCAGTGAAGAGATTCACCAATTTGTAGGTTCACAAAATAGCAGTAAAAAAGAAAGAGGAAAATACTATCAGGCTAGCCCAAGAATGATGAAAACCAATTCAACCAGAGCTCAATTCTTTATATGATTACACACAACAAACAGAATCTTGCCAGACTAAACACTTACTACTCTCAACCTAGTGGATTCTCCTTGGGAGATTCTAGGAAGTGGCTATTTGAATTTTCTTTCTCTATCTCCTATCCATTTTGGGTTGTGCTGCTTCTTGTCCCCCCCCCCCTTGTGGAATGTGCTTCTTCTTTCCTGGGAAACTGCTGCTTCAGTCCATCAAACCAGATTCCCTCCATGGGCACCAGCTCTGACAAACACTGTCTTAACACATTAAAGACATTGTCAATCCTATGATAAATATTGCAGTTGCTGAAATTCTGACCTCATTCCTTCCTTTACAAATCCTTACCAAATGGACTCTGTGAGTACTGTACTTGGAAAAGGAACCAAAGCAGGCACCACCATTCCAGACAAGCACATACGAACTTGCAATATACGTGAGTGAGAATAAAACTGAGAGTCCGGTCTGTTTCACTTTTAGCCTGAAGACAGGTCAAAAGCCTTGTCCAGTGGACCTCATCACCCCTTAGGTTACCTGCACTGGAGCAGCTTATAGGCAACCTCCCACAATGGCCCAATGGCCCCTCCACACCTTAAAAATAATTGGGGGTGGTGCTGGGTAGATGGACAAAGGCAATCAGGGGAATCTGCAAATACTACCTACAGTTCCCTTTATATTAAAACTATAAAGCAAGCCCTTGCTGCCATCTTCCTCTGGCAAAATAGGCAATGGCAATGAACGTTGGTGCTTTTCTGCTGGTTCATGGACTGGCAAGATACACATCTTAATGTCCCTGTGAGAAAGAAATCCAGTCCCTCTCATTCCCTCTCTGTGGTCAGGCAGGTGTGAAAGACTCCAGTAGACCTGACTGAGAGTGCCCAATGATATGCTATATGTTGTTTTTATTATTATTAAAGTTGATGTTTCTGTTATATATTTTATAACTTTTTTTCATTTTTCCCTCATCATGGGATGGAAACAACAGTGTTGCTGGTCGAGGTGGTCCAGGGCAAGATGCTTTTTGAGGATGGGGGTAAGCCCTCCCAGTGTTCCATTTCCTACTTTCTGTCCTCCTATCCCTCCTTTGGCCATCTCTTTTCTCCCTGTTCTTTTCCTCCTTCTCCCCACTTACCGAGTTGTGGTACCCACTGCTGACTACTTTTAGAGGTATGACACTAAGATCAGAGTAGTGATGGTCAAATTCTAGCATGGGAAGTCACAAGATAATTATTATTTTGTTTCCACAGTAATTTCAATAAACGGGAAATGCAAAATGTCACACCATTCAACAACCTTATGGTGCTATTTAATGAGAGGTTGAATGTTGGGTTCATACCCACTATTCTAAACACATCCCACTCCATGGGATGATCATATTTAAAGGGTTTGTTCAATTATTTTCACATCTTACATACACGTTCATCTTAATGGCTCTTCTATCTGAAGAATCTCTGCAGGATATGCTATCCAAGACTTGGAAAATAGCCATTAATTCTGCCTCTCTTTTTTTATGAAACTTAAAAGCTGGAAAGCCATTTCTCAAGCAGGAATTAGCCTGGCTGTATTTTACACATCAACTAACAAATGAGAAGAAAATCTGAGCAATCTTTGGGGACCAGAGTTTGTTTGCAACTAGACTACTCTATCTGCAACTAGCACTGACAGAAACCTGAGCACTCCATTAAAGCTCCTTGTCCTTTGTTTCTGAAGGCCCTTTATGAACAGAGGTTGTTCATGAGATTGACATTCTGAATCTTTCCTATTCAATGCCCACCCCCCATTCCAAGTTATGGTGGATAAATGACAAGACTGAAAATAAAAAATCCTTGAAAGTTGGACTTGTTCCTAGCATCAAACACCTGTTATGCTAATGAGAAAAATATCTGTTAACAGTGTAAAAGTACAAGCAGACAATGCATTTAACGCTGGGGATTTTCTGCAATTGCACTTAAAAAACAGGCAGCCCGTTTCTCCCCAGATTTCTGCCCCCGCCACAACTGCTAGCAGATGAAGGGCTAATAATTATTATTTAAAGGGAGTGAGAGGCAGCATTCTGATGATGATGTTACCTAGTTGGGCAAGTAAACATCTGTAAGAAACAACTAAGCTCAGAGAGCATCAAAGACCCCACAGCATTCAAACCTAGCACAAAAAAAGTGTTTTCCTTTAGTATAGAGTACTGTACAGGTATCACCATGGTTTGATTTCAGGCAGTCAGCTTGTACTGTTTAACTTGACAATCTATCAGTGGTGTAATGTCTGGCTGTAAACATAGTAATTTGAGTTATGATTTTTTTTATTTAATTACACTGCCTGCTAAAGTGGTATTTTAGTAGTTACAATAACTGAACACATTCAATATGTGATGCTGTACCATCAATATTCACTTATATTAGTAGTAGCAATTTTCTACAGTCGTGTGTACTGATTATTATAATTCACATATAGTGCAGTGGCCTCACATTTGAAACAGGGACACCTAAAGGACATCCAAATCCCTGCCCAGTTATGAAGGTCAGTGTGTGATCTTAAGTAAGCTTAATTTTACAAGCAGTGTTGGGAAGATAGCATATTTGTGTTGCTGTTCTGTTAATGCAATGAACATGTGGGTTTTCAATTTTCCAATCTCAATGACTTTATTATTTTCTTATATCGTCTGTAATGGCCTTCAGTGAGTTAATTACTGTTCATCATTTCTTTACAATGGGAGTATACTTACCATACTGTTTTCTATAGAATTATACAGGCTTGCTGTTTATGAAGAGCTTATCTTTAGAATTTGAACTGTGTTCTCTCACCTTTTGAGGCATTTTCAGTTTACTGCTCAAATTAAAATGTCAGACTGTGCTGTACACTGTATCAATCTCCTTGCCAACTAAATGATTCCATGGAGCCAGGGGCATATACAGTACAGCTGAGATGCCATATGGGGTTGCATATCAGATGATTTGCTATCTGAACTGGGATATCTTTCCAAGGAAGCAAGGCCCTGGATGTGAGATTTCTCACACAACAGTACTAATCCCTTTTTTTGCATTTGTCACTTTATGCACTTGTCATATCAAGGTGGCTTTGGGTGAGAATTATTATAAATGTTACAGTTTTTTAGTCTAGCCGAATTATTATTATTATTATTATTATTATTATTATTATTATTATTATTATTATTATTATTATTATTATTATTATTATTATTATTATTATTATTCAAAAATTGTGGATACCTCATAGATGGCAAGTTCAAGACCTATCAGTTCAAGACTACAATGCCTCCAGAAAACCAACGATCTAACAACTGAAGGTGAAATTATAGTTTCAGTTGATGTTCCAGCATCTTCATATCCACAAATCCAGAACTAGGAAAAGAAGCCTTTGCAGAAGTACTACACAATGCACCAAACCAAACATTCACCAAAATATTCAGGTTTATGGAACACATTGAGCTTTGCCTCAGTACTTATTTCCAATTCAAAGGAAATTTGTTTGTTGTTTGTTACATTTTGGAAGCACCAATCTCCCTCGCAGAGGGAATCTGAGGGATGTACAATAAAGCTTAAAATATAAAAACTGTGTAAAAATTAAAAAAATAGAGGAAAGCAAAGATGATTAATATTAAGAATGATTAATATACAAACCAATCACAGGAACATCCATGCCAGGATCCATAGCCGAGACAGTGAATCAGCTCTAGGAATAATAGCACTCTCCCAGATACAGCCAAAATATGGCTCTGTTACATAGATGATACCACTGTCACAATAAAAAGGGAACTGTTGGAGAAGACGTACAAGACAATCAACATCCTTAAAGGAACACAACATATAAAGAAAGAAGAAAACAAGAAAAACTATCTTTCCTGGTTATCTTAATCAGCAGAAGAAACCGTGGTAAGAATACAAACCTAAGTTTGTAGAAAACCACCCACACTATGTGCTTTGCTTCCAAAGCAACAGTCCAACTGTCCACAAGAGGAGCTACAAGATCAGAATACCAAGGAGACAAGCAGATTACTCCCAAAGCAATAAATATTCACACAGCTTTATCAAACAGTGCTTAGCTACAGAACCTATTGGAACACAACCATCACAACCTATTAAAAGGAGACCTTTCCTTGAAATCAAAAGCTGTTGTGAGACATCCAACAGACTACTACAACCTTTTGGTATTGCAATAGCACACAAATCAACCAAATTCCTTCCAAACATTTTAAACAAACTCGCAAGCCAGATAAGCAAAGAAGAAAAACAAGGAGTAATCTACTACAGAATCAATGTAAGAACCTATGTAGAAGAGGTAAGTAGAAGAATGCACCCATGAACATCAAACTCACTGTCAGATGGTATTTTGAAAATTCCATTATTTCTCCAAATATAGTCAAATTCAGTTCTAATTTCAATTTAGGAAACTGTTGACATTCTAGTAACCCAAACTCTTCTCAGTTATCAACCTCTTCATGATTTTTTTAAATTGTTCATTGACTCCCTCGGATATTTTGTTATATGAAAATAATTTAATAAATATTACTTTGACTAATAGTATTATTAATCCCAAACCACAGGCGACATCACCCAGCAGTTTCATGTAGTTGTTGTATAGGAGGAGAGAAAGAATCAGGACCCGGAAGCATCCTACCAACCCTGACTGGAACCAGCCCTGGAGAAAGGAAGAGAAACATCAAAAAAAGGTACCCCGAATCCCCAACTCACCAAGCCAGCTTAGAGGCATACCATGTCAGCCACCAAGAGATCAAAGAAGATAAGAATAGATGCACCACTGGCATCTCAGCTCTGCTACAAGTCATCAAATGTCAGATATGAAATATCAGGACCACATGCTCAGTTCCAGTTGAACTGATTTATTGCCTATGCACAGGAATCTAATTAACTAACAAGTAGCACTGTTTTGGAGCTAGGTAAAAGTTAACGCAATTCAAGAAGGGTTGGACTTCTTAGAGTTGGAAACGACTAGCACGCATGTGCGGGGAACCTTTACCTTTAGATAAATCTAAGTGCTATTGCTATTGCTCTTCACTCCTAGGGTGGCCCTGAAGGAACTATCCACTCCTGACATTCTTTGCGCATCCCTCTCAAGACCCCACTCCCAATGATGAGGTGGTACAACATAGGACATATGGGATCCCAGAGATTGGATGTGGGTAATTCTGCAAATCCTCCCCAAATGTTTATTTAACATCTCAGGGGGACTGTAATGCTAGAAACGGATGTGAAAGAACATATATTGTCATTTTAGCCTTACTGGCCCTTCCAGGATAATGCAAAAATCTACCTGCCTTTCCCTCCCCTTCCCTGTGTAGGTCCTGGGTTACCTTTTGGCTTCTGTCTTCAGATGTGTCTAGAGAGTGCAAGCCCAAAGATGA
This sequence comes from Vipera berus, assembly GCF_964194415.1. Lineage (NCBI taxonomy): Eukaryota > Metazoa > Chordata > Lepidosauria > Squamata > Viperidae > Vipera > Vipera berus. The sequence continues at coordinate 235,342,827 of NC_138203.1, read as the reverse complement.
GGACATTAGAGAGGATTTGGCGGTCCAACAATCCCTTGAGTTTGAAACTCTCTGGCAGGCTTCCTCCACGTTGCCTGCCAGGTAAAGTGGATCATCTGTCCTTTTTTGGCCTAAGCAGCTTCAATTACCTTGTGTGGTTGTCATTCTTAAGCTGTGAAAAATAGCATAAACTATTCTGCTGTGGAATTTTTATTGTCCCATTTCCAAAACCCCTTTGGGGGTGGGTGGCTCGGTGGGAAGTCCCTATATTTATCGCCTATTGTTTTCAGACAGACCAGCCCCTCCCCATATCTATCCATTAATTCACCCTTAACGAATGCTTTTCTACAGGAAGCCGAAAATGAACACAGCATAAATGTGCTTCAGAACTGAGATTCTTCCTCATCTCCCATTTATCTGTTTATCTTCTGATAGTGAGTGACATGAATATAAGCAGTGTGCAAAGGCCTGACATACTCTTTTCAAACATTCTGTCATTATCTGGACATAAATATCCCACTGAAAAATAAACACCTGCTCTGCGTATGCTTATACAGGATTTTACTGCTTTCAGATCTACATGAGAAAATGCTAGAGTTCAGGTCTATTTTAATTCCTCTCCCTGGCTATTAAACCTGGAGAGCTTCTCCTGATTGATTTTATTTTATATAGCTAATCCCAGGCTTTATCTTGATCTGAATGCCTATATATTTCTTACATTACACTTTTACCACCTTCTGCTTTAATTTTAAAATCCTATCAGGGTAACTGGTGAATTGATTCTCTGCCAAACAATACATATTGCCCTGATTTCTTATTTGAATTTAAATTATTTCCATGGACAATTGGCAGATAACTCAAAAAACTATGGCATAATTTTATATATTTGCCTGTATACCTCAGCTGAAAGCATATATATTTACTTGCCTCATAATATCATTATTCCTATTTCAGGAACTGATTTGATTTAACCAGCATGTTTTCATGGTCAGACCTAAGTCCTTCTTATATGGAGATTAATAAAACACACATGGCACACACACACAAAAAAACCCGACCCACAAACTCTTATCTAATTGCAATTGCTTTTTACCCTTTCATCATGAACTTCAGGGAGTTGCAGTTGTTTTGTCTCTGCAACAACCTTCTGAAATAGGTGAGCCTAATGGCTGGTGCTCAGCTCTCAGATATAAAAGCAAAGCAGGAATTCAAATAAAAATACTGTACATTCAGCTCCTTCTCTTTTGCCATCCTGTGCTTGGGAGGGAGGGGTGTAGGGGAGAGGAGCAAAGGGAGGGCTGTTTTCCAGGATGTTTGTGCCCGTCCAGTAATATTTATTCTCACCAGAATTGGTAACCCACTCACTACACAGGTAATCCTGTCTCCACTCCTGGGAGGTCTGCACCATGCAAAATCGTTCCTGGGAAGAAGGAAAGAACCTGTGAAACACAAATGATTGGCAGGAGTCCTTCAGATTTCTGTGGTTAATGTACCAGTAATAAGATAAGCCTTATCTTTCAATGTTCGTGGAATGGAGACCTTGATGGAAAACAGGCTCTGGGGTTAATACAGTTTGATAGATAAATGAGAATAAAATAGAGGGAGCAGGAAAGTCTACTGTATCTGAGAAAATAAACACAAGGGGGGGAACCCTCTTCCCCAATATGGGTGTGTGTGTTTAATATATATGTATAAATTATTTGGTTCTGCGCGTATTTGCAATGTCTGCACCCTGTAATAAGAAGGAGACATCTGAGATAAAAATCTCTCTCCACCTGCCATTCAAAATGACAAATGCCGCCATCCATTGCCTTGCTTCTGCTCAAATCAAGATACCAACCGAGAATAGACAGAAGGAGACACCAACAGCCTTTGAATGTTTCCGATGGCCCATTCATTTAGTCTGAGTGAGGGTGGGAGGACTTCATGTCTTTAGAATGGCAACCTTCTATTGGTTTCTGTCCTTTGTTCAAGCAGTTTAATGTACCAGTCACAAGACAGCGCAAGAGTGTACAATGCTATCATCTCTGTTTTAAGCTACCACCAAAACTGTGAGGCAGAGAAGGAAAGCAACTCTTGGAGGATGGTGGTAAAAGCTATAGATGTGTGCTACATTCCTAACTCGAAGCTAGATAGGTCATCCTTACTCCTGGTTCCCTTGCTTTCTGAAATTTGCTAATTTGTACAGCTCCTGGAAAACTGATTTTATCACAGCCAATGTTTTGGATCTCACCAATACTCCATTGCTTAGTCTGCTCTCATTGTGCTGGTCAAGCGTGTTTATCAGTGCTGGTGGGATGTACAGCTCTAAGGAGAACTTCACCATGTTGCCTCTAAATGTAGAACATTGTAGAAAGCTCAGTTTCTACCCAGTACACAGTTTAGAAAATATTTATTCAACTCTAGCAAGCTTGGGACAGACTAAGGAGAGTACTCCTTGATAGTAAATCTTGGTTTTTCTGTGGTCAACTTTGACTTATGTTCCTGTGTATTGTTCTTTTCTTAGCTCTTGTTTTCTTTCCTAGCCTTTTGCTATTTTTAAATCCTAACCAAGAGTTACTTTGATTACTGAAGTGGCATACAAGTTGATAGATGGATAAGTAGATACATGATAGAGATAGATAGATAGATAGATAGATAGATAGATAGATAGATAGATAGATAGATAGATAGATAGATAGACCAAGATGATGGTGATAATTGTTCTGTACCAGCCTGCTACCAGCCCTGCAGATAAGGCAGGGACAACCCCTTTTACAAGAAGGCAAGAGGCTGGAACTAAGCCTGTCAAATTTATTAACATAAAAACATAAACAGAGCAAAGAGAGCAAACACGAACCATGAAACAGGAACTATCAAACGGTTGCCTTCAGCAAACCAGCCCTCCCACGCATTCCCCTTTTATACAGTTCAGGGTGTGGCTTCTCTCTGCCTCCTTCCGAGGTGCCCCATTGCCTTTCTCTGTTTACTCCTGATTGACTGCCTCCTGCGTCGGGCGTCCTTGAACAGGGCCAGCTGTGGGTCATCTTCATCCACGCTGTCAGGCTCACAGCTGGGTCTGCGTCGTGACCAGGTGGGAGGGGCCTGGCTGAGGGCTCTCATCAGCAAGCTCTCCAACCCCCTCAGCAACCTCTCCAACACCCCCCTCCTCCTCCTCTGAGTCGTCCGACCCAAATGCCGAACCCACAGGCTGACCCTGAATCACAACAATAATATAGATAGATATAGATAGATGATAGATCGATAGATAGTAGTTTTAACAGTATCATTCATTCATTTGTTCATTCATTTGATTTCTAGGCTGCCAAGTTGCAAATTAATATAAGAGTGTGTATAAACAGAGTGAAATGTATAACGACAAATAATCAGACAGCCACATGGAGGAAGGCTGAAACTCCAAGAACATGATGTTACAGTTGCTTCACAAATCACCCTGGCTAAGTTCCTATCAGAAGAACCAGATTTTAAAAGTTGAATGCAGTAAGATTAGAGTTATATAGGCTTTAGGGAAAGAGATGAGGGACACTGTTCTAGATAGCAGGACTGCTTCTGGTCCCATAAGATGACACCATTTGGTTGATGGCACCTGGAACACATCAACCCTGCTTGATCTTATAAGATTGCAGAAGCAATTGGAGAAAGGTGATCCGCAAATATCCAGGCCCTAAACTGTGAAAGGCTTTATGGATGACCATCAGCTCCTAGAGCAGGAGTGTCAAACTGCCAGCCCGTGGGCCGGATGCATCATGCCAAAACCACGCCTGTCCCATTGCCGGCAATGGAAAAAAAGTCACAATACGTCACGACACATCATGTGACATTGCGAGTTTGACACCCCTGTCCTAGAGGCTGACTGGTAACTGAGGTAACATGCAAAATAGAAGTGTCACACTCATAACCTACTTGCACCACTGCTTTCTGAACCAGATATATTTTCTGAGAGATCTTCACCGCTTCACATACAACATATTTCAGTAGTTGAAATGAGAGGTGACTATTATATTACAAATTAATACCCTAGGCCCATGGTGGCGAACCTATGGCACGTGCCACAGGTGGCACACAGAGCCCTCTCTGTGGGCACGTGCACTGTCGCCCCAGTCCTAGGCCTTCAGCTGGGTTTTATAAAACCTTTTCACTTTAGGCCTCCGCTGCCGTGTGCTTTTTTGCAAGGTTCAGTCAATCAATCAATTTCATCTTCTTGTGGGGGGAAAAAGATCTCGCAAAGTTGGAATTGATTGATTGAACTTTTTAGTCCCACCAAGTCTGCCATTACCACCGCAGCCATGCCCCACTCGATGGACCATGTCCACCCAATTGGCCACACCCATCCAATGGGCCACGCCCACCCAGCACCTGAAGATACATAAGTGGGTTTTAGGTTGCAAGTTGGGCACTCGGTCTCTAAAAGGTTCGCCATCACTGCCCTAGGCTGAAAAATGTTCTTACTAATCTCTACAAAAATATAATTGTCTTCATTCATTATTTGATGCTTTTTCCTCTTAAAATAATCTGCAAAACATAACATATATAATTATATCAAATACAATATCAAAAGACAATGTAAACATTATAATTAGCATTATTTTAAAAATCTGTAACAAACATTTAACTCTGTGCTTAATACTCATGCAAAATACAAAGCCCCAAATATAAAAAAATAAACTATATTTCTAAAGTCAATGTACAAAGTTCATCTGGGTTGACCAGCAAAAGAGACAAATTCATTCTCGCATCAATGAATCTGAGGAAAAGGCTAGACATAATCAAGTAATGACTTTATATTATGGAACAGAAGGAACCATCAACATGAGTAAATACAGAAGCAGGAAAAGGGGAGGTAGGTTGCACAACTTCCATGCCAAATGCACAAGCTGATTGGGATAATTGGTTTTGAGTCCACAATGGTGACACTATAGTCTAGCTGGAACATAACAGGTGCCAGCTGTATGTTTCACTTTAGGGCCAAGCACACACTGTCAGCTACTCAGTGATTATGCTCAGTGTTTGAGACAGATTACATGAGAGTTGGCTGGTCTCAAGATTACAGTGGAAGTCAGAGTCTCCTATGTCCTTCTCCATTCTAGTTGCTACTTCTTTCCACTATTACAGAATTTATTCCTGGCCTTTGCTGAAGCTGTATTGCCCACCTATTCTTCCGGAATTTTAAAATTATGATATCTATAAACTTATTATTGAAAGTAACAAACAAGCATATTTTCATGAAATCAAATGTTCTTACATATGTATCCATATATGAGATAAGGTGGCAAAATAACCTTATTTCAAGAAAAAAAATTAAAAACAGATTTTAAAGTAAACTGGAGCATTTTAAATGTTCATGTTTTCATTCTGATTCTATTCTGAAAATAGAATTAAGAATTAAAATCAATTTTATTGACAAGACTACTCGTCAGTGACCCTTGTGGGGAAAGTGTGGGGTTATCAGGCTATTTTCTTGCATATTGCATTCTGACATTCAGAATGAATTGGAATTATTCAGCTTATAGGGGGAGGAGTAAAGTATCTCAGAGATTTATCTCCTTGGATCAATAGTGTATAGTAGGACTTATGAGAGAAATTAGATTGATTGGCTCCTATTTAATAGGAATTATAAAGTTTCAGGGGAAATTAAAAATGTCAATGTGCTCTGAGCTAGGATTCTTGTTTGAGAAACACTCAAATCCATAATCTTTTCAGTCAAAACACTGAGCCAAAGCAAGGATGATATTAAAATTCAATTTTGATTAGTTTGGTTCTGGAAAGGTGACCAAATGTATACCATAAAAAACATGTGTGAATCCATCTTTTTATTTTTAGTAGTCACGATTAACCATTTTGCTCCTAAAATTCTCTGCGCACAGCCTGTCTGCTCTGGGGGGTGGCACTCTGGAGAGAGCAAAAGTCAGATTATTATTATTATTATTTTTGCTCTTTGGTTTAACAGTGGCATGTTGTTATAGTTTGACATCAACTTCTTTACTCTTTCTCAAGTTTCCAAAATCTCTATTCTCATCTGCTTTTTCCCAGAGCCAAAAACATTTAGACGGCTCTACTCTGTTTTAGCCATTTTTTTTTAAAGATGTTAATGTTTTATTTAACTTTTTCATAGTGGCAACACATAAACAATCACCTAGGAATAGGAAGTTTACAATACTTAAAATGACCAAAGTGTCTTTCTGTGTTATGTGGTTCTACCATATCATCGTTTGCTGTCAGCTGCCTCCAGTGGCCCTGTGCTTGTTTTTATCTTTAAAGGATGTGTGAGAAGTATAATATGGTCATCTTTTCCTTTTCCTCCTAAGAAATGATCTGTAGATACGGATCATGTGAAACTTTCATATCAGCTACAGTATATCAGTTGCTAATGACAAACGAATTGAGCAGGCCTTGGTGACTAAAATAAAAGGTTTCTGGGGCACAGATTAGACCAGATGCAAAGGGTTTTTCATTTACTATTATGCTTTGGAAACCAGGAGTTATGGTTTACCATAAATTATGGCTCAGCATAACAAGTGAACGCCCTATTTGTGGTTTATTCAATAAATCATGGTTAAACAAACCACAGCTTAGTGCAATGCATAAACCAAGCGACAGCAATTTATTATCTTTAGAGTTGTATAATTGTTGTAGTTCACAACATAAGATTTTACAAATGTTTTGCTTTTTCACATAGATTTTATGAATAAAAAGAGTAATATTGTGTTTCTGTTAATTATAATACACCTGAAGCACCTAAAGGCAGGACAAGAAGCATCTGATGGAAACCAACCAGAGAGAAGCAACGTTGAACTAAAGAGAAATTTTCTGAGTTAGAACAATTAATCAGTGGAACAACCTGCCTCCAGAAGCTGTGAATGCCCCAACACGGGAAGTTTTAAAGAAGAGCCATTTGTCTGAAATGGTATAGGCTTTCCTGCCTGAGCAGGGGGTTGGACTAGATGACCTCCAAGGTCCCTTCTAACATATTATTATTGTTGTTGTTGTTGTTTATTGCTATTCCCATGTCTGATTCTAATGTGTTATTGCTACCTATTAAACTAAACTCCTGTTTGTTTCTCTAGTCTAGACTATGGGACAAAGTTTATTTGGGGTCAGTTTACATATAGCCAGTGCTTTTTTTGTAAAAGAAAAAGGTGCCGGAACTCACACATGTCATACAACCTGCCTTGCCTACCCTACAAGGTTCCATCCAAAAAAGGTGCCGGAACTCCGTTCTGAGCGTTCTATGAGAAAAAAAGCCCTGCATATAGCCATCCATCACTGGCATTAAATGTTGATTTAGAAGTAAGAATAAATTACCAGTTATTATCACAAATAAAAGTATGATACCCCCTAAATGCATGTGCCTTCTGGTGTGATCCATTCACACCTTTAACTCTGAACTAATCAAGAAATACAAAAACATATGTGACCCAGGTTTTAGTCTGATCACAAGCTAATTCCCTCTCTATCTCATACATTTGATCATATAGTGCCTTGCAAATCTCAGCATTCTTTGTCACCATTTCTGTATCTCGTGCTCACATATGACCTTTCTGGTATTTCAAATAAATGTCCCTGCACATATTTTCTTGTAGCTTCCTTGCATACATATTAGAGTATCCAGGAAAATGGAAAACAGATTTCAGTTGCGCAGCACATGATGAAAGGTGTGCCTCTGAAGATGCCTCCTGCATCAACCGAAATCAAGGGTTTTTTTAAAACAAATTTCTCGTGAAAACACAAAATATGGAAAATAAATCAGAAATGCAGGCAGCTCCAATCGTGACTCTTAAATTTTCTTCCCCTTAGTGCCATCCCATATCCAGAGAGCACATTCATTCATGTGTGGATTGGAAGACTGTTTTTCCTCTTATATACCACCGCCAGCAGTGATCTCTAAGATTAATTTCAAACAATTGTATGAAAATATCTCACCAGGTCCAATCACTGCATAACGAGGCAGACTGCTGAACTATTCTGTTCAGCCTCGCCAGCCAGCCGGGCCAGTGAGGAAAGGCTGGAAGCTTTAATTAGCCCCACCAGGATCGCAGGTTGTGCAGAGCTGCAATCGTTTTCCTACTGAATGCTCTTTCCCCGATATCTTGTGGTGGCCAAATCAGGCAATGTGGCGGTGGCTGTAAAGGAGAAAGTGTTTGGGACCATTTCCACTCGCCCTGGACCAACACTGAAAAGGCTGGTAGCGGCAGCAGCAGCGCAACCCTGAAGCAGGCGGGGATACTATCTCTGGGCCAGTCGCAGCACTTCCCAGGGAGTGCAGGATGGCTGTTATAGGTGCACCTAAACCAGCTTCTGCCAACCTAGCAGTTCAAAAGCATGTAAAAATGCAAGTAGAAAAATAGGGACCACTACGGTGGTGGGAAGGTAACAGCGTTCCGTGCGCCTTTGGCGTCTAGTCATGCCGGCCACATGACCACGGAGACGTCCTCGGACAAGCGCTGGCTCTTCGGCTTTGAAACGGAGATGAGCACCGGCCCCTAGAGTCGGAAACGACTAGCACGCATGTGCGGGGGAAACCTTTACCTTTACCTTTAAGCCAGGGGTAGGCAACCTTGGCTCTTTTATGACTGGTGGACTTCAACTCCCAGAATTCCTGAGCCGGCTCAGGAATTCTGGGAGTTGAAGTCCACCAGTCATAAAAGAGCCAAGGTTGCCTACCCCTGACCTAAGCCATGAGGCAAAGCAGAAAAGTTTCCTCTGCTTTTCAGCAGTTGCCATGCGCCTCCTTGCTCTCAGGCCTACACTGAACGCCGCCCCGCCCGGGAATAGAAGCAAGGCACGGGGCGAGGAAGGAGCCCGCCATTCGACGGTGGAGGCAGGCCTGAGCGCGCCTCGGCAGTCCCTTGCCTCTGCGGGCAGCCCAAGAGCGGGCAGATCAAGGAGGCCCCCAGTCTCCCCTTCCCGCTGATATGCCCGGTGGCTGCGCGAGCCCAGCGGAGCCCTTTATCTTCCGCGCGCTGCTGCAGATCCTGATTGCCTCCCCGCCAGCCCCGCGCCTGAGATACACCCGGGCGAAAAAGCGAGCGCGAACCAGCAACTGCGGCAGAACGTGATTACAAAAAAAAAAGAGAGAAAGAAAAGAAAAAGCATCATTAGCATTTGCCCTCGATAAATGAGCAAAGGCATTAATTAGACTGATTTACTCTCGGCTCTCTCTTCTCCCCCCGCCCTTCCGTTCCCCTTGCCTCGTGCCGCACTTCCCCCTCCCCACCTTCCTCGTTATCAAATAGCGGCTCGGCGACTGCCCCGTTGGTACATTTTCATTAGCTTGCAGTGGTTGTCGGAGCTTAACACCCTACTTTCCCGAAGCCCAGGCAGGCTGCGAGAGCTAATGGATATGGAAAGCAGCCAGAGCTGATAGCTGCTCGATCTCCTCTGCCTTACAGGTGTTTCCATCCTTCCCGCCACATTATCGACCCTCATTTCCTCTTGCCTCCTCTTCCTCGCTGTTTTGATTCGCTTCTCTCTTCCTCGCCTCCTCTTCCCACCAGCAGCCCGCCTGAAGTAATTGCTTTTCTTCTGTTATTTCTTTCCTTCTCTTTCTTTTTAACCCTAGCAGTTTTCTCCCCCTTTTTCATTTAATTTAATTTTATTTTGTGCGATGTCCTGGTGATCAAATGGGAAAAAAAAATTGGCATGGTAAGAAGCAGCGATGTTGCTGCTGTTGCCTGTTTGAATGTAATTACTAGGATGAAAGGGAGAATTTTAATTAAGATAATTTTCCTCATGCACGTGCACTGGTGTGCATACACACACACGCACGCGCACACACACACACAGTCACTCACACACACAGGGAGACCTATTTTTGTCCTCTTTGCAGTCATGAACACTGGCTTGCTATTTTTGTTATTAATAATAATGTAGGGATAGTTGCACTAGGTAATGCTTTTTTTAGCCCAAATTGAGATCGTGTCAAAGGTATGTAATAATTGAAAAGCGGCTGAAATGAATAAGATGGATATAATAATCCGCACCTTCCAACCCAGATGGAACCACTGAATAACTGATCCAACAGTTGGGAGAACCCAAAAAAATGGTATCCATTTGCCTAAGTCATAGTTGCATATTGATGGTATACGGAAGTTAGTTGGTTATTGAAGGGGATCACTGGATCAGTTGTATTGTATGAACAGCTTATTGGTTTACTTTGTCTTCTGAAAATATAATCTTAGAGGTAGAAGTGAAGACAGACACAATACAGTATGTCAAGGCATATTGCCCAGTTAATTTATGACAGCAGTAAGAAATTTACAAGGAGAATTTTGTTTTCCAAACTCTAATATCTCTGTGTGTGCTCTGTCCTTGTAAGATCAACGAAGCTAACACTGGCATCAGCTTTCATATTAAGGAGCTGCATTGTCTGCCGGCCTGTTTCTCAGTGCGCTTCAAGATACTTCAAGTCTTAACATCGTGTGGGTCCTAGGAGCTAGCTATCTCCAGGACCACCTACTCCAGGTAGAATTTGCACATTAAGGCATTGTCTTGCTGAGTGTCTTTTCCCCACAAGAGGTACAACAAGAGGGAGAGTGCTCCCTTCATGTGGAATGTCCTCTCACCAGACTTGAGATCTGAGTCCTCATTCCTAAAGAAGCCTTTTAAAACTGTGTGCTAGGCAAGGACCAGAGATGTACTCGAATTGGGATGAATCTGACTGCTTGATATTACACAGTGTTATGGTTTTTAATATTGCACTTATAGTACCGCATGCTATATACTATACCGGTAGTATTCAGCATTACTATCATTTTGTGATAGTATCTGATAATTTTGATTGAGTGCAATGCATTGTATGTAAAGTATGCCTTGCTGTAAGCTGATTAGAGTTGCACAATTGAAATGCCATAGAACCATTTGTAATGAATAAAATAAAAAAAACTGATGGAATTTAGCATCATAAATCAGTTATATATAGACATAGGGACCTTGAGATATAGTGATCTAGAACACAGGTGTCAAACTGGATGCGTCACCCAGAAGCTGCGGCCAGCCCAGCTCCTACAAGGGAAAAAAAATCGCAATACGTCGCGACATGTCATGTGATGCAGTGAGTTTGACACCCCTGATTCTAGAACAATTGCGTTGTGGCATAGAAAAACATCAGCAGTGGATTTTTTTTATTTCTTTGTGACATTTAATTTGCTTGCAGAACGGGGCTTTCCAAAAGGTAGAAGGTTTGGGGTTCCCCACATGGACTCGAACCTTGCTCCTCCAGTAAAGCTCTTTAAAATAACTGAGCCAGTTGCACATTGCAGATATCATGTATCACGCACCTTGACCTAGAAGCAAAAGAGGTTGGGTAATGATATGGAGTCATAATAGGTCCTAATACGCCAGTCTAGTTCTTCTCTTAAATGGTGATTAAAAGGCTAAGAAATGTTTTGGTTGATGCTTGGGGATGCCATAATATTAGGAAAGGATCTCAAAATATGAAGGATTCCTTTGTCATGCCCTATTTTCTGTTCTGCTATTACCTTAGAATGGCACATTTGAATTGTGTGTGAAGGGACAAGGGAAATAAAACTTTCAAATGATCTGATCAAAGCTTGGGAGGATGTTCTGTTTGTATCTTAATATTTCATCCCCCTCACCGGTTTCTTTAAAATGATAATGATGATTAAGTTTTAAGTATTTCATCACTATGGTTGATTAATACTGTCGGATCTATTTCCACTTTCATTTTCTTAATTAGCATAATAATAATTGGCATGATAAAATTATTTCCAAAATGTGTGTGTGTGTGTGATCATAAATGGGTCTCTTGGGAAAGCACAGTTCAGTTTTGAGGCCTTGCTTCGAAGATCAGCTTGTGGGTGAACCTGAGAGGGGGAACTCCAGTTGGAAAGACTTTGCAAAGAGTCCTCTTGTATTGGCTTGTAATGGCTGGCTGCAACTAAAAAAAACATCAGCCATAATTGAAACCAGACCCTAGTCTGTCCTGCTGCGCAACGTGCAGCCTCTCAAGTATGCATGACACAAGTTCAGGTCAGGAGGAGAAAAGGGGAGAGGATGGGTAAGAGTGACAGCAGCACAGTTTCTCTGGGTTCCATGGTTACTTTGGAAAACTACTTCTTGGTACGGTAGTTCTTTTATTCTTTTTATTCTCCATCCTCCCTTGTCTGTCTCAGCAAGCAGATGGCAGGAGTATTAGGAGCCGTCTGAATGCAGTTCAGACACACAGGAAAGAGTGATCAGAACAGCAACATCAACATAAGGGGGGGGGAAGGATAGATGAGGTTCAGAAGAAGATCCCACTGTTGGAAGGGAGAAATATATACAGTTATTCCGAACTCTACCTGGGTGGCATCACCTGCTGCTGCTTCATTACAGCAGGGAAGAAACCTTAGCAGAACGTGTGTCATCTTTACGACTCTCAATAGTACCTTGCAAATGGAAGTTAAGAAGTACATCTTAAGGTGCGATTTTTTCCCCTTTATGTTGCAAAATTTCTGAAGAATATCATTGTGCCTCCAATCAGGCCAGTGTTTCTCAACTTTGGTAATTTCCAGGTATATGGACTTCATTATCCAGATTTCATTAGATAGCCATGCCGGCTATGGAATTCTGGGACTTGAAGTCGGCACACTGAGAAAGGGCCAAATTTGGGAAACAGTGAATTAGGCCAAGTATTATCAATAGCATCATTAAACTGATGCTGAGGCCTGCTCTATGGTCTTTGGAAAAAATAGTAAAATCCAAAACCATTGCTAAAAATGGTACAAGATGTTGGTGCCTACCAAGGCACATACCAGAGGGCATTTTGCAGACGGCCGCTTCATACTGAGTGTGAGCCTCACCTCAAATGTTGATGACAGCTGTCATATAATCAGAAACTGGCTCAAGGCTAGTCACACTTCTCTTTGGTGTTACCAGCTCCAGTTTTTAAAATCCCTCAAAATGGGTTCCTTCAGATGCAATTTTCATTGAACCTGTTGACCAGGATGAAGAGACATATAAGCCAGATATCTGAAGGGTGCAAATAATAGATTGTCCTTGTTTTGTATGTGTGTGTGTGTGTGTGTGTGTGTGTTTGAGAGAGAAAGAGAGAGAGAGAGAGAGAGAGAGAGACTGCTGTGTGAAAAGAGGACAATGTTTAAAATAGCAAGGCTGCAAATGGAGGGGTTATAACTAGAGAAACGTTAAACTATGACTATAGTTGGATTATGAAGCAGCTATGTCACTTTATGGTATTGATAAAAACTGAATCTGTGTCTCACAATTGGACAAATGCTATTTTTGTGTGCCTATAAAAGGGAAATGTAGCAAGAATAAATACCAAAACTATTGGGGAATTGGTTCATTAAGTATGTCTGAAAAGTTGTTTGGCAAGATTCTGATACAATGGATAACAAGGTGACAAGGTACAAAACTTGGGAGGTGCAGTGCGGTCTTATGCTGGATAGTCCATTTAGAAATATATGAATGTGTGAGAGAAGTTTGAATTGTGGAAGGTTCTGCTTGAATATGGATCTGAAAGTTGGTTACTAAATGCAATAAGATTATTTGATAGAAATAAGGAACGTGAGAAGGAATTGAAAGTTTGGTAACAAGTTCAACACAAAAGGTATGATAAGAGGGTGCAATGTCACCTTGTTTGCATTTTTGGATGTGTAAGGGATACTTTTCATGATGGTAGGTGTGTATTTTTGAATGCAGAACCTCAGACTGAGAATCTGAATGATTTGAAGCAAATGTTAGGTAGACTATAGGAGATGAAAGTAAATGTATTAAAAAAATGTATTAAAAAAATCAAAGTTATGTTTTACAGGAAAATGGAATGAACAATAGCAAGTTATAATACACAGTGGAAAACAGAACAAGTAGATGAATAAGACTACCTTTGTGGAAAGTTTACTAATAATATAAATTGTATGGTAGAACTTTTAAGATGTACAAATGGTAATAGAAAACTAGTGTGTTGTGAGTTTATTGTCTGAACCCAGTGAATTCTGGCTGATTTGGTGACAAATCATTAAACATTTAGGACTGGGTGAGATGTGTGAACTGGGTCATAGGCCGAACTTACACATAACAGGTAGTCTTAATATGGTTTGTTGTGTTCAGCTTAAATGTTCTACAAATTCTGTGGCATGAAAACTATAGTTTATAATTTGACCTATTGCATAAACCCAATGAACTGGAGGTGATTCAAAAAAGCACCCAATTTCAGAACACTAAAAATAAATAAATAAATGCTGAATTAGTTAGAAACAAGTTTGTTGGTGACAGTGGCATGTTGTCTCGATCAGTACAACCAGAATAAAATACCCTGATTTCTTGAGTAGTCTCAGAATATAATTTTTGGCAGTCGAAGCATTTGGATCTGAAAGTTTGGGCTTTCAATGGACAAGGTAGTTTCCTTAATCTTAGTGGGAGGTCAGGTTGTGGACAAACCATTGAGATGCAAAGGAAATCTGACAGAGGCCCCAGCCTTACCCTGTAAAGCCCTCCGGGTCTCTCCAGCCAGAGAAGGAAACAGATTTTTTAGTTGGCAGGCCTCCATTACACCTCCAAGCTAAGGGTGGCGGGTGGGCGGGAGGCGGGGGAGTCGAGGAGGAAACTGCCACAGCTACAACATCTTGGCTAACTTTTGATTGCTAAGCTTCACTTGGAAATGGTAGTTTACTCAGCCTTGGAGCTTGATGTACCTGACCTGTGTGGCAGCGGCTGGTTCTTCCTTACCGGTCGATAGATGGATGATAAAATAAATTCAGTCATAAACTGCATTTTAAAGAATAGTTTTTAGTAGACATTTATAACCTTTGTCCCCGACCTGCTTGGTTGTCAGAGTAGGCACCGTGCCTGAGATGAACGCACTGGGAAGAATTGACGGGAAATGTTTCACAATTTAAACAAATAAATCTGTAGGTATTTTTTCATGCCTGCTGCCCAGCTCTTCCTATCCCGTTAAGCTAAATATTTGCACAGTAGTACTACTGCAAATGGGGGTGAGCAAGGCCTGAGTGTATTTCATTCCACCGGCTTTACGTTTGCCATCAGCTGCGTTTTCTCTCTCCCCCTCTCTCTTCCCCCCACCCCACGTCTGTGTGTTTTTCTTAGCAAGGTCAAGACGAGTTTTGCAGTCCAAACGGTTCACTGCAATTCTCTACAGGATATCCTCGTTTTACTTTAATGGGGAGGAAATTAATGAAACATACAGGCCCTGGGGCTTTGAATACTATACATTAATATTATCCCAACTCGTTGTGGTATGTGCTCTGTCTCAGACTAAACTTTACACTGGACGGAGGAAGCAGTGATCAGATTCAGGTGCCTGTGAAATTTAAGTTGGGGGGCTGGGAAGTAAAGGAGGAGGCGTGGGTGGGTGGGGGGAGAAAGAAAAGCAAGACTTAAAGTAGTTTCCTTCCGTTTCAGCTCTCGTTAGTGTGAGAAGCAGGGAGGGCCAGTTGAAGCCAAGTTGATGCATAACAAGTAAGAACGACTCTTGTTCTTGACTTTAAGGTCTTTGAGCACCAGATGTTGAGGAGAAACAGTTGATTTTAAAGGGGCCAGATCCACCTATTTGTCAGGTCAGGTGAATGGAGCTTCCATGTTTAGCAGAAGTGTACCTTTGAATACCAGAAGGTGGGAGCCAAATAGCAGGGTAATTTCAAGTATTTGGAGCCCCAAAGGTGCTTTTTCAAAAGGCAACTGGACTTTGTTTTTCCTTGAAGATGTTTTGCTTCTCATCCAGGAAGCTTCCTCAGTTCTTCTTCTCCAGTTGCCTTTTGAGAAAGCACTTTTGGGTCAGTTTTGACTGGGATGACCGAGAATCTCCACAGACAAGTATCTGAAGCATTTATCTAGCCATTTTCAGAAGCAGGACCTTTGATTTGCTTCACAAGGGTTTTCTTTCATTCATGGGTTGCACTTCCTTGGTGAATTTCTGGTTGATGGGGTTGAAAATAAATTACAAAGCTTAGCCTGTTTTAGGAAGATCATTCTTGGGGGAGAGGTTGTGAGTCTTTAGTACTAAGTCTTTTGCCAATCGAACAGCCATTCAAGTGTCCCAGAATTGTTTGAATTGAGGGTTTGGATTTGTCCCCTGGTCCCTGCTTAGCAGCCAAATGATGTTTGTGGCCCAAGCCTGGTCAAAGACCCTCTGTTCCATCTATCCTACTTAGAGCTAGTATATTCTAGTCAATGTAGTGGAGGAACAAACAATAGATTGGCCGCAGGGGAGAAGTTTACCTCTGTTTGGTGCTTTTGATTATTATTCTTTTTTTAGCAAGGGAAGGGAAGCATGTCCTGTAAGGCTGGAGGAGGCAACACGCAACTTCAGGGAGGGGAAAAAAAACTCTTTAAGAAAAATAACGCTCAGAAGATGGAAAAGCATCCCAGGGAAGGAGATGACAGGCTTCTTGTTTTGTTTTCTTCTGGCATGCTGCAGTGCACAAGCTTGAGTGCAGGTGCTGTTGAGCACAGGTCCAACCCCGACTGGAGGGACAGGCCTCGCCATCTAAGCCTCAAAACCTAAAGTGAGTCCTCCCTTCCTAAAGCCCTCTGTGTCTGGTCCCCTCATCTGAGCATTGTTTCCCATTTCCCATTAGGAAAGGTGAGAGCTAAGCTGGGTCACCAGGGGGTTCTTGCTTCAAAGGTCTTCCTCTGTACTTTGCTTTTCTCAATAGACAAGAAGGGGCCACAGTTGTCCCACTTGATAGCAGCTATTTCAGAGCACCTTGAAGGGCAATTCTCTGCAAAATGAAGTAAGGTTGTCAAGAGCCCAAGTCTGAGTGGTGCAACTTAAGGAGCAAGTTTGACAAAACTCATGGGAGAGCACATTGTCTGCCTTCTCTTGGAAGTAAGAATGTTTTTTTAAAGCCCTTATTTCTCATTTCTGTTGCTTCTTCAAGATGTTATCCAGAAGAATCGTTTGGCAAGCAGGAGATCTGGCTCAGAAATTGAATTCTCAGTTAATGTCTGGATCAATTTGTTAAGTGCTTTAAAAAGAAACTTGTTTATCATCCTATAACTTTGCATGCAGCAATTATGTAAGCATCAGAGATGCTGTCTGAAGCACTGCCAAAGTCAGAGTTTGGGGTATCAGTTTTAATTGTTGCAGCCTAAGGAAGCAGACAAGATGCTTGAATTAGTCCTTCTCACCACATATAGGCTTCCATGACTAATAAGATTTAACTGGAGATGTGTGTGTCTGCAGGGGCCAGGGATGGGGAGAAGAGTGGGGGAAGGGGAATGAGATTGCTTAATTGGAGTTATCCAGGGATGGTGAATGACAGACTGGTCTTCTGAAATAGGGCTCCTTTTTGCTAATATCTCACTTGCTAACATTGCATTTCGTATGCAGGGTCTGGAGGTGGGTGGATGGTCTCTGTGCACTAGCAGTTCCCAAATTGGAACTTGGGTAAATAACCTGCTTTGAATAGAGTTATCTTCTACCTGACAAAAGGTCAGACTGTGCTTGCTTGTTTGTTTTATGCTTGCTTGCTTTATTATTTATTTATTTATTTAATCAATCAATCAATCAATCAATCAATCAAATTATACAGGAGTGTGCCCATTGCACAAACGAGTGACTGGCAGCATTCAAAGAACTAAAAAGAGTTAATAAACGCATTAAAAATACTTAAAAACTAAACAAAAGCCAAGAATAATAGACAAAGGGATGTTAAAATAGTGCAGTCACCTCTCTAATTCACCCATTCCCTGGGGGCTTAAGACTTGCTGGCATAACTAAGTCTTAAGGAACCTTTGGAAGCTTAGAAAAGAGGAGGGCAACCTCACCTGGGGTGGGGGGGAGAAGATTCCATAGGGCGGGTGCCAAGCAGCAAAGGCCCACTGTTTCGGGCCTGCCAAATGTAGTTAACGGAATCTGTAATATACCCTCTCTGCTAGATCTGGTGGGATGGGCAAATGAAATTAGAGGGAGACGGTTCCTCAAATAATTCAGTCCCCTGCCATGAAGGGCTTTAAAGGTTAAAACTGGTACCTGGAATTGAACACGGACACAAATTGGTAGCCAATGCAGCTTGCGAAGCAGACATGCAAATGTGTTCTGCCACACACATAATTGCCTGCATCACTTTACAACAACGTAAAATCAGTGCCTTTCTGTTTACTTCCAGTTCAAAATCCAGAAATGTTAGTGATGATGTCTAGAGCATTAACTAGTTTAAGATTTTGAAAACTGAAGGGAGATTTGTCCCTCCAAGCAAATGCTGGGTATTAAGATATTTTGCTAGCCCTTCAACAGTTTTGCCCCATTGAGAATACTGCTCTAACTGGAAATATAAAACAGAACAACTTCTAGAATTATGTTTCCAGTTATAGAATGGCCTTTCTGAAGGGATCCCATAAGTTAAAATTTGATGGCACGCTAAGACCTAGCAAATAGCCTTTACTGATCATAATTTAACTGTGTTTTAGCTGTCATTACATCCTGGGCCTGCAGTTATTTCCTGTTATTTGCCTTTGCTGAGATTTCTGAATATAAGGCAGATTGGTAATATTTTATTTAACACGCAATAATAAGTGCATTGAAGTGGTCACTATGTCTGGGACTTTACTCACCTTTCATAAGAGTAATCTCAAGGGCTTGATAAATCAGTCAGACAGATATAACTTCAAGTTACTGCAAGTTTCCCAGGCAAGTTGCAACTTGCAAGTAGGAAATGTCCTACTGCATTTGATAGGATTTATTCTCTGGTAGGTGTAGGTCAGATTGCGACCTCAACCCCTTCCTTTCAGCCAAGGTCTCCCTCCCATGGGTGGATATGGTACAGGAGGGTACCTGCAAATCACTTTGCTGCCTAAAAACATCAACTTGGTAAAGAAAGAGATTAATAAGTATTATGACCTGCAAGAAAGAGTCTGGCATTCTTGGGCTGAGCAGCATAGCTAAGTCTTCCTTTCGATTTATTTCTTTGAAAAATGGGAAAGGTGGTAGCTGGACTTATTTCAGGTCACGCTGAAAGTTAATTAGGGAGCAAAGTTTTCATTCAGATTTCCACTGACTGGCGGTTTTGGACAGCTTGTGTTTAAAGGTTGGTTCCATTTTGCTGATCGGACATCTTTAACATATAACCTAATACATTAGGCCCAGAACTATCAGTGGTGATTTCAATCATTGTTTCCATTATTTTCTTTTCATGCTACCCTTCACCATACATACTCTGACTCTGATTACAACCTTTGGTGCTAGCCCTCCATTGAAAGGGAACAAAATCTTTGACATTTCTGATTGGGAGTTAAAAGAACAAAAGCTTGTTTGGAGAAATAAAAAAAACTACTGGAAAGGTCACCATGGTGGGTTTTTCTGTGAGGAAATATTGGGGCATTCTTTCCCTTCCCCCAGATGTTAAAATTCTGCATATTTTCTATAGTCTTGAAGAAGAAGAAGAAAAATCTCTCAAATCATTGCTCCATCCATTTGATTTTAAACACTGTTGATCTGTTTGCCTTGTGGAAAAAAAACCACAGCTCGAATATTACCACATTTTTTATAGTAAAGGCACTGCCTTGGGATGCAGGGACACTTTATTAAGGGAAATATCTTTAATTAATTTGTGCACAAGTTCGTATTTTTCTTTAATTCTTCTCCCCAGGCTCTTGACCCATAGTAATGAAATCTGAGAATCCTTTTCAGAAAAATGACTTTCTCAGCATTTTTGTTCCTTTTAAAGTTAAGTGTATCACATAATGACCATGAAATGTTACCCTTTATTAGGAACACACTTTTCACTGAGAGTCTTCAAATACTGTAGACTTTATTACCGAAAGCTTGACATTAAGCTGCCATCTGCTTGCTTTACCAAATTGGATGGGGCTGGTTCCTAGGTCCTAACTCCTGCTGGAAGATTTTGCTTAACTCTCTGGATGCCAATTTTGAATAGTAATCTAGAGTACAGTTTGAGTTGGAACACTGACCTGCTGGATTATAAGACACCTGTAATCTCTAGTTTATCCACAGCAAAAGATGCCTAAAATAATTAAATATTTGATTAGCGCCAGCTGAAGGGCAAGGATTGTGTTACGGAAGCTAAACTAAGGCAGAAAGAGGCAGCTTGGTGCCCTTTGGAAGTTTGGAGTTACCTCCCCATCAAGAGCTGCTAGCACAGCCTCTGGCCCAGAACTGTAAATGTTTGGGTGGGTCTCTATACATGTTGGTTTTGGACAATCCAAACGGACATTTCAGATAAACGTGTATTTCTCAACAGTAAAGGTAAAGGTTCCCCCGCACATGTGTGCTAGTCGTTTCTGACTCTAGGGACCAGTGCTCATATCCGTTTCAAAGCCAAAGAGCCAGCGCTTGTCCGAGGACGTCTCCGTGGTCATGTGGCCGGCATGACTAGATGCCAGAGGCACACGGAACGCTGTTACCTTCCCACCGGAGTGGTCCCTATTTTTCTACTTGCATTTTTACGTGCTTTCGAACTGCTAGGTTGGCAGAAGCTGGGACGAGTAACAGGCGCTAACTCATTTATCCATGCATAAATATGGCCTCCCTTTGAAAGGACAGGGTAGAAAGGTGTTTTTGAATAGTATGTTGAATTCTATGGAGACCTGCTACATGTACTTATTGTTGGAAACTGAGCAACTACCAGCAGGAATTATGTTTGCCAACTACAGTAGAGAGCCTTATTTACAAATGGCTGCTCCTTTAGAACAGGGGTCCCCCAACCTTTTGAGGGACCGGTTCCGTGGAGAGAGGTTTTTCTGCGGACCGGAGGGGACCTGGTTTCATGTACTGCCTGCACCCCACGGATGGGGCTTTTGCTTGTTTGCGCGGACTGGTTTCTGGCATACCATGGCCCGGTGCCGATCCGCAGACCGGGGACCTCTGCTTTACAGGGCCCAGTATGGACAGGTTTCAGGAAGCAAATTATTGCAGTGAGTAGAACTGGAGATGGAACCAGGGTAGCAAAGATATTCTCTGCACAGCACAGTCTACTAATTCACCACACTATTGATTTTGAGGCTGAAAAGGAATAACTTGTCCATGCATCAACCCATTTGCTCTTTGGAACAAAAGCAACAGATACTTTATCACCATTGATTTTCGAGGGCTTAAAATGTGAATTCTGCAGGCTTCCTTTTTATCTGTGGAAATTCACAGATAAGTATGTTTGCTCAGTTCCGCTGCAAGGCAGCGGGTCTTTCAGACGTTTTGCTCAAACTGGGATCTTCCCTCCTTTGCAATATTTCGCATCTTCAGCTTCCTTTAAAGGCTGCAGCTTGGGTCAGCATTTGTATGTGGGAGAATTACAAAACTCTTCGAGAAGCTGACCTTCAGTTTTGAGCTTGCACTTCATGCTATGTGGAGCAAGTTTTCCCTGTTTGATCACAGCCTAGGCATACAAACGATTGGTGCACTTTTTGATGACAAACCACAGGCTTGTTGGCTGCACACGTTCGGCTGCTGTTCTTCTTGCCTTAACGCTGCAATGGCGCTCTGCATTTTCCCTTGTTTTGCTCTTGCTTTGTGGTTTAAACCAGTATGTAGGCTCTCCCTGCCAACCCCCTCATCCTCTCTCTACTGGGTTTGCCCCAACTGTTACGCCTTGACCCATCCGTTATTTAAGCCTTCGTTATTAAACTGGCCCCCAGTTGTTATCAGGAAGATTCAGGAAGGTGGGTGAAAAAGGAAACATAATCTTATCTGGAAATAGAAAATATGATAAGGGCCCCCTATCTCAGAGCTGCAGGGTCCCTCGTGGTGGGACTGCAGCAGTTCCTTTGAGCATAATCACTGGCTCCATCTCTGCTAAATCACCTTTCACACAGCTCGAGCCTTTGATACAAAGGCCTCTAAGCAAAATTAGTGCCGGATTGTAGGAGACCCCCACAGCCAATGCATTAAAGACGGTGGCTGATCAGAATTATAGGGGAGCACTCAGCTGTAATTGGTGTAGTGGAGGCAGGAGGTTGGAGAGACAGTGCAGAGGTGGAGGAAGATGGCCTCTGATGGGCAACAGAAGATAAGTAGTGAGGGGGGAAATAACTTATTTATTTTTATTTTTATTTTAATCTAGGAGTCTGGGATACCTTCAAGAGGTGGCAGCACCTGGCTGGATTCAGAAGCTAAGCATGGTTCAGGGTCTAATTAGGACTTGGATGGAAGGACTCAGAAGCTCAATTAGGGAACTAAAAAAACCTAGAAAACCCTTCTTGGCAGATCATTTCTATACTGCTGTCAGTACCAGGAGCTGAGCTAGACTTAGCTTCACTTTCTTTAAGCTCTAAGACGGGGTGGGTAATTAATTTTCCCAACGGGCCACATGAG
Organism: Vipera berus; assembly: GCF_964194415.1. Lineage (NCBI taxonomy): Eukaryota > Metazoa > Chordata > Lepidosauria > Squamata > Viperidae > Vipera > Vipera berus. Next base: position 235,320,605 of record NC_138203.1, on the reverse strand, counting down.
AAACTGGGACTGTTGTGGAGGGCTGAGGCAATGGGGCTGTGAAAGTGTGTAGGCACACAAGCAGGCATGCATATATGTAAACTGAAAAAAAAAATAGCAGCCGCCTTCAAAATAAAAGCGATGCAGTTTTGCGTGCACAGTATACATTTATTTGTGTTACATTTCCTCTTAGGTGTGGGCAGGGCCAGCTTTAGGCTAAGGCCAGGTAGGCACTGGCCTAGGGCACTGTATTGGCAAAAGGGAGCACCATCAGTCAATGTGGCCTAGGAGTGCCATGTACTCTTGATTTGGCACAGGGCATGGGTGGGATTAAAAAAAGGAAGTTTAGAAATTTTGACATTTTTCACTCAAAGATGTGCACACATCCTTGAAAAATTATGGTGATTCCTATCTTGATACCTATGTTCCCATGACATTATATATGGATGGAAATAGCATATATGCACCAGCAGAAGATGTTAAGTGATGACCATCTAGTGAGGCACACGCCTATGGGAATTAGCACATAAACAGTATAGGCAACTCCCAGTTCTTTATGTTCTCAGTCTCTTTCATCATTCACCGGTTCCAGCTCCTTGGAACAGCTAATGTGGTTCTTCTTTAGCTGAAATAGTTAAGAAATGACCTACAGAGGTGTCTGGGACAGTCTGGAAGTAAAAGTTTACTTAAAGCTACTTGATGTGTTGCATCGTGAAGTGAAATGCAAATGCAGTGCAAAGTTCACTGACTTAGGAAAGCTTCTGACTAGGAATAGCAGTAGAAATAAAAAGCCATTTTTGAAATGGTATGTTAAGAATCACATTGATAGTAAACCCAAAATGGAATCTTTTTCACATTGGGAAGCATATGGAATGGAGATTTGTTTTCCCCTCCAATAACACACCCTTTGTTGTTATTCAGGATGGTTGTTCATACTGTCCCCTCTGTGTACGTCTTTCTAAACCTTCTCTTAAGTTATATTTTTTATCAAAAAAAGCCCAAATATTTGATAGAGATGGGCAGCAACCAGGGAGGCTAATAAGTGCGCTCCCACACAGAGGGCCTCCTCAGGGTGCCTCCGATCAAAGAATGTCGATTGGTGGCCCCCAGGGGGAGGGCGTTCTCTGTGGACGCGCCAGACCTGTGGAACCGCTTGCCGGTTGAGCTCTGGATGGCCCCCGACCTTCGCTCCTTCCGGCGTGATCTAAAAACGTATTTATTTGAGCAATCTGGCCTGGTTTGATGGGTTAGGGTTGGGGTTTTAATATGTTTTTAATTACTGTTTTAAACTTGGGCATAATATCTAATTGTTTTTTAACTTTTGTATTTTGTTTTTATATTTATTGCCCTGTACACCGCCCTGAGTCCTTCGGGAGAAGGGCGGTATAAAAATATAATAAATATTATAATAATAATAATAATAATAATAATAATAATAATAATAATAATAATAATAATAATAATAATAATAATAATAATAATAATAATAATAATAATGACAAACTATCACTTTCCTGGCAAAAGCTTTCTTAGGCTTCTGTTTTGGGTGATAAAAGACCACCACTGTTCCGGGTTCAAGATCCAAAAGCTGATTGGGCTGCTTGATTATATGAGATGTTCCTGAAAGCAAATCAGTGGTGGGGCAGATGTTGCACATATTCTTTACTACGTGATCTTGACATAACCCTTCCAGAGCCCTGTTAAAGGTCTTTTGCTATGAGAGGCATTTAGGAGCCTCCTGGGTTTCATTTACTGAAGGCGAGTAGATGGATTTGTAACTGGCTCACAAACCATACTCAGCGAGTAGTCCTTAATGGTACTACATATACATGGAGGGAAGTATGCAGTGGGGTTCGCTCAGGCCCAGTACTCTTCAATATCTTCATAAATGACTTAAATGAGGGAATGGAAGGGGAACTCATCAAATTTGCAAATGACGCTAAGCTGGCAGGAATAGCCAACACCCCAGAAGAAAGCTCAGGATCCAAAAAGATCTTGACAGTCTTGAACAATGGGCCCCATCCAGCAACATGAAATTTAATATGGAGAAAAGCAAGGTTTTACACCTAAGCAGGAAAAACCAAGCGTTCAAGTACAGGTTAGGTGAAACCTGGCTCAAAAACGGTAACTGAGTGGGAGTCCTAGAGGACAATCACTTAAACATGAGCCAGCAGTGTGTGGCAGCAGCCAAAACAGCTAATACAATCCTTGGTTATATAAACACGTGAAGTAATAGTATTGCTTTATAAATCCTTAGTAAGACCACACCTGGATTATTGCATCCAGTTTTGGTCACCACATTACAGAAAAAATGTTGAGACTTTGGAAAAAGTGCAAAGAAGAGCAACTAAGATCATTAAGGGCCTGGAGACAAAAACATATGAAGAACAGTTGCAGGATTTGGGTTTGGCTAGTCTAGAGAAAAGAAGGACTAGGGGTGACATGATAGTAGTATTCCAGTGTTTGAGGGGCTGCCACAAAGAAGAGGGGGGGTCAGCTTATTTTCCAAAGCACCAGAAGGCAAGACAAGAAAGAGTGGTTGGAAACTCATCAAGGAGAGAAGCAACCTGGAATTAAGGAGAAACTTTCTAACAATGAGGACAATTAACCAGTGGAACAGCTTGCCTTCAGACGTTGTGGGTGCTTCATCACTGGAGATTTTTAAGAAGAGACTGGACAGCCACCTGTCTGAAATAGTATAGGATCTCCTGCTTGAGCAGGGGGCTGGACTAGAAGACCTCCAAGGTCCCTTCCAGCTCTATTCTGATTGATTCATTTTCCCAATTATACCATCTAAAGCTGCAAACATCTCTTGCAGTTGGGAGCCTTCCAAATTCTGCACACACTTTGCCTGTTTCTCACGAGTTCATTTGGTGTGTGGGGTTATTTTCTTCCCCTTGTTTGGAAAGGTGTCTGCAGTTCCTAAACTGTAATGCCCAAAACCAGAAAACATGCCTTTGAAGTGTACTCCCCCTCCCCCACTGCATGTTAAAGACAGATTTTTGTGCATGTTAAACAAATGATTGCCTTGAGCCAAAGGCTTTTTTAAAATGAAAAGTATATATTGAACCACCCTCTTCCAAAAAACAGGCTTTATTTTAGTGGCAATATCATGTGTAATGATTTCTCTTAACCTTGTTGACTGAATCAACTTACTTAATTCTCTCACTTATTGCATTTGAACAATGTGCTTATCATTGTTATCAGGGTAAGTGGGAAGTGGCAAATAACAGGGTGTAATTACCATATTTACAAAGCAGGAGCCATCTAAAGCTACTGAGATTTTCTTTTGCGTGTTTGGATCATCACAGTAAGGATCTACTCTATTTCTGTATTCAAGGAATAAATATTTCAAGAATGAAGTATTTGGATAGTTAGTCTCCTAACTTTCCACACTGTGAGCCTGGTCTTGAACATCTGGAAGGGAGGCTATTTCTCCTCCGTTGAATATAGAAACTACTCTGTCTGAGTTATTGGGATGCTAAGGCAGTTACTCAATCAATAATACAATCAGTCCTGTAATGCAGGAAGCCAGGCCAAGGCTTTTGAGATTCAGACCCAGTGAGCACCAAGATAGACTCTAAGGTCTGCCCAAGGAACAAGAGGTAAATAAAGGCAACTCATAACACAATCTACGGTAATACAGGTTCTAGAATTTGGTTTTAGGGGCTTGCTGTGCAGAATTGTAAATTTATAAGGTTAAATATCTTGGGAAGGGATTAACCCATATTCTAGTTGTCAGCCACTAAACTTTTCGGAAGAAAGACATCTTCACAAATGGAGTTCTAATGCAAAGAAAATTTGTTCTTTAGACGTGTAATTTTTATGCAAATGTTGCATTCCTTAAACTTACTCACATGACTGATCACTCAATGACCAAGAACAAACACTTGGCTTCTGTCTTTGTTCTTAAGATAAGTATCATCTGTGGCCCATCAAGTTGGTTTAAAACAGAATCTAGTATATTAACTCATTTTCCAAACAGAGTTTGAATTAGGGAGTTCCATAATCTGGGTGCTGCTGCAGAGAAGAAATATTCTTGTGGTTCCCCATCAGAAGAATAATCAAAGATGCCAGAACAGAAATCAAGAAATGCAAGATTGAGCATGAATCCAAGTACAAGCGCGAAGGAGGTGGGTTTTCACCTGGGTCCCAAATCATTTACACAAAACAATGGTCACTTTAAATTATGCCAGAAGACGAATCAAGCATGCCAACCTAAGAACCTGTTCCATTAAGCATAAAATCTACACATGCAACATCTGGAATCGATAGCCCTCCCATGCAGACAACCCGAAGTATGGATCTGGTATATAGATGACACCTTTGTCATAATAAAAAAGGACCAGCTAGAGAATACACCCAAAACCATCAACAGTATCTTCAAAGAAATCAAATTCACAAAGGAAAAAAACAACAACATGCTACCCTTTCTGGATATCCTCATCAGCAGAGACAATGATGGCAACTAGAAACACAAGTATATTGAAAAACCACCCACACCAACCAAGCACTTCACTACCAAAACAACAACCTAACCTTCACAAGAGAAGCTGCGTAATACTACTATATAGAATAGAATAGAATAGAATAGAATAGAATAGAATAGAATAGAATAGAATAGAATAGAATAGAATAGAATAGAATAGAATAGAATTGGAAGGGACCTTGGAGGTCTTCTAGTCCAGCCCCCTGCTCAAGCAGGGGAACCTATACCATCTCAGACAAGTGACTGTCTAGTCTCTTAAAAACCTCCAGTAACGGAGTGCCCACGATTTCTGAGGGCAAGCTGTTCCACTGGTTAATTGTCCTCACTGTCAGGAAGTTTCTCCTTAATTCCAGGTTGCTTCTCTCTTTGATCAGTTTCAAACCATTGTTTCTCGTCCTGCCCTCTGGTGCTCTGGTGAACGTGACCCTGTCTTCCTTGTGGCAACCCCTCAGATACTGGAATACTGCTATCATGTTTCCCCTATTCTTAAGACTAGCCAAATCCAAGTCTTGCAGCCAGTCTTTGTATGTTTTAGTCTCCAGGCGTTGATCACCTTAGTTGCTTTTCTCTGAATTTTTTTCCAAACTCAACATATTTTTTGTGATACAGTGACCAAAATTGGCTGCAGTATTCCAGGTGTGGTCTTACTAGGGTTTTATAAAGCGGTATTAATACTTTGCGTGATATTGATTCTGTGCCTCTGTTTATACAACCCAGGATTGTATTAGCTTTTTTGGTTGCTGCTGCACACTCATAGTCAAGTGATCGTCCATTAGGACTGCAAGATCCCGAACATCAGAAATAGATCATCTATACAACATCTTCCAACAAAATGGATGCAACCACATCAGAAGTGCCTGGCCACTCAACCCAATATAACACAACCAACACAAGCTGTGAAATGATAACACTTGCCATACATCAACAGACTATTACAACCACATGGTGTCAGCATATCACACAAAACAACTAAAGCCCTCCAAAACATCCTAAGTAAACTAAAGGTCTCAGCAGCTCTTGAAGAAAAAGCAGGAGTCATATACAACATACAGTGTAAGTACTGCAACAGCCACTATGTAGTACATAGGACACAGGCAGAAGACTTGCAGAACACAGCAATGAAACCAACTAGTAGTCAGAAGACATGATGAAAAGCCCCTAATTTCACAACACATAGCTATTAACCATAGTTTCAACTGGGAAACGGTGACCATCCTATTCCAAGCCAAAAATGCTAGGGAATGTTTGGAAGCCTGGCACTCTGACAAATCAGCCATCGACAGGTGCACAGACATAAACAACATCTACATACTATTCAAAAGAGACAGCCAACAAGCCAAAAAAGGAACAAAAAATCAAAACACCTCCCCACCAGTAATCAACACCCAGATGAGCAAAAATCAACACCAAAAGTAACAGACTAACAAGAAGCAAACAATAGCCCAATCAAGAAACTGCCAAAAAAATAAAATAAAAGTAAATAGTCCAACCAAAGAACCACCAAGACCATTCCTCTACCAACATTGGTAGGAAAAGCCACTGGACTATAAAATGAGATCAAACTCCATTCCTTACTACCACTGATGATGTTACCTAGTTTGGGTAATGAAACGTCTGCCAGAAAACATCCAAGCTCAGAGAGCACCAAGGGCCTCTCAGTTCAACCCTGAGCTACAAATAGTCTCCTCTAATCCATACATCATTTTAGTGGATGTTCTGCTGAACAAAAGAATGTCTTTCTTGTGTGACAATCATCTGTATATTGGTGACACCCAATTCCATATACTTAAACTGCTTCTCACTATGGGTTCATGTAAATATTGGTTTGGAGAACGAAATAGAATCCTAAGGATTTATGTAAGACTGATGCCATCCCTCTGATTTCAAGAGGTCTTCTCTGCAACCAATTTTGGCTGGGGTATGCTCAAACTCATAGTTATAAAGCAGGGGTCTTCAAACTTAGACCTTTTATGACTTGTGGACTTCAATTCCCAGAATTGGCTGAGGAATTCTGGGAGTTGAAGTCCACAAGTCATAAAAGGCCAAGTTTGAAGACCCCTGTTATAAAGGTTCATCCCAGTTAAGAGAGTTGGATCTTCCTCTGTCACTGCTGGTTGTCATTCTCCAATATCTTGTGTAAGGTAAAGGCCAGCTGCAGGCACCCCTTGTAATTATTCATTTTAGGCTGAGTGGTATCAAGTGACTTTCCTGACAGCCTCCAAGCTGCTGACCTTAATGTATTTTAAAAAGTTTATCGGATATTCAACCTCAGCTAACCCATGGAAGGATCTAGAATAATAAATTTCCATAATCCCCAATTCATTATCTTAAGAGGGAATGCATTGTTTTCTTAATTAAGTCTGTGCACATGCTCTAAATCTTCCCATGCAAATATACTTCTGCACAAACTAATTAAAGGGAAAATACAGCCATAAGAACTCAAGCTATCTTTTATTCAAGCTCTTTAAACTATTGGAAATCTCTTTCTCCTGTTCTTACCTTGTTAGGTAGAGCTCTGAAGCACAAAGATGCACTTGTATTAAGAGCTGCTCCCATAGAAGGGAACAGTTTCATTACATCTACCACACGTTGAATAGCAATGTAACCTACTGTATATTGAATTGTTGCAGAGATAATAAATGTGAGGCACTTTGTCCAACTCCAAAGCAATCTGTGACTTTTATTTTCCTTAGTTTTATTTACCCTGTCATAGATGGTGCATCAGCATGTGATTTTATATCTTCTTGTCTCTCATTTAAAATGTGCTTACATAGAACTGCTTCTTACACATATTCACTGAATTGCTGGAATATTTCAGGGATGAAGAATTAGAAGCCTGGAAGTTGAAGACCTGCTTTGATTCAAACCATGGCTTTTCTAAGAAGGGACTGGGAAATACTGCCTGAAAACTCTTTGAAAGTGTCACTGAAGCATATCTGGTGATTGTGGGTACCTAGAAGGACTGATTTTTGTTCACCCAAGATGTAGACAGGAGAAAGATTTTGCTTTGATTTTCAACTAGTAGGATCCTTGGTGCTCTCGGAGGTTGGTTGTTTTCTTGCAGACATTTCATCATCCAACTACATCAGGGGTATCAAACTGCCAGCCCGTGGGCCGGACGCGTCATGCAACCACGCCCACCCCATTGCTGGCAATGGGGAAAAATATCCAATACGTTGCGCGATGTCACGTGACGTTGCGAATTTGACATGTCTGAACTAGATAATCATCAATGCTAGAAGGGAGTAGGATTTTTTCTCTGTTTGTATACAAGTGGTAAGAAAACAATCAAACTTAGAGAGCACCAAGGACGCCACAGTTGAATGCTGGGTTACAAATATTACAAATCCACTTTGAGAGCGGGCAACTAAATTTCATTTTTGATGTGTGCCATTGTGTCCACAGTAAAAAAAATGACAATAAAGGTTATCTTATCTCATCTCATCTCATCAAGCCAGGTTAGGCATAAAGGTTACATGTTCTCTCTCTGGGAAAGTGGCTTATTTGACTTCTTTCCTAGAAGATTCATTGTCTTGGAATTATCTCTCAAAACATGGGCATAATGCACTATAGGGAGGGCACTAATATTAGCTGCAATAATTTCTATAATGTTGGCGGCACAATGCCTGTCTTCTAAGATCAAGGAAGTTGTAGGCCACTAACAGTGATCTTCTATTACACACAGGATCTAATCTCACAGGCTTAACATCTGAAATGGTTTTTTGCTTGCAGAGGCAAATGAAGTGCCATTGAATCATCAAGGTAATTGGCTATGATGGTGAGAATTAAAAGGCTCTAAAACTGGTGGGATTCAGCCAGTTTGCACCAGTTTGGCAGAATCAGTAGCTAATTTATTGCCCAGGCCCAGAATGCACTTCTGGAAGTGGCATCCACACAGAGAATATGTTCACATATGTTTACATATTTTGAATCCCACCACTGCTCTAAAACAATAAATACTGGAGGTAATAAGCACTTGTAGTTCTTGAGCAGAAGTACAATTCAGCATACCCCCCAAATAACCAAGCAAAAATGACATTAACACTTTGCATAAATAAAAATATATTCCAAGATTCATATCTCAAGGTGTTTGTGTGTGTGTGAAAAAGTAAAGATGGTGGCCATGACTATGTGGTTGAAACTCCAGCCCTTTTTACCTGCTTTGTCATGCATTCATGGCAGCCATCTTACCTTTTTTATTCTTCCATGGACACTTTGGAGCTATCTTAACTTTCCTTAACTTGAAAAAAACTATACTAGCATACAATATGCCATCTCTGCCCAGATTTTATACACTCTTGCAATATATTTGGGGTTGAATAACTGGTAAAATACTGCTCCAGTACATCAGTTCCATTTAGGACAACTCAACTGACCTGTCTGAGGACAAGAAAACAACTTTGTGGGACTGGAGAGGGAGAAAGGGGTATGTTTGAGCTGTGGTTAATTGCAAATGGGGAAAGGGCTTATATTCATTTACATAGAGTAGTAGACTCAGAGTTGTAGCTGGCCATTAAATCTCTGAAGATCTTAGTCATATGGAAAGCAGGCAAGGTACTCTAATTTGAACATCAAAGAGGTAATAGAACCTTTATGGCCCATTGATTCTTAAAAGTGCATTCTTTTTCTGCACTGTTTGCTTGAACATGAAAGGAACAGATAACCTTAAACATTGCCACTTTCATGCATAAGAGAGGTCCCTCAATGAACTAGTGGTCTTCTATGAATGAACCAGGTATGAACTAGGCTTAAATGAAGAAAAAGTGAAAATGTAAGAGAACTTTGGTGAAGCTCAGTGGCTTCAAGAAAAAAAAAACTCAGTCGTAATGTCCAGTTATTTATATATTCTACTTTGTGTGTGTGTGTCCACTTTTCATCCAGGAGTTCAAAAATATGGGCATAATTTTCTTCCAGTTAATTTTCTTCGCAAGATACCTCTAGGAGGTAGATTGAGCTGAGGAAGAATGACTGGTTTATAATCGCCCCAACGTAGATGGCTGAGGGTCCATGTGAAACTGCTTTTCCCAGGTTCCAGGGCAACACCTTAACCATCATACCATAAAGACTCACTATTCAGTTGATAGTGGGCTATTTTACTAGTTACATGATGGGCTATATAATGAATAACTATTAATAGTTACATGAGAATACTAAATTTTCTGCTGTGTGCAGTAGTAAATTCCACTAACATCCCTTCCTCTTTTCTGTAAGGCTGAAGGAACATGGGATCTTTTTTCAGTTGGCCTGGTTTTCCATGTCGTTAGAATTTCTGAGATTACAGGTTTCATTTGGGCATCCGAATAACTTGAAAGTGCAACATATGTTTGCTTGTCTTCATAACAGGCATCCAGGAAGTGGGAGAGGGATGTCTTGAGGCCCCTAAAATAGAGCTTCAAACTCACAAGGGTGAAGAAGCCTGCAGCTTTCCAGCTCCCCCTTATCTGATATAGTCTCCAGAGCAGACAGATAGGTCTCTAGGAGTTAGTATGAAGAGAATGTGGGAGTTGGCAGTATGCTAAGTGAGACACACAGAAAATGAAAAGAGCTTTCATTTTGAGGATGCTTCCTGCGCCTTAGTCTTTGCTTGCAATAAGTGGGAGCATCCTTGATTTCCCACTCAAGAGACGAGATGAAAGAATGCCCTGCACTTGACACTTCATGAGTTGGCTGAACCCTATAACATGGTCTTCATAAAATCCAAACTCCAAAGCATCAAAGCTTTTCCTCCTGACTGGTGAAAGCCCTAAAAATTCCTGGAAGGATTGCCAAAGGCCAACAGGTCTTGATTCCATCAACTGCTTTTGGTTGGAGCTGGACTGTGTTATTTATGAGGGCCAGAGGGAGGAAAGATCTTTCCAGATGGGTGGTGGAATCAAATATAGCAATGATAAACATCAAGGCACTCATGTGAAGAGGGGAAAATGTCTGCAGTGAGGGACTGCAGCAGGCACATACAGAGGAAGGCTGCCAGATCATCTATTGGAATGGCTATGAATAGCTTCATACTGCTGCTTGTACATGACTGGGAGAGTGAGAAAAAGCAGGGCAGATGATTCACAACTCCCAATGATCCTGCGGTGCCATCACTTGGGAGTAGAAATCCAGGAAGAAACAGAAGAATTCCAGGTGCAGTGGGACTGCAGCATGTAACTGTATAAAAGAGACAGTTTTTAAGGCACTGGACTACGAGCTTAAAGCTTCAGGTTCTCAACCACCATCAACCATTGCAGTTCCCTGAGGGACTTTGGCTCAATCACTCCTTAGTAGCCAATCTACCTCAAAGGGCGATTGTGGTGATGAAAAAAATAAATCCTGTATTGCAGAAGTTACCAACCTTTGTCGGTTGGCGGACCGGAGGAAAAGGGAGGGGGAAGCATTTTATGTGCGTGCATGCACACGGGCCCCGAGCATGCGCATGCCACAAATGGGGCAGGGCTAGTGCCTGTGTGATACTTGCTGGCCCTGCTCCATTCTTGTGTGGCACAGCACCTTGTTTCTGTGCCCTGTGGTGCGGTGGCAGCTGTTTTTGCTCCTGCAGTGCGGCGGTGTCCTGTTTTTGTGCCCTGCAGCCATGGTACTAGCGCAAGTGAGGGGATGTGTGTGCACACACACACACACACACACACACACTGGCCAGCCTGTTCTGCAGCCCAGTAGCCAGCAGGCCACAGCCCACTACTGGGCCGTAGCCCACAGGTTGGGGATCCCTGCTGTATTGTGCTTAAATATACATGCCAGATAAAAATACTAAGATGGAGAGGTCCCTAAAAAAATTGCTAAACTTCATAGTTGATCAGACTAAGTTAATGACTTATCAAAATGGACACTGCCTTTTTTGTAGAAAATGCTGCTAATTATTGAGTAGGGAGGAATCATCATGTATGTTGTTCTAATTTACCCTTGGGTTTGAAGGGGAAAGAGGCAGTAAATCTTCAATCTTCATGGCTAGCAAAATGAGGGCAGATGTCCAAATGTAGTAGATTTATAAAAGCTTCATATATCTCTTTCTCTAACAAGAGTAGAATGAAGACATGTTGAGTGTTTTGCAGGGGTTCCATCATACAGGGCTATCCTCAACTTGATGGGTCATAACAAACGTTGCTCTCACACAGTTCAACTGGTATAACTCACATGTTTGGTTTAGGACAATAAACCTTCAGGCTGGCTAAGTAAGAATTCTGAGCACAATCTGGAGGGCATCAGCCTCGAAGAAGCTGCCATAAAATATTTTTTGCTTCCAGCTATTCTCTTTAATATTTGAAGCACCATGGAGTTGGAGATAGCAGTTGCACCTGCCTCACCACCCACTGGATTGGCAGGAATGATTTGAAAAGGGGGCTCTACGCTTCAAGTCATTTCAGCCTTCAGGGAAGTGATGGGCTTGGTGATCCTTCCTTCTTCTTTCATTGCTAAAGGAGAAAGTCCTTTTCTTTCACTGTATAGATTACAGGGCTGTCAAACTGGCGGCCCATAGGCTGGATGCGTCATGTGTAGGCCATGCCCACCCTGGCTCCGCAAAGGCAAAAAAAACCATCATGATATGTCATGATACGTCACGTGACAGGGTTGAATTTGACACCCGTGGAATAGAAAGTAAAACATTTGAGAAGCCATTCCTCCTCTCCCTGCTTTGTGAACCTAGAGCCTTGGTGGAGCAGTGGGCTAATGCCTCCTTAAGTAACACCAGCTGCCTGCAATTAGTGCAGGTTCGCATCCCACCAGGCTCAAGGTTGACTCAGCCTTCCATCCTTCCGAGGTAGGTAAAATGAGGACCCAGACTGTTGGGGGCAATTAAGCTGACTTTGTAATAATGCCGCTTGGGGGTGTGTGTGAAAGCCCTAATAAGCAGGCATATACATAGAATGAAGGCTACTGCTAAGCTTGTAAGCCGCCCTGAGTCTTCGGAGAAGGGCGGGATATAAATGGAATTAAAATAAAATAAATAAAAAATAAACCGAGGCATAGTCCTTTAGTCTTCAGTAAATAAGTTGTTCCAGAGGGATCATGCATGTGATCATAATTATATTCAATTTTAATAATCACAAACACTCTTGTTTTCCACAATCCTGCAAACTGATTTCAAAATGAATTTAATTTGAATGGCTAGTTTCTGTGTGTGTGTCTGTGTGTGTGTGTGTGTGTGTGTGTGTGTGTACTGTTTGTCTACCATCCCTCCACCCTATCCAAAGTGAAATAAACAATCCATTAAAAAAACAACAGCAAGGGGAAAAAAAGCAAGGATGGTGGAAAACCTCTTGGAGAACTTTAAAAGACTTGAAAGCTAAAAGCAAAGCTTGGAAGGTGGGATCAGCTAATTTGTCCCTCTTTTGTCTAGTTTATTAAGGCTTTTGTTCTGGAACACATGGGTTCACTGGAAAAGCGTTTTTTGATATATAATGTATTTACTTCTTGCTAATTAATTAAAGCAGTATTCATATGAAAATGCTGACTGATAATGGCTTTCATAGCAACAACTGTGTATTTTTATTTTTTTTGTAAGTAGCAACTTTTAATTACAAATTGACTGGCAGAAATATATAAACCCCAAATATTGTTTCACTGATTTTCTTTTAACCGTGTTACTCTTGCTTGATTTATCGGATTAGGGCTTTTCATACATAGTGCATACAAGATACTGTTTTTAATGAGAAATTAAGATTACCAACAATACCATAAACCATTAAAAACACAAACTCCAGATGAATGGTAATTAGACCAAGTGATTTGAGACTGATAAATTGAAAGCAATTAATGTATTGGTTTAGGATTTATGAGATAGCTGTTAGTGTTGGAGAATGCATCTGCAAGATCCAGATTTGCAAATGGGTAACTGCAGGAATGCCTGCTCTGTTGCAAGCACCATTATGTTATGCGGTGTGAGAAGAGAAAGCCCACACATAAACCTGGGTCAGACCAAACACCCAACTAGAACATGGAAGTAGAAGACCATCAGCAACATAGGACAGCAATAATACCCCTCTTACGTTTCAAAAATCTTTGTAAGTCTGCAAAACAAGTTGCCATATTATTTTAAAATGAAATAAAAGTGGACACAGATCTAAAACGAAACTGAGGTAAACCTGATACATATGTGAAGGTCAGCATGACCCAATCACAGCTAAAATAAAATACAAATGTGCTTTTAAAGGCAAAGAAGTATACTTATTCTGTGACACACTCTATAAAACAAGTCTATACAAATTCAAATTTTATAAAACAAATGTATACTTCTGTGTAAAATAACACAAAATCTTTTTACTTTGACCAGACAGCAGGGTACATTGGGAAACCAATATCTGGAGCTATTTGAAAACAACACATTTCCCTATCTATGAAAAGAACTGCAATTGTTGTGGCATAGATTCCAAAACTATCCCCATCCACTGTTCCCCTTGGGGAATAAGGGGCACAGATGTGTATTCTTTGATTTTCACTTTACCTATTCATGTATCTTAGGTTGGGTGACAAGTCCCATAACTTCCAGGATCAACATTCCCCAGTCTGGAACATCAGATATTTTGAATAGCAACACCCGACATTGTCAGCAATTATGCTAAGTTGCATGGTCATGATCAGAATTCCACTCTGAGTATTGGGAATGTTTTCTTGAAGGAAATCCTTCAGCAAGAGATGTCCTTCAAACTTCTATAGGAAGATATGAAATTTAGGGCATATCTATCCAACCGTATGGGGAATACTGAATAGCTATTCTTGAACACCTCTGTATGACACAGCCTTCCTCTCACCCTCCCACCCCCATTTTAAGAGGCGTGTGACTTCAGGCTTTTCTGGTTGAATGTAGAAACAATATTTTGTACCTTCTTCCAACTTTAGCTTTGCTGTCTGCACAATTTGTGTGTGTTGGCAGAAACCACAGTAAGGCTTGAGATCTGCCCAGCTCATATTAGCTGCTTTTGGCTGCAATAGACACGTCTCCTCCTGTCTAGTTGTTGCAGACTTCTCTTTATTGGCTTTTGTCATACTTTCCTGTCCAATACCAGGAGAGGGGCACTACACCACCACTAAGGTAGTCAAGCATCATATCCAAGCACTTTCTCTAGGAATCTGAGGCTGTTAGTATTGAAGCAGATAACCAGAAAGCTTAGAGAGGTCTTAGTCTATTGCTTTATCTATTGATATCAGTATTAGTAGCCCAAAACCGCTCTCCATCTTATTCTGGAAAAAGGTAAGAATAAAAAGGGTTCCATAAATTCTGGTATGATTGTCAATCACCTGTGGCAACCTGAGAATGATATGTTTTCTGGACTGATTCCTGAGGTTGCTGCTCTGTGGGACACTGTGCTTGCTTCCTATTTTATTTTTAAAATGACATCCTTTTTTATATATCAGCTCAATGTGTATGCTCAACTCAAGCACATTCCTTCCGGTATATTTCCCATTGCATTGCAATCTCAGTGTTTAATAGAGGGGACAAGGAACTGCTCCCCCCATTTCCTGCAAGGCTCTACAGGAAAGGGGTCTTGACCTTTAGCTAGAGACAATGAAGTCGCCGATATAGATTTCAAATGAAAAAGCAAGAAAGACACAGCATATCGTATTCAAATTTCAAGAAATGGTATGCAGCCATTTTGGAGAAGTTAGGAGTTGCATGTTAATTTGATCTGGTCTTCAGATACGAAAAAGTTTGAGGGCTTGGAGTATTTTCTTTTAAAAATCATTCCAGGAGAGGTTCAGAAAAGCATGCACACATGTGACCCCACATATCTTCACAAATCCAGTGTAGAGGTTTTAGGCTTTAGAATTGGAGTCTGGAATGTGGAAGCCACCCCATCTTTATAATCCATCTCCTGAGCATTCAAAGCCCTGAACCTATGCCTGCTGCTGTAACAAGTAAAGTCAGGGCTTTTTCCTAAAGTTTATTGGGATTCGGCACATATGTGCAAAAGTGTGTGCTGCAACTTATTGAAGCCTCCAGTTGAAAATGAACTTCACTTAATATTTCTCCAACACAGCAAATATCATTTTGAGATCAAAGCTTTTCAGAAGACAGGGGTTTCCTCTCCTTCCTCTCAGGATGCACTCCTGGTGTACAGTACGGACTCCCCCTAAGAAGGGGAAATGGTTGGTCACATCACAGGGGCTGGCCTCTTCTCTGGCAGACTTCTTGAGGTTTCAAGGGGGTGTCTGAAGCGCCCTGGACAGGACAATTATGGAGATGTCAGGGGGCTGGCTTGGGGCAACCTAAAATGACCCATGGATTGTTAAAGAGAATTCCAGTTTGCCACAGAGAAACTTAGTACTCCATTGACTTCATTAGTAGATACACATCTCTAAAAGCTAAACTTCTGGCCCTGCTCGGATTTGACTGCATCTTACGTATCTGCCTCCATGCCAGTTCTAGAGGTTTAATTTAATCTGGGGTTTGTTTGTTTGTTTTCTACTTCCCATGATGACATTTTGAAGGTGTCTACAGATTGAGTTCAGTTTCCAGATTTCCTGGTTAGCATTTAGCTATTCTAGCTGAGAACTCTGGAAGCTATAGCCCAACACATTTAAAGGGTACTTAATGGGATTTTTTAAAATAAAAAATATTTTGGCATAGCAGGAGGAGTTAAAATTATGCTCAGGTTGAACACCCGGCATGTCCAAAGCCTAACTGATCCCAGTAAAAAGTACAATTGGCAAATTGCATTGGTGCTGAATGCCCAATTAGGAACTTGCATGGAACATTAATTCTGAATATTTGATGATTTAAAAGCAAAAACTTAGATAAAAATCTTTTTGTGACAAAAGAAGACCCTTCTTCATTTACTGGTGGTGTTTCCCTAGGATATACAGTATGTTCTTGTTAGCTGCGAAGTCGTGTCCGACCCATCGTGACCCTATGGACAACGTTCCTCCAGGCCTTCCTGTCCTCTACCATCTTCTGGAGTCCATTTAAGCTCACGCCTACTGCTTCAGTGACTCCATCCAGCCACCTCATTCTCTGTCGTCCCATTATTCTATTGCCCTCAATCTTTCCCAGCATTAAGGTCTTCTCCAGTGAGTCCATCCTTCTCATTAGGTGGCCAAAGTATTTGAGTTTTAGCTTCAGAATCTGGCCTTCTAAAGAGCAGTCAGGGTTGATCTCCTCTAGGACTGACCGGTTTGATTGCCTTGCAGTCCAAGGGACTTGCAGGAGTCTTCTCCAGCACCATAGTTCAAAGGCCTCAATTCTTTGGCGCTCAGCCTTTTTTATGGTCCAGCTTTCACTGCCATACATTGCAACTGGGAAGACCATAGCCTTGACTATACAGTATATATACAGTATATAAGATTCTATTAACATGTTACGTTGTGCATGTTGTATTTGCTCTGCTTATTTGCTTATTCAACAGATGGTACAGGTAAGTCACTTGATTAATTAGCAGACATAGCTAGTATGGATAGAATAGTATATGCTCATTACATTAGCATTTTATGATTCCAGATATTTAGACAAAATATTGTCTATACAGCTTTAAACAGTGGATCAAATAACAAGGCAGGGAATGGGGACCAGTGCTGACCCACATTAAGAGCTGGACTGGGGTGTATCTATGGGTGTGAGTTTGGATATAATTTCTTATAAGGAATTACTTAGATTGGTAGAGAATGATTGGCAATTAAAGTCATTAGGTGAGTTAAAACAAGAAAATATTGTACAGTCCTGGTTCCAGTATACTCAATTGCAAGCTAGGTGGAAGTTAGATCAGAAGGTTGGCATTACATTAACGGATGAAAATTTGGTAAAACAGATCAAAAATCAAAATCGAGCGCATATAAAGAGAATTTACAATGTTTTAATAGAATTGGATTCGGAAATGGAATTAGTTAAAGACTGTATGGTAAAGTGGGCTCAAAATATTCAAGAACCTATCCCATTGGATATATGGGAGGTAATTTGGGTTAGAAATGTAAAATTTACCCAGGCCCAAAATTTAAGAGCAAAGTTTTATAAAATGTTTTATAGATGGCATTTGGATCCTAAAAAGTTGTCTTGTATGTATCCTAATTTACAGCACAAATGCTGGAGATGTGGCAGTTTGGATGCTACTTATTTTCATATGTGGTGGACTTGTAGAAATATAAAAGCTTTTTGGATTAAGATTTGGTGGAACATTCAAAAGATTTTTAAGAGAAAGATAAAGTTTACTCCACAACTATTTTTATTGGGTGTTATTACAGATTGTGATACTAAAGAAATTAACTTGATGTTGAACTTGATAACAGCTGCAAGGTTATTGGTAGGGCAATATTGGAAGAAGGATAGCTTGCCTACTATAGAAGAATGGATGCTTAAAGTGTCAAATCCAGCAGAAATGGCTAAGATTTCTGCTTATCTGAAGGATCATTCTCAAGAAAGATACATTTCGGTCTGGAGAAGATGGATAGATTATATTCAGAATAAATATGGGACTAAAATGTTCCATCTAGCCTATGAGTAAATTTTAGATTGTTATTTTAACAATATAATTTTAGTAGATTATTATAGTGGAATTTTTATTAATTTTAATTATATTATTATTATTAGCATTAGTATTGTATAATAACTTGGATATTAACTTGTTTATGTTTTTATTATTATTATGTCTACTTTTATTTTGCATGTATTTATGTTAAAAGGGACGCGGTGGCTCAGTGGGTTAGGACGCTGAGCTTGTCGATCAGAAGGTCGGCAGTTTGGCGGGTCGAATCCCGAGTGCCGCGTAACAGAGTGAGCGCCTGTTACTCGTCCCAGCTTCTGCCCACCTAGCAGTTCGAAAGCACGTAAAAATGCAAGTAGAAAAATAGGGACCACTATGGTGGGAAGGTAACAGCATTCCGTGCGCCTTTGGCGTCTAGTCATGCCAGCCACATGACCACGGAGACGTCCTCGGACAAACGCTGGCTCTTCGGCTATGAAACGGAGATGAGCACCGGCCCCTAGAGTCGGAAACGACTAGCACGCATGTGCGGGGGAACCTTTACCTTTACCTTTTATGTTAAAGGGGAGTTAAAGCGCATTATGAACTTGGTTATCTATATAGTTTGTTAATGTTAGTTAGATTATGATTATTATATTTGTAACCCTGTACTCAGCTCTGGGAAGTGGGGGAGCGAGAGGGGGGTGGTTTTGGGTGGGTTGGTTTTGGGGGTTATATTGTAACTTTTATAAAACTTTTTAATAATAATAATAAAAAAGACCTGGACTGGAACCTTTGAAACCAGGTCAAAATGTCAGATGCTCCATTGCCTTAAGAGATTTTTAAGAATTCAGAGTTGTCAGATTGTATCTCTGTCCTGCTAACCTAGTTTGGAATACTGTAATTAGCATGGCAGATACGGCACCTGCAGTCTCAACACTTTTGCTAAATGGGTTAGGTCATGCAATATTTTATTAGCCTGAGTTCTTTGCAAAGTGATAAATGAGGTGCCTAATCTTATTGGCTATTGGTTTTGCGAAGACAATTTAGCCCAGTCAACCATATTCGATTTTCTGAATATTTCTGTGGGAAAGGAGTAAACAACCACTTAATGATAAAACAATAGCAACCAGGTAAGTTTATGTTTTGCTTCATACGTTCAGAGCTGCCACATTGTGGAATAGCAAAAGCATATATAAATTGAATTTTTATTTATTTATTCATTCATTTGGCTGCAAATATTTGCACATCACCCACTTGAATAACTCTAGGCTGCAGACATCATTAGTGTGAAATGCAACCATACAGTACCAGCCAGAATTTGGGCATTGCTGATGGGAGCAAACCCACGGGCAAGATGAACCTGGCTGCAGTTTGTGTCCCACGGACTTAAACATCTGTTTTGATCTTCAAGTTAAAGGGAAATTTGGCATGAAGTTGGCAGCAGAAGCCCAACTCCCTCCTCCAAAGGGTCATTCTCATGCATTTCTTATGTGGCAAAGAGCTTATATGAGCAATGAAAATTTAGGCTATCCTTAAAGGAAAGAGTCTATAGCCTTCCTTAATTCACTCCAGAGTTTTCTTTGCCACAGGGGTCATTGCAGGGGTAGTTCCTCTTTTATGTTTGCAACCTCTGATCTTTTATATGCAATCTCCCAGATGACTTCTTTTCATTTTTAAAAATTTGAGGTTCCAGATTCAGGGCAGTGGGCTACACAATAGGAAGCCTTTCCCTCGGCATGCAAATTATTAGTGATGTGGCATTTCCTTGCTCTGCTTGGATCCAGATGGCTGTGTGAGACAGGGTGGCTGCTTATCAATTCATCACTTGGTAGTGTGGAGAGCTGTAGAATGGTAGCATCCTGCTATGAAGCCAGGCAAGCAGATGCCAAATTTCCCCTGCTCTAAAATTTTATTGAGATGCATTCTGTTGACTCCAGATTTATGGAGGCCTTAATTAAGATGATTTCCCCCCCCCTCCACTAATGAGCTGCCCTGAGTCTTCGGAGAAGGGCGGGATATAAATGTAATAAAAATAAATAAATAAATAAAATAAATAAATAAATAATGCCATTACTGCTCTTCTAGGGGCATTATCCATCTACTGTCCAGTGGAGATGGCATATAAAGTAAGAGTCTACGCTTTCTCTTTCTGTTGCTATGGTTTGTGTGCTTGAAGACAGCAGACAAACAGGCAGAAGAGGAGCAGGAACAGGGCCAAGCAGTGCAAGATGAGCACTAGAGATGGGCTTGGCGGGTGCTCTACTATATTTGCCCCTCTCACTGCCATCCTCACAATTACACAGCTACAAAAGATTGCCAGACAAACTTTTCTCCAGACAGTAATAATTTTGCCTGTCTTTTGTAAATAAGCCCTAGGCCAGTAGATTAATAAATCATTTGAATTTATCCATCTTTTTCATTTTCCCGTAAAACTAATATTCTCCTGCATAAGGGTAATTTGTTTTTCTGTTCCAAAAGTTTTTTTTATCTCCTTTTTTTTTCTTTTAACTGGTGGGATATTTGGTTTGAAATAAATGGATTAGCAGTTTTCCAGTACCACTAGATCAGGGCCATTCGGATCAGTCTAGACTGGCTGCTGTTCTCTTAAATGCTATGGTTAAACTAGGACTATTAGAGCTTCTTCCTCAGCACTATTTCACCAACAAAATGTAGTCCATTACAATAAATGCCTCTCCTGAAAACTGATCAATAGAACCGAACACCCTTGAACCATTACCTTTACAAATACAGGTTATTTCCAAGTTTATTTAGGATTCTAACCCCTGCACATCTTTGGAATGTGCTAGAATGCAACGATCAGAGTTCAATTACTAGAAACATAAGAATAAGAAGAACTGATAATTGTACAATGAAGAGGAAGACTGTTTGTTTAGTTTGACATTTGCAGAGTTAATGTTAATACAACAAAAACATTTCTGCTAAGATCTCTGGAAAGGCAATGTTAGCTCAATTATTATAATGTTTGATTTAAACGTCAGTCGCATGAGAAAATGCATCTGCTGTTACATAAAAAGGACTGAAAGTTTGCATTGATCTCTTCATGTATTTAAATGCCAATGAAGTGGTCATGCTTAGATTCAATTGAACAACTGTATTGCAAAACCACGTCACCCATTAATTGGTTTGGAGGGAAGCCTATACATAAAAGGCAGTAGATGAGAAGGTAGGTAAGTGGTAGTAGGAACAGATCATTAGGAACTTGGAAAAAAAAGAAGCTATGCAGAGACAGGAAAAGGGGAAGTAAGACCAATGCTTCGAGAAGGCAGTGCAGACAGGATTAAAAATGATGCACAAAAAGTGGGTGGAGCTTCAGCTTCACCTTGACTTTTTTGACCATCTTCTGTGGGCACCCCTGATCCTCATGCATCACAGCCATGATACAGGAAGAAAACTTATTTGGACCTATATCACTGTTCTAGTGACTTCGTTCTATCAAAAACTGCATTAAACTAGTCAGTCTGAGCATATAAGGAACAGATTCAAAGGAAAGGAGACTTTAGGCTAGGTTTCTCTTCTCCATCTTGACTGTCTGAAACAGCCACTACCTAAAATACATCAACATCATTTGACTGTTCTCCTACAGTTCAGTGTGTGTGTGTGTTTGTTATAAAAAGTCCTTTTTTAATGTTTTGAATTCTGTTGCCCATTAGATGGAATTTACTTCCATGTATCATGCTATATAGGGCAAGAAAAAATATATACTGGATTCTCATAAAAAAGTTATGGAACTGGATACATGGAACTACATGTCCTAAAAGATTCACCCATGAAAGGAAAGGGATTGATGCATGCTTTCCCAGCACAAATGGGAAAGGTAAACAAGCAAAGGAAGCCACCAATCAGAGGCTGTGTTAAATGTAAATTTAAATCAGAAAAAGGATTTCTTAAGCTATTTTCATTTCAGGCTGGTTTGTGAGCAGCAGTCAAGCAGCTTAAGGCTGGAGGGCAGAAAAGCTTTTAATGAGTAGACTACTTGCTCAATGAGAGCATTATGGCCGAGTGGAAATTTGAATCTCAGTTTTTGTGGTCTTCCTTTAACACATTAGTCATGCTGGCTTTTTAAAAACCCCATTTACAACTACTACTATCCTGTTTTAATAATGAAGGGGTAAACAGCACCCCTTGAAATGACCCTGCTGAAGCTCAGAGAAACTGTTTGTTTGTTTAACAAATTTATATGACCACCCATCTACCAATGGAAGTCTGGGTGGCAGAGAAGAACACAAAACATAATACAGAAATCAGTTTAAATATTACATTTACTTAGAATCCATAATAATAAACTAATGTAATTAAAGCCACTATTGAAAAAAATCATCAATGATTCAAACTAGAGTGTGCAAAGAAGCAGAAGAAGCAGTAGTTCATATACTCAGCTTGTGCAAGAAGATTGCATGAACTGATTACAAACAATGACAAAACATAGTCACCAAAATTATTCACTGAAATAGTTGTATAAATTAGAATGTGCTAGTCATGAATAATTAGTGTGAACATATAGTTGAAAAACTGGTTAAAAAATGAGCAGGTTAAAATAAAGCACCAAATGCAAACTGATAAAGGCATGGCTCAAAACACATCAAATTTAACTGTGATTGAAAAGAAGAAAGTGTAGATTATTTATGTGATAATACCAGGGGATAGAAGAATAGAAGGCGAAGAATTGGAGATCACAACAAATCAAGATCAGAAATTGAAGTTCAAAGATTATGGCATAAATTGGCTATGATGGTCTCAATAGCTGTCAGCACTCTGGATGCTGTACCCAACAATCTTGGATGGTGCTTAAAAAAATCTGTGCATTGACAAAATTTCCATTTGTCAATTACAAAAAACCATACTGCTTGAATCCACACATATACAATGATGATCCATTACAACATCCTAGGTTCTTGGGAAGAATTTGATGCATGTATATAAGAAGGCCAACCCCAGCTAAAAAAACTGGCAGCTGTGATTTCACATTTAATGTAAATATAATAATAATAATAATAATAATAATAATAATAATAATAATAACAACAACAACAACATTAACAACAACAACCATTGACATTGACAAATTCGCCATTAATCAATTGCAAAAGGCCTTACTAGGAACTGTTTCTATCCTGCAATGATATCTGTAATACCATCAAACATCCACATCTGCCTATCCCAGGTCCTTGGTAAGGACTCAATAGGTAGACAAAAATACCAAATCCAGTCTGAACATCTGGCTGACTGTGCAATGAATAAATAATAATAATAATAATAATAATAATAATAATAATAATAATAATAATAAATGCTGTGAACAACATTTTAACTTCCATCCCATCCAGCACACTGTATGAAACAAACCAACTAATGTACAGTACAGCCGCCATTATAACTGCAGAATTGGGTTATAAAATGCTAAAAAAGAAACCCACTGGAACACCAAAGTGGAAAATTCGACTTGAAAATAAAACAAAAAAACTATGAGGAGATGTCAGCAAATTGAAATACTTGAAAGAAGGAAAACTAAAGAACGAAAAGCTGAAAAATAGTTTATACAAAAAATATAACCTGGAGGAAAAAACAATAACAGAAATCATGGAAAACCTAAAACAGCGTGTAATAGCAACAGCAAAGAAAATTGAAAGATATGAAGGACGAATAAAACAATATCGTGAAAACGTCCAGTTCAGAAGAAACCAACACCTCTTCTATCGGTCACTTGACTAAAATAAAGTCCAAACTACTATTCTACCATGTGAAGAAAAAACCTTAAACTTTTGGAAAGAACTGTGGGAAAACCAAGTGGAACATAATAAAACTGCCTCCTGGATCAAAGATATCCAAAACAAGCAACACAAAACAAAATGGAGGATATTGTAATAACCACTGATATGGTTGCAAAACAAGTAAAGAAGGTCAAGAACTGGAGTGCACCTTGCCTGGATGAGCTGCAAGGATACTGGTTGAAACACCTCACCAGCCTCCATCACCGCATGGCCACTCAGCTTGATGAAATGCTTCAAAATGCCACAAGTGAAGAATGGTTAACAGCTGGTCGAACATACTTGATAATGAAAGACCCTGAAAAGAGCACAGAACCAAGCAACTACCGCCCAATTACTTGTCTGCCAACAACGTTCAAACTTTTTACAAGAATACTGGCAAATTCAGTATTCAATCATCTGATGGAAAACAATTTGTATTCAGCAGAACAAAAAGGAAATTATAAAAAATCAGGAGGAACAAAAGATCAACTGCTCATTGACAAAATGGTACTTAAAAATGCAAAACGACAAAAAACAAATTTAAATATGGCGTGGATTGATTACAAGAAAGCATTTGACTCATTACCCCACAGTTGGATTAATGCGGGTTTGGAAAACTTTGGAATCAGCAAAAACATCTGTACATTTTTGAAAGCAAATATGCAAAAATGGAAAACAGTTCTAACAGCAAATGGGGAGAACATTGGTGAAATCAACATCAGACAAGGAATCTTCCAAGGGGACTCACTTTCACCACTACTGTTCAACATCACATTAATTCCATTGACAATAATATTATGAAACACAAAACTGGGATACCACATCTCAAGCCAGCATGGCAAGATAAACCATCTACTATACATGGATGACTTAAAACTGTATGCGAAAAGCCACACTGAACTTGAATCAATACTCAACGCAGTTCAATTGTTTAGCAGTGACATCAGAATGGACTTTGGACTTGGAAAATGTGCTATATTTTCCATGCAACGAGGAAAAATAGGAAAAATAGAAAGAATAGAACTGGGAAATGGAAGTAGTATGAAAGCACTAGCAAAGGATGATGGTTACAAATACATAGGCATATTGGAAGCAGATAACATCTTGAATGGAAAAGTCAAAGAGTCAACACAAAAGATATACATCAGAAGAGTCTGCAAAATACTAAAATCAAAGCTGAATGGTGGAAACATAATTAAAGCCATTAATACATGGGCAGTCCCAGTGATACGCTACCCAGCTGGAATTATCAATTGGACATTGGCCGAATTGGAACACCTAGACCGGAAAACGTGTAAACTTTTGAACATGCACCATGCTCTACATCCATGAAGTGACATCGACAGATTGTACCTGGCAAGAAGAATAGGGGGCAGAGGGCTACTGCAAATCTACCAAACTGTAGAAGAAGAAAAATGAAGTTTGAATGACTATGTGAATCAAAGTACAGAAAAATCGTGCAAACTGATTACAAAACTAGACATGACAGAGTTGCTAAACTAATCCACTGGGCATTGTGTAAAAAATACGACTTGCCTGTGTCCGAAAAGTTGTGGGAACATAGGGTGGAAAAAGTTGTCGAGAATGAGAGGGTGAAGATCTTGTGGGACTTCCAAATACAGATAGCCATTTGGAACACAACACGCCAGATATCACAGTTGTAGAGAACCAAAGCGTACAGTTGATTGATATTGCTGTACCAGGAGATGCCAGAGTCGTAGAAAAAGAAGTGGAAAAAATTACAAAATATTGCGACCTGGCCATCGAAACTGCACGATTATGGATGAAACGCATAACAGTGATACCCATTGTCATCGGGGCACTGGGAACTATGTCCAAAAACTTTACAAAATACATCAAGAAATTGCAGCTTCTTGCAATAACTCCAGCAAAGCTACGAAAAACTGCGCTACTCGGAACATTTTACATTTTAAGGAGATACCTGGTTGATACCTAGGATGCTGGCAGCAACCCGTGTCAACCATTAATGCCAGTCAATTTGAGTGTTCAGTTGACTGAGTTTCATGTTTTATGAATAAAAGTTTTATAAAAATAATATCCTTTGGATTCAAAAAAGACATGCTGTTGTGCTATTCTTCTGTGAACATGTGGGTGGTTTTGCAGTCCCAGTCTGGAAATACAGAATCTAGTACAATGGGGGCTCTGGAAGTCCATTACTGTAATAACTATGGCTGTTATTCTGAGGTGCTGCTTCATACAAGATGATCCTTGTCATTCATATTCCAAGAAGAAGATTTCAATTCTCTAAGTAGAGACATAAGGTAGCTATCTTCTACTACAGTATAATACTGTAATCTATCTAGCCTGAGATTGGTCATTCTGACTGCATCTGTCCTTGATCTTAATCAGCGGTCTTTTCATCATCTTTTATCCAAATCTTTGAATGGAAGATGCCAGAAATAAATAAATTGCCATTTCCCTGTGTAGTGGTAGAGCTACTGCATATGTGAATGGATATTAGAAGCAAGCATATATACCAAAGGCAGACTGTAATGCCTCTTATTATGCTGATTAAAGTGTCTAACAGAATAAGTAGGGGGAGCTAACAGGTGTTCTCTTCACATTCAAGGTGAAATATATAGAAATCTGTGGGATACCCTTTGAAACCCAGGTTAAACCCTTGAATTATTTTGTATTTACATCTGCAGCTAGGTCCTTTCCACCTAATAAAAGGGGGCCAACATATTTGGGGATAAAAATTCTTTTCTTCATTTGGCTATCTAAAGCCATTAAAGTCACCTCAGCTCTTTCTGTACTATAACCTTCACCTATGTATGTAAACTAATGAATATTTATTTATTTAAGAAAGTTTATATGGTTGTCCAACCCTCACCCTCAGTGATTCCGGGCAGTTTACAAATTTAAAAGCTCAATATAAAAACAATAAAAAAGCAATAATCTCTCCTCCCCCGCTCTGCTGACAACCATCAAATAAACTACATGCTAGGCTCATCCGACTCAGGCACATTGGGAAAACCAGGCCTATCCAGCAATGAAAATAGCAATGAATATCCAACAATTCCTAGTTGTTCTTGTGCAGCGTTCCCCTGTTTTGATGCCTCTTCCCAGATAAGTCTCAATGGATTTCCCTGGATCTTACTGTATTGCATTGTGTTGTGACGGATGTCTAGAAGTAATTGCAGGCTAGCTCAGATAAAATATATCAAACGTAGAAGATTTAATTTCATCCAGACACTGATCAGAGGGACATAACTGGAATAAGGAATCTGACTAATTTCTGCCTTAGGTTATATGAAAAAGTGAGGAAATCTTACAGAAGCACAGAACATATCAATATTATCTATCTTTAAATAAATTGGGCTATCACAAAGGAGCTGCATTTGGATTCTTGACAAAGTTCAGATGCAAAAGGATAAAAAGCAAAGGGACCTTATAAATAAATAAATAAAAAATGAAATACTTGCCATTTCTTTCCTCAGTACTGAATGCTGAAATGCTGGCCAATTCTTTCTAGAGTGACTTTGTATTTTTCTACCACATAGCAAATTTGAGCTTTCTTCTAATAAGGAATAATGAAGTAGTGGGCGTTCCATCACTGAAGGTTTTTAAGAACAGATTGGACAGGCATTTGTCTGGAATGGTATGGGATCTCTTGATTAAGCCAGGGATTGGACTTGACCTCCCAAGTCCCTTCCAACTCTGTTATTCTGTAATTTTGAAGTCTTGATTGCAAATGTTAGGACTATCACAATGCACTTTACATGAACCTGCTCTTGAAGACTACTTGGAAGTTGCAACTGGTTGAGAATGAAGTGAAATAGACAGTTAGGGCATGTCTCCAAATACCTTGTAATCCCTCTGCTTTGTGAGCTGTACTGGTTATCTGAAGATTTCTCTGTGTAGTTCAAGTTGTTGGTTATCGCCTATGAAGCCCTTCAAGGCATAGGGCCTGGTTACCTGAAGAACTACTTGCCTTCTGTATTTTCTACCTGATTGGATAGAGTCAATAGTCTCTGGGTCCCATCAATTAAACAATGTCCTCTGATGAGACCCAGGAAACAGGTCCTCTCTATCTCAGTGTCTCCCTAAAATAATAACTCCCCAGAGATTCTTGTTAACCACCCCCATCTTCCCCTTATTTAAATGAGCTTGTAAAACCTGGCTGTTCTTCAGGTCTTGGGCTAGGATAGGGGCTGACCCTATTTTGGGGGGAGGGGGAGGGGGAGGGAATCAGTTTGCCAATTAGTGTGTTATTTTTTCCAGACATTTGTTTTTGTATTGTTTGAACTTGTTATGTACTATTTGCTTCTCAAACTTGTGAAGTTATAGGACGGCCTATAAATTTAATGAATAAAATAAAATTATGAAAAGTGTTTTTTTCCCAAAAGGGAGAGTTGTTCAGTTTTTCTACATTTATATTTTTCTTTTATTCTTTATTTTGGGAGCTATTTGCTTGTGTTGTGTATATGGGTGACACATATTTATTTATTACCCTATGTTCTTTTTTTTTAAAATCAATTTCAACAGCTGGAATTAATTTTCCTGTTACCAAATGTTCACTCAGACCTGTCATAGAGGAAAAGGCGCTCTATTAGCATAAACATAACTGAAAGCTTTGGTATTTGCATTAATGTACTTTTAACAAGTTGACAGGTTTCTGGCACATATTGCCAAGATCAGAGAAACAAGGAATGTGTGTGTGCGTGTGTTGTTTGTGCGGTGTGTGGATATGTCTTTGCTGGAAACAGTGGAAGGCTGCAGCCTTCCTTACACTGGCTGAATTGTGTGAAGCTGTCAGGTGAAACCTCAGGTTTCTTTTTCCACCACTGAAATATTTGGCAAAAGTTATCCACCACTAAGCAGGTGCACAAATCTGATGAGTATCCATGAATCTGCACTAGGAATTTTTACCATTTTCTGTCTAGTCAGTCAGCGGATATGTGTTTGAAACGGAAGAAAAACTTTCTTTTTAACTTCTTTTAATAGACGTGGAGTATAACACTTGCTGTAGGCATTCTCTGATGCAAAAATCTGTTTCCCTGGGTTTCTTTTAAATGCAGTATGATTCCTGCCATATAGTTCTTTATAAATGGATTTTTGGTAGGTTTCAAAATGGATGAGGAACTAGAGAAGCCTTTGCAAACTCAACAGCTTATTTCAGCACATCTCACAGTGGTGGCAAAGTGCAGAGGCAACAAGAGATAACAGCAGCATAGAAATGCTGGATCACTTAACCTGGCAGCCCAGGACAAACTACACTTTCTTTATAAAAAGAATTAATTGACAATTATTTCTTAATACTGCAAGCTCAGAAGAACTGTTGCACTAATACAATCTACTATTAAGCTGAAATATGGGACTATCTGCTGAAATGAAAGAAATCTTTATTAACCAGAATGAGGACTTTATGCTGAACACAGGAAGCCACCTTGTGCTTGTGGGTAGCACAAAATGTGTGGATTTTTGACAGTGGGTCACATGTACAGTTACAAAATGGCTGCCATGGGACAGTTAGTTCTCAGAGATTCCTGACTGATCCTACAAGCACCTCAGTTCGTTCTTCAATGTGCTGGGATGTAATCCATCTCACCCTGGAGACTTCCCTTCAGGATTTCAATAAAATTGGGTCAGAACTATTTTTCCTTAGAATAATCGTTATTCATTCTTCAGAAGTCCAGTATGGAATACTCTTATTTACTTGAGAGTAAATGACCACTTCTCCCAAGCTGTCAATCATCTTCACTTCTTTAAATTATTATTTGATTAGGATTAGGTTCAGGATATTAGAACCTTTCTTCTTTCTTTTACTTCTTCTGATTCTTGGAGACTGTCTGGATCTATGTCTGCAGATTTTGTTGACAAGTTTTTTCCAAAAATGGGGTTGCTCTTGCTTTCTTCCTAGGGCTGAGAGAAAGTGACTAGGCCAAGGTCATCAGGCTGACTTTATGCCTAAGGTGGGATTAGAACTCAGCTCACAGTTTTATGGTTTTTAGCCTGATGTCTTAACCACTACGCCAAATTGGTTCTCTTTCTTCCTTCTATCTTTTAACAAATAATGTTATCATCAGGAAAGGAAAAGAACCTGTTGGGCTTATGATTCTTGGTCTTGGCAGAATTCGATTCTCAGTAGATACCAAGATAATTGAAAGCCCACATTATTATCACTGATCATTTGATGGAGAAAAATCTCATCGGTATCTTTGGCCTGACCAGGTAGCCTATAATAAACTTTCACCGTGTGACTTTTGCTCCATTTATTTGTTTGTTTCTCTTTGTGTCAGTGTTGATTTCTGCTGACTGCTTGGCTTGGACTAGTCCCTGCTCTTTTCTTGACAAGATTTCAGAAGTGGTTTGCCATTGCTCTCTTCCTGGGCTGAACGAGAATGGCTGGCCCAAAGTCACCCAGCTTGCTTCATCTTAAGGCAGGACTAGAAGTCATGATCTCCCGATTTGTAACCTGGTGCTTTAATCTATAAACTATATTTCTATTTGTTTTTTATTTGAATTAAGCTCATGTTCCTCTTTCTCCTCCTCCTCCTTCTTTCAGAATTCTTTTATCAAAATCTTAACATGAAACTTCTCTACTGTGATTGTGATTCTGTTGTGCATATGTACTGGTTCACAAATACTGCCTGCCCAAAGTGTAGACCAATACCAACATCTGGACTAGATAATGTGCATATTATAAAGTTACTTTGGGATGGCCTGAAGCCAGGAGAAAGAAGGCCTTAAGCTTCAAGCATGCGGCTCAAGTTAGACTTGGCAGGCATTCTTGAGATCGTCCAAGTTATTTTCCAGAGATTTGTGTATGTCCCCTTTTGACCAGCTTTTTGTTGAACATCCCATCCAAGTCCTTTATATGCACAGAATATTTTTATGTTAATGCCAAGAAAAACGAAAGCAGGAAAGTTGTCTTAATTGTACTGAATTGAAGCAGAGGCAAGGTTTTCTGTATAATCAGGACATTTATTTCCTCCTGCAATACTTTCCTAGATATTTACTGTCCATGAACTGCTTCTCAGGAGTCTTTTGTTGTCCTGAATATTTCCAGACTATGTGAAACATTGGAATGAACATGATTGGCTCTTATAGTAAAATGGGGGAGCGGAGAGGCATTGTTGAAAATTAAGGAATACACTTTAAAAGTAAAAGACTATTTTCATTTGTTAAAAATAATTTTGTTGATATATTATGAACAGATGAGAAATGAATATAATATACCTCAATGTTATCAATTACTCACAAGATTGAAAAATAGTAGCCATAATAAGAAAATATAAGAAATGAAATGTGAATCATCTTTGATCAAAATCTTAACAATAGAAATAAAAACAAGTCTGTACATGCTGAAGATAATTAGACAAAAAGTACAAAAAATACAAATGTGTGGATAGGTAAAAATCTATTCAGCTCCTCTGTTCACATTTACAACTGAATATTCAGATCCAGTATTTTAAAGGGAATTTTTAAATCTATAGAAACATTCATAATTATTTATGTTTGCAGCATCTCTTAATACAGAGAACCTGTACACAACTCCCTCTAATACAAACTATCCTGCTTCTTTTCACAGAGACAGGAATTTAAAATGTAAATTCCTCCAGGATAAGTCCTTTTAAAACTAATATTGCTTAGACAAAGTTTTCAGAAGTACACCCCATTACTTGCAAATTGATGAAGAAAGACAATTTGATTCTAATGGTTACTGCGATATGAGACATCCAATGACATATTTCTTCTACATTGCCAGGAAGAGCATAATGAGTTAATACAGGTAAGGACAATCCAAGAATGATGAAAAGCCCAGTAGGATGAAACTGTAATATTAATAAAATGTACACTACAGAGTTCAAGGGGAAAATGTATGATTAAAGTTTTCATTAGCATCTTTGAAATATATAAACTGAAATTGAAAAGGAAGCCATCGTTCTGGCAATTATGAAGTTGGAAGATTCAGACAGGATCCAGAATATGTTAAAAATGTCTGGAGAGAATATTAGGAAATATTTTCTCTCTATAGCCCCTCCTCTAATTGTTGTAATTTGCAGTGTTTCCCAAAGCGAAGAGAAAACCCCATTATTTTTATAGAGGAAAGTATATTCTCTCACTCTCATTTAGAGAGAATGCCCCTATACAGGGATTATTACAAATATAATGCGGAAGTTGAATTTATTCAGTTTTTCCAAATATAGCAAGTTAACATTTTATTTTTAAGTGTGTTTGTTTCTGTAAGGGTTGACACATTTTAAGCCATTGTTTTAATGTATATTTGAACATATTTTTTGTTATATTTGCCTTTTTTTAAAGCCATCAGTATTGACTGGCTGAATTCACTTTAGTTTAGCTGAAATATTCTTGAGAGAGAGAGAGAGGAAGATGGAGAGGGAGAAAGAAAACTTGATTGGAAATAAAATCTGCATTTTTTCCCTGACATTGCAATATTTCTATTGATTTCTGATGTTCCAGATTCAACTGATTCATTGTTCAAATGCCCCTGAATGGGTAGAATAGCCCCAGATAATTATAATTATAAGAAGGATAAACTTTCAGCTCAGTTGGGTGGAGGCAACCATTGGAGCTGGAAGGCCAGTGGAAGAATAAAGTATCCCTCTCTAAGGTAGGTAGGCAGTTTAGCAACGTGAAATATAAATATAAATAAAGACTCAGTAGTTAACTAACCTGACCTATTGGGAAAAAATCTTTTCTTCCCTGTGGTCATGAAGAAACTTCAACAGTCCCTTTTACTGATAATGGGACTTTCATTTTATTTTTTTACTAGAAGAACCGAGAAATCCTCAGAAACATATGCATGAAGAACATCCCCAGAACTGCACAAGTGAGGAAACCCAAGGCCGGAAAGAGGGAGCTTTGAGATGCTCTTGCAGGAAGTGATGAAGCAATAGTTTTCTAATCAAATGAACAAGGGAATGATCCTGCAAACTCAAATATGAGCATTCCTCTTATCAGCCTTAACCTCAGCTTGGGCATGAGAATGGGGAGAGGCTGCGGGAAAGGGGTTTTGCAAAAAAAATAAATTTTTAAAAAAATGAACAGGGTGCAGTCACGGAAAGGAAAGGGTGTTGGGTTTAGAGATAGTGTCGGCACTGCTGATTCATTAGCTTTAATCAGATTTCAGTTTTATTTCCCCATCAAGAGTGTCTGTTGTTGTTCTTGAGAAAATCTTTTATATCTGAATTGGGGTTTCTCACATTTTTTTTAATTTTCTTTACTTGAAAAATATTTACAAGCACACTACTTCTTATCCTCAAGGGTAGGATTATTGGAGGTGGCGATGGGATATACGTCCAGGATACATGGGGCAGGATTAGTAGCAGCTCTCCCTCAGTGCAGCAGTTCTGGCCCAATGCATTTTGGCATGAAAGTGTATATGTTACTAGCCCCAAGACCCAAGATGCAAAAATACTGAACCAGACCACGGCTTATGTGATGAATATAGGCTGTTTTTCAGAGAAGGGAGAACACAAGGGCCATCCACTTTGTCCTTTCACCTTATCCCAAGCTTCATTCCACACAGGGCCTTATTCTCATAGCAGCATTCTTAGTTTTCTACTCAAAACCCATCATCTGCATACCAATTTTGCTCCTTATCGAAATTCCTTCTGATGAGACCACTACATTTATGAGACCGCCTGTAGAGTATATTCAACTCTCAACACAGAAGAGGCACCAGATTAGCTGTACTCCTATGGCACCCAGAATCTGGTGATGGTGTAAAGGAAATACGTACAGACGATCTTATGCCTCGGATCTAAAACAATGTACCTGCATCCATGTTCCAGACCTAAAACAAATGTACTTGTGTTTATTGCCCTTTCCTGTAGAACATCTTCTCTGCAACTGTGAGATTGGGGAGCCTGGACCGGTCTTGGAGACTGAGGTGATGAGGGCAGCGTAAGACATAGTAACACAAGGATGGGCAACAAAACATAATGTAGCAGAGTTTAAAGGCATTTTTCTGACAGAGTTCAAAGACACTAAACTTATACATGATTCCTAGGCCACAGAAATCCTACAAAGACTAGTAGATGATTGGAAAGTATAAATAGTCTGTATCGGTTTGCTGTCATCTAGATGTCATCCAGATTCGTATGCCCAAATATAGTCACTTGAGGCAAACAATTATCAGGAAGGCCAGTAATTTGTCCTCAATGCTCTTGTAAACCAGTATTATTAGGAAAAAAATTCATAACTATTTGTGATTCTAACCATACTATAAAGGCTGCCAACCTTCTTAGGTGAAAAACAGGCATCATATTTAACTCTAGTTTTATTTTTTAAAACAGGTATATTTATATATTCAAACATGCTTCTTCTCAAGATTGCTTACATAGGACCCTATGTGAATTGGCCCATCAATGTGAATCAGAATTTGAAGAATATCTTGGAAGATTTTTATATCAATTGGAGCATTAGCATTTGGTGGCCTAAAAAAAATAAGTGAGCATTTAAGTTCTAAAAATTATTGATGAAGTGGTGAAAAGGTCATTGTTAGGAAATTGAACTCACTGTTGGTTGAAATACCGGTACCTTCTCTTTATCTTGTTAAATTAAACTACATGGATGTTATAACCTTGTCAAATGACATCTAATTTAACACTGGGAGCAAATCCCGCCCACCCACCCCCAAGTTTCCCAAAAATGGGCTGAGCAAGAATGTGTTGATATACCAATGGGAAATACTATAAATTACCAGATTTTGATATGGGGTTTGATGAAGGAGTGGCTTCTCCAGTGATAGATATTGTAAGGACAGAGAGAGCAGCAGTTGCAGGTGAAAGGTGAAAGCGACTGCCACAAGCAGCTCAGGCTTAGTAAAAATTACACATTTGATTCTATAGGTGATTAGACTCGAGCTGTCATTCCTTCAAGGTCAGGTCCCTAGGAGTAAAATTCCTAACAATGACAAATTAAGTCCCTTTGAGATATTGGAAATATGAAGAATTGTCAGTGAGAGCACATGGCAATTTCCATCTTCTCTTCTGCCATTCTTTTAATATCTGTTATCAAGATATGTCAGATTTTGGACTGCAAATTCTCCAGGATATGAGAGAACTTATTTCTATTCAATGCCTTACAACGTTGGTGCCCCATAATTAGGAAAGGCATTTATCCTCTTAATCCAAATGAAATGAGGCAAATACCAATTCTGCTGAGGTTACAGCAATATGCAGGGCAGGCATGCTTTGAAAATTATTTGGAAGATTTATGTCAGACCTCACATGGGTGCAAACCCAGAACCTCCCTGCTATTAATTAAAACCTTGTATCTATTTTTCAGGCTTAAGAGTGAAAACAGTGTTTCTGCTTTAAGAGTGCCTTAAAGATATACTGTTTTAATGATCTGAGCTATTAAAGCAGCTGCATATTTTTACATGCATTCATAGAGATCTGACAAAAGGCATATGTGCTTTATTGAACAATAGACATGCTCTTGTATTCATGTATGATGTGAAGAATTTCTTCTGAATTTTTCTGATGCTTGAATAGCTTTATCTATTACTTTATAAGCTAGGTTTATCCAGTCTTCATGATAAAAACAATTTTTTGTTTCTGCCATGAAATGGAGTGGGAGGGAACAAACACAAGAATACATGTATTTTCCCAATACAAATTAATTGAAGTAATTTACCTCCACAGAATGTGATGATAATCATTAATTTGCTAAAGAGAGAGGCAAATGAATGGAGATTACATGGAGTTTTGGTCTGGACTTCTTTTCAATGTTCTTTATGTTCAGGTTAAGAGAACATTAGGATTGGAAAATACAATAAACATATTTCCTTGAGTATTGATCTTCAGTCCTGGAATTCTTTAAAGGATGTTGAACACTGTCTTCACAAAATCAAAACCCAGATCCTGAAGTTTCTCAAGATGCCAATATCAAATATCAAATTTAGACTTAGTTCGTATAATGTGCTAAACCCTCATGTGGTTTATTTATTTTATTTATTTATTAATTGGCTGCCCATCTTACCACAGGGCAGCTTAGGATATTGTATAGCCTATATTGTATAGCCTATATAAACTATATAAAACCAAAACGTGGTTTGTTTGACTTTTGCTTAGTATACTTGTGCCACTCTGTTTTGAAATTTATATACTGCTAAAATTCTCATTGTATTTATCTCTCTCTATCCTAATTAGCCCAAACAGTGCATTATACTGCAACAGTTTTTGAATCAAGGTATCTTAAATCCACTAACTTAAAGAATGCATAAACATCCAGGACCCATTATTCTTGTGGAATTAAAATTTACACAATTTTCAGACCAGGTTTATTTGCAAAGTTGTAACTATTGCAGTGTCCCCACAGTCACATGATGCTGTTTTCTGATGCTCCCTGCTAGCTTCTCACAAGCAAAGTCAATGGGGAAGCCAGCAGGAATTTGCAAGTCACTTCTGCTTTCTCTTGCTGCTTTTTTGGTCATTCTGTTTATCTGTTTAGGTGACTAAATATTGACTTATTATAGAATTATCATTCAATTTATAATATATAGTATACTGTTCTTAAATGATCACAGGACTGTCCAGTATAGGGGTAAATATATAAAATTCGCCTAAAATGTAACATTCATTCTGGGCACATCAGACTCCACTACCTTTTTCCTCAAAGGATGACCCAATGGGTCACAGGGGTTGTCTAATTATAATTAACAGCTTAGCATATTGAACTTTGGCTTTGCAATGACTATGTAAATGCTTAGTTAATCAGAATGCTGATTGTTTATAGTACAAATGATTGTCCTCTACTCTTGCTTCTGCTCAGTTAAGTAATACTGGCATAAATAGAAGGGGAGAGGCCTCATGTGTGAAATGTTTGAAATATATACACCTCAAGGTGATTTGTGGTACCCTGTTTCCCCTGATGATGTGGACAGGATCATGGGGAGACTGAGCTCCACCACCTGTTTGTTGGATCCGTGCCCCTCCTGGCTAGCTTATGCGGCTCGGGAGGGAACACGAGGCTGGTTCCATGCAGTAATAACTGCTTCTTTGAAGGAGGGTGTCTTCCCTGCCGCCCTGAAGGAGGCGGTGGTGAGACCCCTCCTCAAGAAGCCTGCTTTGGA
This sequence comes from Vipera berus, assembly GCF_964194415.1. Taxonomy (NCBI): domain Eukaryota; kingdom Metazoa; phylum Chordata; class Lepidosauria; order Squamata; family Viperidae; genus Vipera; species Vipera berus. Next base: position 235,283,912 of record NC_138203.1, on the reverse strand, counting down.
CCCGGCTGTTTTAAACAACTATCGTCCAGTCTCCAACCTTCGCTTTCTGGCGAAGGTTGTTGAGAGTGTGGTGGCGCATCAGCTCCCTATGTTCCTGGAGGAAACTGATTATCTGGACCCGTACCAATCGGGCTTCAGGCCCGGACACAGCACGGAGACGGCATTGGTCGCACTGGTGAATGATCTCTGGAGGGCTAGGGACAGGGGCTGCTCCTCTGTCCTGGTCCTATTAGATCTCTCAGCGGCTTTTGATACCATCGACCATGGTATCCTGCTGCGACGTCTCAGGGGGTTGGGAGTGGGAGGCACCGTTTTACGGTGGTTCTCCTCCTACCTCCAGGGCCGCTCGCAGTCGGTGTTGACAGGAGGGCAGAGATCCGCCCCGAGGTCTCTCGTTTGTGGAGTTCCTCAGGGGTCGGTTCTCTCGCCTCTCCTGTTCAACATCTACATGAAGCCGCTGGGTGAGATCATTCGTGGTTTTGGGGTGGGGTATCACCAGTACGCTGATGATACCCAACTTTTTCTTTCCACCCCAAACCAACCCAGTGATGCCCTCTCCGTGATGTCCCGGTGCCTGGAGGCGGTTCAGGTCTGGATGGGGAGAAACAGGCTTCGTCTCAATCCCGCCAAGACTGAGTGGCTCTGCATATTGGCGTCTCGGGTTAACCATGTTATTCCACCTCTAACGATGGGGGGTGAGGTGTTGCCCCCCGTTGATAGGGCTCGCAACTTAGGCGTCCTCCTGGATTCACGGCTCAATTTTGAAGATCATATAGGAGCCGTGACCAGGGGGGCTTTTGCACAGGTTCGCCTGGTGCGCCAGTTGCGTCCCTATTTGGACCGAGACGCCCTACGCACAGTCACTCATGCGCTTGTGACCTCCCGTTTGGACTACTGTAACGCTCTCTACATGGGGCTGCCCTTGAAGACCACTCGGAGGCTTCAACTGGTGCAGAATGCGGCCGCGCGAGTTGTAATGGGGGTTTCCCGATACTCCCATGTAACACCTCTACTCCGCGAGCTGCATTGGCTTCCGGTTGCCCTCCGGGTGAAATTCAAGGTGCTGGTTATCACCTATAAAGCCCTACATGGCCTGGGTCCGGGTTATTTGAGGGAACACCTGCTGCCGGCATCAAACGCCCTTCGCCCAGTGCGCTCCCACAGGGAGGGTCTGCTCAGGGTTCCGCCGGTGAGAGATTGCCGGCGGGTGACACCCAGGGATAGGGCCTTCTCTGTGGGAGCGCCTGCCCTCTGGAACCAGCTGCCGGTGGAGCTGAGGACTGCCCCCGACCTCCGATCATTCCGCCGGGGCCTGAAGACCTGGCTCTTCGAGCTCTCGGGCCCAGACTGAGGAGGAATTTTTAATTTGGGGTTCTTTTTTAACTGACTACAGGGTTAATTTAATTTTTTTTTAATTTGGTTCTTAATTTTTGTATTTTGGATTTTTAATTCCCTGTAAACCGCCCTGAGTCCTCAGGGAATAGGGCGGTATATAAATACAATTAAATAAATAAATAAATAAATAAATATATTGCGTGTGGGCAGCGGAAATTTAGAAAGAGGAACAGGTGATCAATTGGATGACATCTGCAAATCTCATCACCAGAATAGACTAAGGTAGGTATGGTATAAATATTCCAGAATGGGTCACTGGCACAGAAAAAGCCCATAATGAGTAACCATCAGATTTCATTACAGTACAAGACAGATACAGTATCTGCAAATAGTCTTCTCCCACCCATTCTGCTAGGGCCTAGCATTTGGTTGATAGAGTTTCCAATGCCCTGGCACTTGAACATGCATTATTTACAATTTCTGTTTCTGCACTCCCAAAGTTTGCAGTAGGGATATCAAAACTGAGTGCAAAACTTCAGGTAACCACTAGATCAGTGGTTCCCAACCCTTTCTATACCCCGCACTCCTAGAACACTTGCACCCCTTACAAAAGTTCAAAATAATGGCAACGTTAACGGCTTTCAACACCATTTTGCCGAGCACTCTCATCGAAAAGCTGACTGACTTGAAGTTTTCCCCCTCCATCTGTGATTGGATTCAAGACTTTCTCAGGGACCAGTTACAAACAGTGAGGGTCGGGTCTGCTTTATCCACCCCCCTGAAGCTTTGCACCGGCTCGCCACAGGGCTGCGTGCTTAGCCCCTACCTGTACTCATTGTACACATATGATTGTGTATCATTGGACCCATCTACTGCGATAATTAAGTTTGCAGATGATACTACCGTAGTGGGTCTTATTACAGGTAGGGATGAGACAGCATACAGGGGGAGGTACAAAAACTATCCATATGGTGTTACAACAACAACTTGCACCTGAACATTGGCAAGACGAAAGAGATGGTGCTAGACTTCTGGAGGAAAAAGGAGGAACCTGCCCCACTTTACATCGGGGGGGGGGGACTGTGTGGAGAGAGTTTCCTCCTTTAAATTTCTGGGAGACTACCTCTGTGAAGATCTGACCTGGAAAGTTAATACAACCCAGGTGGTCAGAAAGGCCCAACAGAGACTTCACTTTCTCAGGGTCTTGAGGAAGAACAGAGTAGAACAACGGCTAATGACCCTCTTTTACCGGTCTACTATAGAGAGTGTCCTCTCGTACTGTACTGTGGTTTGGTATGCTGGTCTGACAGCCGCAGATAGGAAAGCATTACAGAGCATGGTGAGCACAGCACAAGACATTGTGGGCTGTCCCCTGACACCACTGGATGACATCGCCAGGGCTCGCTGCCTTGGAAGAGTGAGGAAAATCCTCAGGGATGACTCACACCCTGGTCGGTATCTCTTTACTCTCCTACCGTCAGGTAGGAGATACAGGAGTATAGCCAGCCGTACCAACAGGCTGAAGAACAGCTTTTATCCATGGGCTGTTAGGCTTTTGAACGGGAAATAGTTTTATAAACTTTATGCATGATTGACTTGCGAGGCCTGTATGTTGTGCAGTTAGCTCACATGGTGTAGCTCCAACTGGTACAGAATGCAGCCGCGAGAGTGGTGTTGGGAGTCTCCCGATACTCCCACGTTACGCCTCTGCTCCGTGAGCTGCATTGGTTGCCAGTTGTCTTCCGGGTGAGATTCAAGGTACTGATAACGGTATTTAAAGCACTCCATGGCATGGGGCCGGAGTACCTCAGGGAACATCTGCTGCCGGCATCAAGCTCCCTGCGCCCTGTGCGTTCCCACAGAGAGGGCCTCCTCTCTGTGGGATTCAAGGTACTGATAACGGTATTTAAAGCACTCCATGGCATGGGGCCGGAGTACCTCAGGGAACATCTGCTGCCGGCATCAAGCTCCCTGCGCCCTGTGCGTTCCCACAGAGAGGGCCTCCTCAGGGTGCCACCGATCAGAGAATGTCGATTGGTGGCCCCCAGGGGGAGATCCTTCTCTGTGGGCGCTCCGGAGCTGTGGAATCAGCTACCGGTTGAGCTCCGGATGGCGCCCGATCTTCGCTCCTTTCGTCGCGATCTCAAGACATTTCTGTTTGTACAAGCCGGCCTAGCCTGAGGGGGAGTGTTGGGGTTATTTTATTTTTCGTTTTTTAACTTTTCTGGGGGTTTTTAGTGTTGTATTTATATTGTTTTTAACTAGGGCAATTTGTTTAATCTTTTTTTTAATGTTTGTATTCGCTATTTTATTCTGCCCTGTGAACCGCCCTGAGTCCTCAGGGAGAAGGGCGGTATATAAATGTTATTAAATTAAATTAAATTAAAATTAATAAGATGGAGGGTTTGTGTCACTGTGAGTTGGGGGTGGGGGCACGAAGGGAGGCTCAGCCAATCTCAATGTATACATGGTTGTACTTTGACAATAAAGGTTCATTCATTCAACAAATTATGAATATACACTACAGTATAATTTTGAAAACCCACGTTTTTGCACCCCCTGGAATATCATCTCACACCCCTTGTTGGGAACCCCTGCACTAGATGATGGCAAATCAATAAAGAAAAATCTATTTGTTGCCCCTCTAGTGATTATGTAAATGTTTGCGGTCCAGATTTAATAGTCCCAATTTGCAGCCATCTCAAAGAGCTTATGAATTCAGATTTGTCTCCATGCCACCATACTCCCATAATTGCACCTACTGAAATGGGCAGGGCAGGGTATTGCTATATTGCTATAATTAGACTAAGGTAGGAATGGTGTAAATGTTCCAGAATAACTGTTTCATTACAGTTGCTGTAACTGATGTCAACAGCCAGAGATTTGGGAGAATCAAATGATGCTATAGACAAAATAATGTTGCACCAAAGTGATCAGATGTGGCTGGCCTCTACTGTGCACTCAGAAGCAAGATGTGTATGCGTGTGTACGTGCCTTGGAAATAATGATTTAAGAGCTAATCAGTATGACAGGCTTAACTGGCGTTTTTGAACATCATCTAGAAGATAAGTGTCTGATGCTTGATTCATTTCAGTTCTTTAGGAGGCTGTGATAAAAATTTAGGGAGGGGGGGTTGTCAGGGTTATTCTCTCTCTCTCTCTCTCTCTCTTTGGAGCAGTTTACTCAGCTCCAAGCTCGTTTAGATAAGACAAACATCTAAATGCCATTTCCGGAGATCCAGCCCATCCGTTGAGCTCAGACGCTGCTAGAGTCTCGCAGTTTGTTACCAGAAGCTGAAGTCACTGATCTTAAGAACTGTCAAAAATGGCTGCACAGCAACCTTTTTGAATCCAGTACAGTATATTGCTTTGTTCCACAAATCCTGATTTGGGAATTGGAGTGAGGATTAGAAGCAAATACTGCCTGATTAGTTGTAGTCATTATATTTCCTGTCCCCAAATCATATATCAAAACTTTTCTCCTAGTCCCTGATGATTGGAGCACCTAGGGATGGCACAGTGTTTTTCCAGGACCTAATCTTAAAAAGTATATTGGAGGGCTGAGAAAATAGTTGAAGACCCCTCACATTCTATAGGACATTGCAGGTCAAAACAACTACCGGTAGACACTGACAGGTTTTCCCCTCATGTCATCACTCTGCTGAATACCTAATTCTCACAGTGCTTCTAATATCTATGTGTATTTGGTCCTCTAGTATGGCTATAGTATTCTTATTTATTCTTATTATTATCTTTTTTACTTCCCCTCTTATTGGTGGTATCATCATCATTCTGTTACTTTGCATGTATAGTGAGAGCTTCTGCACCAAAAACAAACCCCTTGTGTATCTAATCACACTTGGCCAAATAAAGTATTCAATTCTATTCCATTCAAAATCAATAATTTCTAGGGCCCAGGCCTCTTTCTATTTAGTCTGTTAAAGTCAAATGGGCATATACTGGGAACCCACTCCAGAATTTATTCCTTAAAGATGTTACATTCCATTTCTTTCCATTCTGAAGAACACATTCTAATAGCCCCTGCCCCCAATTACTTCACCATCTTATGAACAGAGAAAGTTCAATACTGTGAATAGCTTAGTACTGTGTCAGATGAAACTAAATTGTATAAGTAACTGTGATAGCAAAAGTAGTTTTGGGCAACAATTATATGCTGGTGAATTTTTGTGACTGTATTAATGCTATCACAAAATGGCTGCTATCTGTGGGCTGTTTATTCTTGTTTTTTAATCATACTTATTGAGAATTCTACATAAAGTAAAAGATAAATCTAAAGAAAAAAAGAAAAGAAATAAAAAAGAAGAAAGAAAGAGGTGCAAGAAAGCTAAGGAAAAAACCCCTAAAGTAAGAAACCTAATCATTTCTGACTTTCTCTTCAATAGATATTAACAAATCTATAATCTCCACTCCCTCTTAACTCCTCTAGAAATTCCTTCAACCACTTATTTAATTCTCATCTGTTTCAATAATTAAATGTGGGTTGTTTATTCTCACACTGCAAATGCTCGTTATTAACTTAATTCACAGATATATAGTTCATAATGCCTATGGGGCCTATATTGGTTCCAGAGGAATTCTTGCATATAAAGATAAGGCCAAGGGTCGGTGCATTGTTTTACCGCAAGTCGTTTAAATAACCTTTAAAAATTAACATCATGTAGGGCAGGTAATGTAGCAATTTCTCTTAGCCAAGAATTGGAGTGGATAGTATCATGAGGTTTGAGGTGGACAGCCATATAAATTGAAATAATAAAGACAAAAAACCCCTCTAAAAATAAATTTACTTTGTTTTATTTGCCAGACCAACTGCTGAGACTAAACAGCACATGTGGGGCATTACATTAGTACAGTACAATTACACTCATAAGCTCACATGGATTTTGATGCAGGGTTTCCATATCCACATCCATATTTTCTTCTCTGTTTTGAAACAGGTGAGCCATTACAGCTGCACTGGGCAATAATGGATGATAAGGAAGTCTTCACAAGCAGTGCATAAGAGGTATATATGGACTTCCCAATCATATCTGGGAAGCAGTGTCCTGATATCTCTTGGAATTGGAGGAGTTGTGTGGTTGTGTGTGTGGAGTGCACTCCTAAATGCATAATACAGGTAGTCCTCAACTTACAACCATTCATTTAGTGACTGTTCAAAAAAAAGAAGTTAAAACAGTGCTAAGAAAAGTGACTTGTGTCGTTTTTCACACTTACGATCCATGCAGCATCCCCATGGTACATGATCAAAATTTGGATGCTTGGCAACAGGCTCATATTTATCACGGTTGTACTATCCCAGGGTCATGTGATCACCTCTTGTGACTTTCTGACAAGCAAAGTCAATGGGGAAGCCAGACTCATTTAACAACTGTGTTGCTAACTTAAGAATTGTAGTGATTCATTTAACAACTGTGGCAAGAAAAGTCGTAAAATGAGGCAAAACTCACTTAACAGCTGTCTTGGTTAACAACAGAAATTTTAGACTCGATCGTGGTCATAAGTCAAGGACTACCTGCATGTAAAACCAGTGAGATATCCAGAAAAGTAAATATTGCTGAGGAAAAATCATGGCTAGTGAAGTAATATACAAGGGTACTGAGTGGCTAACTGCCTTGTAGCACCCAGCTCTCTTACACAGGAAGTCCCAGTACGGGAGACTGTCCTGTTTTTACCTCAGATCCAAGCCAGGTTGTTCAAATCATTTTGTATCCACATCATCCACCACTTTTGTCTCACATGAGGGAGCTGCAGTCCAATATTACCAAGGAGCATTAAATTATCTGCCAAGTGAACATTGTCATCCTTCCATAAAGCTATTCTGACCTATAGTTTTCTGCGCAGTCTGTTGCTCTTAAATGTGCATCGAGAAAGGAAATTAAAAATTAATCTTTATTTCCATCTCAAAAGAAAACCTTAATTCTCTGCATTCAAATTATACACGTAGTCTAGAATAATAAATTACATTTTTAATTGCAACTAGTCATAGCCAATCATGACCCCTTTCCCCACCTTCTCTTGCTAGATTTAACTTCTCAATCCTAAAATTTAATGTCTTGTTAGAGATGAAAAATCGAGCTCAAAAATATATTCTTAGGATACCTGGATTCCGATTGTTCTTCTTTAGCATTGTGCATCCAAGGTTCATTGTAAATACATAACAAATTATTATCTTCTGTCATTGCATGTAAGAAGCAGAGCGCTCTCACTTCTGCCTTTTAAAACAGATCTGTGGCAATATCATGTTGAAACTCAATTGTAGTTGAGGCTATATTCTTTCTGCTTACAAGTTCCCTTGGATGGACAGGCAGTGTGGAGCCTTTGCGGGACAAAATCAGTGTAGACATCTCCATTGATACCACTAGTTGCCTGCTTTTTAAAATATTTCCCCCCACAAATTAAATAAAGAGAAGTAGGAAGTTGATATGTTGCAAAATAAGCAACAAGACTCTACCAGCATCATCATTTATGAAAATGCCTTTGGGTCCCACATAGACCAAGTAGGTACTCCTAGAAAACCAAACTCATTGGCCGGCTGAAACCCAAAGAAGATCTCCTTGTTCTGACAGAGATAGACATTAATTAGGGTGATAACAGATCCGGTAGGAAAAGAGGTGGGAGGAAGGACAGCAATCTCCAACAGTGCGCCTTCTGGACAATTGATTGTTGTATGCCACCCAGAGTCACTTCTTGTGATATATGATATAGATATTGATGATAGATAGATAGACAGACAGACAGACAGATAGACAGATAACCTTTCCTTAAGAGCTGTTGCCAATCAGAACACACAAAATTTGGATTTTCTTAACACACCTGATCCCTCACAAGACCCATCACAAGACCCTCACCTAACATGGCCCACACCTGACCCATCACAAGACCCTCACCAGAAGTCATCCTCTCATCACAAGACCTACTGACCACACAAAGCCCTTATAAGCAGAACACCAACACTGACATTCCCTAAATTCCGACGAAGATGTTACTTAGCTTGGTAACAAAACATATGGAAACCGACCCACATGCTTGTAGAATGAACCTCCACCCTCATCCTACATCTTAGCTACAGATATTCGCCACCATCGCAAGGAAAAATGTACTTGTTGCCCTTGGTGGTTATATAAATGTTTGTGGTCCAGATCTAATTACCTCAATTTGCAGCCATCTCAAAGAGATACAGCTGGCTCCAGGCGGTTATATCTGCTTCTTTGAGTGAGGGTTATTTCCCCACCGTCTTGAAGGAGGCGGTGGTGAGACCTCTCCTCAAGAAGCCTGCCTTGGACCCAGCTGTGTTGAACAACTTTCGTCCAGTCTCCAACCTTCGCTTTCTTGCGAAGGTTGTTGAGAGTGTGGTGGCGCATCAGCTCCCTCTGGTCCTGGATGAAGCGGATTATCTGGACCCCTACCAATCGGGTTTCAGGCCCGGGTACAGCACGGAGACGGCATTGGTCGCTCTGGTGAATGATCTCTGGAGGGCTCGGGACAGGGGATATTCCTCTGTCCTAGTCCTATTAGACCTCTCGGCGGCTTTCGATACCATCGACCATGGTATCTTGCTGCGGCGTCTCAGGGGATTGGGAGTGGGAGGCACGGTTCTTCGGTGGTTCTCCTCCTATCTCCTGGGACGTTCGCAGTCGGTGTTGGCAGGGGGGCAGAGATCGGCCCCGAGGTCTCTCGTTTGTGGAGTTCCTCAGGGGTCGGTTCTCTCGCCTCTCCTGTTCAACATCTACATGAAACCGCTGGGTGAGATCATTCGTGGTTTTGGAGTTGGGTATCATCAATATGCCGATGATACCCAGCTTTTCTTTTCGACCCCAAACCACCCCAGTGATGCCCTCGCTGTGATGTCCCGTTGCCTGGAGGCGGTTCGGGTCTGGATGGGGAGGAACAGACTTCAGCTCAACCCTGACAAGACTGAGTGGCTGTGCATTCCGGCATCCCGGGACATTCAAGATGTTCCATCTCTTTCTATGGGGGGTGAACTCTTACCCCCCGTGGATAGGGCTCGCAACTTGGGAGTCCTCCTAGATTCACGGCTTACCCTAGAAGATCATGTAGTGGCCGTGACTAGGGGGGCTTTTGCCCAGGTTCGCCTGGTGCGCCAGTTGCGGCCCTATCTGGACCGGGATGCCCTGTGCACGGTCACTCATGCGCTCGTGACCTCTCGCCTTGACTACTGTAATGCTCTCTACATGGGGCTTCCCTTGAAGACCACTCGGAGGCTCCAACTGGTACAGAATGCGGCCGCGAGAGTTGTCTTGGGAGTTTCCCGGTACTCCCATGTTACACCTTTGCTCCGCGAGCTGCATTGGTTACCAGTTGTCTTCCGGGTGAGGTTCAAGGTCTTAGTTATGATCTTTAAGTCCCTACATGGCATGGGTCCGGGGTACCTCGGGGACCACCTGCTGCCGGCTTCAACTCCCCTCCGCCCTGTGCGTTCCCACAGAGAGGGCCTCCTCAGGGTGCCTCCGGTCAGGGAATGTCGACTGGCGGCCCCCAGGGGGAGAGCCTTCTCTGTGGGTGCCCCGGCTTTGTGGAACCAACTGCCGGTGGAGCTCCGGACGGCATTGGACCTCCGAACTTTCCGTCGTGGTCTGAAGACCCATTTGTTTGAATTGGCCGGTCTGGCCTGATGGGGGAGTTGTGTTTTAAATTGTCATTTTAGATTGCATTATTGTTTTTTTTTAATTGGGCATTGATTTAATCTTTGTTTTAACTTTTGTATAGTATTGTATTTTTATTTATATGCCCTGTGAACCGCCCTGAGTCCCCAGGGAGAAGGGCGGTATATAAATTAAATAAAACATAAACAAACATAAACATAATTGCAACTACTCCAATAGGCATCAGCATGCAAGCCAGTACTGCTATATTACTATACAAGTAGTCCTCAGATTGCAACCACAATTGAGACCAGAATTTATATTGCTGTGAGAAATTTACTAAGTGAGTTTTGTCCCATTTTATGACTTTTCTTGACACATTTGTTAAGTGAATCACTGCAGTTGTAAAATTAGTAACACAGTTGTTAAGTGAATCTGGTTTCCCCATTGATTTTGATTATCAGAAGGTAGCAAAAGATTCCAAATTTATGTCAACATGAACTGTAAAGGTCTGTAAATAGATGAGCTAATGGTGTGTAAAAAAATGATCTTAAAAATGGATCCAGAAACACCCTAACTACAATTTTGCCTACTTTGTGGTGTCTTATAACAATAGCTTGTCCCACATATTAAGGAACTATTTCCTTCCCTGATGCCCACTTTCTCCACACTCTTTTTTCTCCATATCAATCACTCCCCACCTTGAAAGCTTCTTTAGGTAGCTGCTTATTCGAAAATCGCTATTAATGAATTTGCTCAGGGATTTTGGAATTTAATTAGCCTTTTTTTGAACTGTTCATACTATGTTTGACTAGAGAAACAGAAAATCCCCTGAGTTGTTTGCTTTCCGTTGCCTCTTTATTCTCACAAATAGGAACAAAGGGAGGGGTTTGCAATAAGCAGCTCTCCTGATTTCAGCTTGGTTCTACTTCTCTGGCTTTTTAAGTTATAAAAAAAATGTGAAACAAGCAGTTTGCTTTGTGTGATGGCCAGATAAGGGACGCTGCTCTTAAAAGGATGCACAACAGTTCCACTTTGTGTGAGTTAGTGTCCGGTGGCTGTTGGACCCATGATGCAACTAAGCATCCCCTCTGCATCCAGGCTTGTTAGGATCTGCTGCAAATTGCCGAGCTGCTCCTGCAAGACTTTGACTGGTATCTGGACCGAGATGCCCTACGCACAGTCACCCATGCGCTTGTGACCTCCCGGTTAGACTACTGCAATGCTCTCTACATGGGGCTGCCCTTGAGGACCACTTGGAGGCTTCAACTGGTGCAGAATGCAGCCGCGCGAGTTGTTATGGGAGTTTCCCGATACTCCCGTGTAACACCTCTACTCCGTGAGCTGCATTGGCTTCCGGTTGCCCTCCGGGTGAGATTCAATGTGCTGGTAATGACCTATAAAGCCCTAAATGGCTTGGGTCCGGATTATCTAAGGGAACACCTGCTGCCGGCATCAACTTCCCATCGTCCTGTGCACTCCCACAGGGAGGGCCTTCTTAGGGTACCGCCGGTTAAGGAATGCCGGCGGGTTATTCCCAGGGGAAGGGCGTTCTCTGTGGGCGCGTCGGCCCTATGGAACCAACTTCCCACGGAACTCAGGACTGCCCCCGACCTTCGCTCATTTCGCCAGGACTTGAAAACCTGGTTCTTCGAGCTGTTTGGCCCAGACTGAGGGGTTTTAATTTAATTTAATTTAATTGGGTTTTAGTTTAACTTCAGGGACTGTAATTTAATCAATAGTTTTAACTGATTTTAATTTTGTATACTATGTATTTTAATTTTCCCTGTAAACCACCCTGAGTCCTACGGGAATAGGGTGGTATATAAATTTAAATAATAAATAATATACAAATTAGAGATCAGGATTATAGATTGAGAGCATTCGCAGATGATCTGGTTGTTACAGTGACCCAGCCAGAGAACTCTGTTGTGGACCTGATGGAGATAATAACACAATACGGGAAGGTTTCTGGATTTAAAGTTAATATACAGAAAACCAAAATTCTGGCTAAAAATATGACAGTTTCGCAAAAGGCTCTCTTAGAAGGATTAACTGGATTTGAGATTGTTAAAAGGGTAAAATATTTGGGGGTGCTTTTGTCACCCTCTAATACAAAGTTATATAAAAATAATTATGAAAAACTGTGGGGGAAAATTCAAAAAGAATTGGAGAGTTGGGAAAAATTGCAATTGTCCTTGTTGGGACGGATCGCAGCAGTGAAAATGAACGTCCTGCCTAAATTTCTATTTTTATTTCAAATGATACCGATTCTTAAGAAAGATTCTAATTTGGAGGAATGGCAGCGAGGTATCAATAAATTTGTTTGGGCAGGGAAAAGGCCACGAGTTAAACTTAAGATTATGCAGGATACTCGTGAGAGAGGTGGTCTTAAAATGCCCAATCTTAAACTATATTATGAAGCTGCTGCATTAGTAGGAATAAGTGATTGGATTAATTTGACACAAGAGAGATTATTAAATCTTGAGGGCCACGATTTGTTGTTTGGCTGGCATGCATATTTGTTGTATGACAAGAAGGTAGACAATGTGTTTAGAGTGCATATTCTAAGACAGGCATTGTTGAGAGTTTGGAAGAAGTATAGATATAAGCTAGATTGTAAAATACCACTGTGGGCAATTCCAAAACACGCAATAGAAAATATACATGCTGGTTTCAAACATGATGTGACTACGTACAAGGAGATTCTGAGCTTGGAAAGAAATGTCTGGAGTTTGAAATCATATAGCCTCTTGCGAGAAGAGAAGGTTGTTCAAAATTGGTTTCAATATACTCAGCTATGGGCCAGGTGGAAAGAAGACCAGAAAATTGGTTTTACAATGACTGATGAAAATTTGACAAAACAAATTAGAAATCAGGGTCCCGCACATATCAAACGGATATATCTTGCATTGATAGAAATTGACTCAGAAACAGAGCTTGTTAAAGATTGTATGATTAAATGGGCCCAAAATATTCAAGAAGTAGTTACAATGGATACATGGGAAAGGATTTGGGTGAGGAACGTAAAATTTACACAAGCTCAAAATCTAAGAGAGAATTTTTACAAAATGTTTTATAGATGGCATCTAGATCCTAAAAAGCTTGCAAGTATGTATCCGAATTATCAGCCTAAATGTTGGAGGTGCGGTGACGAAGACGCAACATATTTTCACATATGGTGGACTTGTAAAAAGGTTAAGGCTTTTTAGATAAAAGTCTGGTGGAGCATGCAGAAGATTTTTAAACAGAGGATAAAGTTTTGTCCGCAACTTTTTTTGTTGGGAATAATTACAGATGCTACAGTTGTGGACACTAAGTTGATGTTGAATTTAATTACGGCAGCAAGACTCTTAATAGGTCAGTATTGGAAGAAGGAGGAACTGCCGACTATAGGAGAATGGACTTTAAAGGTTTCTGACCTGGCAGAGATGGCAAAGATATCGGCCTATTTGAAAGATCATTCGCAAGAACGTTATATTATGGAGTGGAGAAAATGGATTGAGTATATCCAGAACAAATATGGGACTAAAAAGTTTCATGTAGCATTTGAATAAGTCTTCCCTTCTTTTCTCTTTTTTTTTTCTCTTTCTTTTTATATATTTTATATTAATAGTGTTTGTAGTTATCCTATATGAACTAGAGAGTGATAGATTTTAGAGTTTACGGTTGTTAGCATATGGTTGTTTATGATTCTTTTTTTTTGTTTTTTATACCTTGTACTTAGCTCTGGGAAGTCGGGGGGGGAGGGGGGGAGGGGTAAGGAGGGAGGGATAGGGGAGGGGTAGGGGGGTTTGTTAAAGATAAAATGTATGATAAAACTTTTCAATAAAAAAAATAAATAATAATAAATAAATAATAAATTTTAACCTACCCACCCCTCTACATTTTCATGATTCTGTAAAGTTCAGTTTGTGCACTCTGCTGTGTTGTCAATGAAGTAGTTTTGGCCTTCTGATACCAGATTAAAATGAAGAAGTTAGATGGGGGTAACCTTAGTAGGTCAGATATTTGATACTATTATCCAGATGCAGTCATCAGGCCTAGACTCAAGCTACCTAAAGTAATTTTTAAAGCCACAGATATACTGACCCTGAAAGCAGGACAACATTTCATTTGTATGGATGTTTCTTTGGGAATAAGCACCATTAGCTCAGTGAAGAGATGTTAGCACAGAGAGAGTCTCTTAATGTTTGGGAGGTAGGGAGGGCATGTGGGAAAGGGCAATGATTCAAAGTAGATATATCATTAATATGGCTAGTACTTTATCTTTATTTGTTTTAAGGAGATTTGGGACAGACTAGATCAGGTTCTCTAGTCTATTGCAGCCATTTCTTTGGATGAGGAAATATAGTAGCTCAACAGTTGGAAATGCACATTGCAGAGCATCCACTGTATTCCAGAGGGGTGCTAAATCATATACTGAAGTGGAGCAGTTAACTGAGGAAACACTGCAAAAATCAGAAGTTCTTTACTACCTAACATTCTGGCACAGAGCTGTTTATTTCCTGTATATTTGGCTTTTACATCTACCATATTAACTGCATCTGACCCTCATTAATTCTGTGGTTTATTTGTATCTTCAGCCCATTGTTGGTCTACTTTGGAAAATAGAAAAATAAATCAAGGTCATTCAAGACCTGTCCACCCATCTTAATTATCCCGTTCTTAACAAAGGATGTGATTTCCAACCAGCTTTTTCAAAAACTGGTGTTTCTTGGTTCTATTCCTGGAATGTTTTGGTATTTCTCTTTCTGTTTTCCCTTTGACTGTTTCCCTTCTCATCATTTGCTTCTCCTTAGCTGAGATTTCATTCTCCCTTTGACAAGAATGCATAGAGGGCTATTTCCCTACACTGCCCCCATCATGCTTTTGAAAAGTGTAGTCCAAATTATGCCTGAGGTGCAAAATAAGATGGTTCCCTTCCCTCCTCCATGCCTGGTGAACCATTAAGCAAATAAGCATGTGTTGAGTGCACCAAGGGAGGGGCGGGGCACCTCAGAAATTTTTTTTCTCCCTTAACTCTTTTACTGCAACACACAACTTTACTTTTGAGCATTCACTGAGTCTTAATATCTTCTCAGTTAAACAATGGAAAGGCTAAGAGACATCACTGTTAGGCTGTGCTTACAACCTCAGTTAGTTTGGCTCTGGTATTTGCATTGGTAGATCGTGAAATGGGGCATACAGCAGTCTCCTCTAGAAAACAGCATTCTAGTTGTGGGGATTGGTACAATGGACTTTTTCATCTTCCAGTGTCCTCCCTGAGCAAACTTTGAGAGCATTGGGATGGTTGCTGGCAAATTAACCTCCTATGAAAGGAATGAATTTGTTAAATGTAGTTTAGGGATGATTCCAGCTTTCTAAAACCACCAATAATAGTAGGAAACTGGTTTCCTTTACAGATGAAGGGCACATTGGTTGTGTGTTGTACCTTGAGTTTTGTTCTTACCTTCAGTGGTACTCCTAGGTTCAGTGGCTGATTACTTTTTTTAATTCTTTGGTAAAAGTCTAGTCATAGATCTTGGTTGTTGAGACATACAACTTTAATTAGAAGAAGTCAAGATTTTAAGTTTGCAGATAAAACTATTTAAAAAAAGATAAGAGTTGCCCTGATTTGTGAACTGAGCTAACTCACACAAGCAAAAAGGAGCAATCAGCAATTAACTGTGGCTTAGGAATCATAACCTCTGACTGAAAAGAGGCATGTATGGATACACTTCCTGTCTTTTCTGTGACCCAGTCTGGAATTCCAATTGCAGGAGCAGAGCTCTTATATTTATTTATTTATTTTTTCAGAACAACTGGCAGAATAAACTTGGCTTCCCTGAAAGTGTCAATGCGGTGGTTTTCCTTTGTAAAAGCTTTCAGGTATTTGGGAGTAAGGGACTGTACAACATTGTTAATCGTTCCTTCTAATCTGAAGAAATGGCACTTTGCCAGAATGTGTTGCATCCCTTGTGAGTTCCTCAAATGGCACAATATTTACATGCAATTTGCTTTAGAATTTGGTGTCCCTGTCTCTGCAGGGTACTCAGTCTTTGAGATAGAAATATGGTGTATGATGGCAATCTGGCTGCATTGCTCTCTTATTTAAATTTAAGTAAAACTCATCCTATCAACAATAGAATATTCAAAAGCCAGAAGTGGTTTTTGAGGTGGTTGATATTATTATCTGAATATTTCCTTAATTTTTAAAAATATTTTTAAAATCTTTTATAGCTAAAATAAAGACAAGATCAGATAAACTAAAAAATAACTGTATATGGGAAAGCAGGGCTATTGTTTGCCTATATTTGTTTAGAAATGTTATTATCATCTCTAACACAACCAGTTAAGCAATCATGACACCATCTCAGAGTGAGACCCATATCCCACTAGGAGTCTTGCATTAACCCTTTGGAGCCATTAGCAATCTATATCCTGCCATCTAAACTAGAAAAAGAGTTGGCATTAATCCACTTTTATACTCATCTGGGATTTGAAATAGAAAATAAGGGTAATGCTGACCATTGACTGGATAATTTTGGAGGCAGTAACAGCATCCTACCATATCAATTCATAAACACAGTGCTAAGATTGCCTGAGGATTTGGTCAAATTTCAGAGTAGTATAGAGCTGTTCAGTAAATGGAATAGGATTGGGGGAGTCCAGATTCAAATGTACCCTCAGCTGGGAAACTACCACGATGTTGTTAGGGGTTGGTGACTCTTTTTTAGACCAATCTACTCAACAGAGGTAGTTTTGGGTGGAAACACTTGAAGGAATGCTATTTAATCTGGCCTCTGAAGGGGGCAGGAAGAGAGAAGGAATGGAAAGAGAAGAGAAAGAAAAGGGAATGCTTGGTGGTATTCATTGCACTGCACATACTTTACCCTGGCTCTTCACTTACTGTTATCTTAAACTGCCAGCGATGATTAGGTGGCTCTGGGTTAGTTGAAAACATTAGGTCATGTTACCTGGTCACTCTTCTAGAAGATCTATAGTTATTCCTTTGTGGCCGTACTTTTCTAGCAAAGAAGCTGGAAAACTAGGAGGACACTTTCACAAATGCTGCCAAAACTGCATGGACCTATCTATGTGATTGCCAAGAATCAAGTTTGTCTCAAAGTCATTTAAACAAGCAGCTTGTAGTTTAAAAAGTTGATTAACGCATAGTGCCTCTCTCCTCTCTCATCTATCTGTCTGTCTGTCTGTCTGTCTATCTATCTATCTATCTATCTATCTATCTATCTATCTATCTATCTATCTATCTATCTATCTATCATCATATTTATAATCCATCATGGATTCCTAGTAGCTTACAATAGTAAGTGATATTTAAGGGAAAAAAAACATTATTAAATCATCAACAAACACAGTTTGTGTTTAAAATACACTAATCCAATGCATTCTTAATGAGAATAAAAATATAAATAAATAAAAAGCCAAAGTCAAAGTCAAACAATGGTGATGGTTATTCATTAAATGCCTTCTGGATAAGCAGCATCATGACCATTTTGGGGGAACATCACGAAGGAAAGAACAAGTCTGATTGCTGAGGGTAAACTGTTCCACAAGGCCAAGAACACAACAGAGGAAATAATACCTCCTGGCCTTAGCTTTCCTCACTTTGCAGAAATAAGGGATATTAATAGTTTTTCCCCAGAAGCAGCATATTAGACATGTCAATTCCAGAAACTGTTCTACGAGTCTAGGTGTTAAGAAGGTTAAAAGCAGAATTTTCAATGGCACCTAGAAACCTACTTCTGTGGTTAACACTGCCTGAATTCTGAACTAACTGTACTTTGGTGTAATGTTCAAAGGGAACCCAAAATACAGTGCACAGTTGTAATAAGGCCATAGGTTATTGAACCAAGATCCTCATGCCTCAAATAAGACCACAATTTATGTATCAAGCACAGCTATATGAATTCCCTTCTGGCTGCAACTTCTGCCTGCCCAGTAAGCAGTAGGTGTGAGTGCAGAAGAACTCCTAACTTATGGACCTGGTCTCTCATAGGTAGTACCTCCCTTTTAAGAGATGACTTCAGGCAGTAACTCTGTCTTGTTAGAATGGTTTTGTCCCATCACTGGCCCAGCCAAGGGGATGATGTACATTTGAGTATCATCAGCGTATAGTATTGTTTATATTGCATCCAAATCAACAGATGATTTATCTCAGCAGCTTCCTAGAAATATTGAACAATAGAAGGAAAAGAATAGAGGGAAAGGAATTGAATCCTGTGGCACTCCATATCTTAGTGTCCATCAAGCCAAATTCTCATCCTTAATATCAATTGTTTGAACTGCCCATTTGGGAAAAGGCTGGCCTATTGCAGGGCCATGTCTCCAATGTCTAGTGCACATCATGTATTGGTTGATTTGTAAGTTTGTAGGTTTTCTTATTTTGGTTTTAATTTTCCAGATATGCCCCAACAAAATTGTCCAGGTCGAGATTAGACTTGGAATTTACCATCCCTAGCACCAGATATCCTTGCGTATTCATGGATGAATAAAAAGGAAGTAGGTGAACACTACTATTTGTATTTGATAAAAATCTAAGATGCTTCATGATAAAATTCACTATAGGTAGTCCTCGACTTACAACAGTTCATTTATTGACCGTTTGAACTTACAACAGCACTGAAAAAAGTGACTTATGACCATTTTTCATACCGTACGTATGACTGTTGCAGCATCCCCATGATCATGTGATTTACATTTGGATGCTTGACAACTGGTTAAAATTTATGACGGTTGCAGTGCCCTGGGGTCACATGATCATCTTTGCGAGCTTCTGGCAAGCAACGTCAATGGGGAAGCCAGATTCACTTAACACTGTATTACCAACTTAACAACTGCAGTGATTCACTTATCAAATGTGGCTAGAAAGGTTGCAAAATGGGGCAAAACTCACTTAACAAACTTCTCACTTAGCAACATAAATACTGGGCTCAATTGTGGTCGTAAGTTGAGGACTGCCTGTATATGGATATATGCCAGTTTTATATAAAGATTACCAATGTTTCCTCAAATTCTCAAAGAAAAGTGTAATTTTTAGAAAATGAGTATTTGGGTACTCTACATTTTTTGCTGTTCTATAGTATAAGGGTATTTTGTTGATGGAGAAAAATATTGAAAAGAATATTGAACCTTTATTTTTCTCTCCAGAAGTATACAATTTGCTCATTCTTTCTGTACTTTTTTTTTTACTTTTACAGCAGTTTTTGAAAGAAGCATCCATATAAATGCAAGGTTAATATTGTTTGTATCAGGTTGCCTCAAGAATACCAGACTGATTAGAGATACACAGTATTGATTTTGTTAATACATTACATTTGTTACTGGGCAAAAGACTACTGTTTTCTTCTAAATAATTAATGTCATGATCTACATTGGGATGAAAGAGGCAAACAGTATCTTTGAATCTCTGCTAACTTTTTCTGCTTACTCTTTTTCCCCCTCTGCCTAATTAGGAATGATTTAACAACACAAGAAAGCAGAAAGCAGTAAATTTGATCAACCCAGTTTCTTAATAAAAATAAGAAAGACTACTACCAAGTCAAAAAGTTCATAGAAATTACAGTAGTTTCTCTCGTTCCACAATTTAATTGTGGAAGTTGACTTCCTAGATCATAATTTTTGAAATAAGAGAGCCAACAGGTGACGCTATATTGGATTGCTGTTACAGTGTGCCATTTCTATAATTTTTCAACTGAAGTACACTAAACGTATCAGCACAATTGTCTTCTAGTTCCTGTATGATTCAATGGTCACATTGGCTTTGAAAGAGATATGGCTTCTATTTATAGCTGATCCTTCTAGCCTTAGCAAAACACAAGTACTGTAAAACAACAAGAAAATTAATTAAAATCAGAAAATAAAAACAGGCTAGTTTCACTTTTAAATAATGTTTTAAAAATGAACCCCCCACTATAAAACTAAATCCAGGCACCATGACTCATTTATATATCTTTTACTCTGTCCACAGTTACCCCACTATGCACTCACTGTAAAAAAAAGTGTTGGCATGGATAGAGGTCTGCAGGGAATCTGTGCAAACTGGGTAGAAATTGCCCTCCAAATTGCCTGGTTTATGAGGGAGCACAACCTTGGTCTGCTCAGAATGTGTCTTTGCCCATTGCATAAAATGTGGCTCTAAGGGTCATATTAAATAAAACCAGAATAACTAATTCTTGCATGCTACATTCATTGATCTGTGAATATCCATGCCTGCAAGAATTGTATAAAGTAACAAGAGGAATTCATTCAGTTTCACTCACAGTTTGGCTGCTGCATCTAAACCGGTGCAATAGCCCTAATTAACTTCAAGGTAAGGGGTTACTCTTTCCCACTTGCCCTCATTGCCAATTGTTGTTTGATTATGAATGCTCACCGGATTGGGACTTCAAGGGATTTTCCCAGTGGTAAAAAGTGGGGCATCCCAGGCCTCATCCTGTCTCAATGGCTATACATGGCAAATATTCAGCAAATATTTCTGCAATATTGCAATAAATGCTGGAGTAAGGTATTTATTTTCTGCTATATTATCAGATGATTGTGAACTGTTATATAGAAGGCAATGAAATAATAATTGTACAAGATTCTGTAATCTGTTTCTGTGATTGTTTGTAGCTTTATTGGCACCCAGAAAGATATTCCTATTTTGAGAACTCAGCTTTGATTTTTTGCAATGGCTGTATTGGCTTACCCATAAGCAGTTTCGACAGTTCCCGTCTCAACAAACCTGCATTGATTAGGTTTTAGCTTTACTTTCCCTAAAAACATTCACACACACACAAAAAAAACATATGATGGGCTCTTAAGATACTTCCAAGGCAAACTTATCCAAATCTGCATGTGCTCCTAGTTAGGGACTGAGTTGCAAAGCTGTAGTTGCACAGAGCTGAGGCAGAAGATAGAAAGAACTACATAGCCCAGGATTTCACAGATGGGTGTGAACAATTTGCCTGTGCTGAGACTGAGATAAATAGTTCAGGATGGAGAGTTCTACAGCTGAAAGGCGGACACAGTTTGTGGACAATAGATACGGAAAAAAGTGTTATAGGATAATGAAATATCAAATGTCCTCCATTGGTATTTTAATGAGGACTCATGTGTATTTTATTATCACATAAATGAATTTTGAACAGGAAGTAAGAATTGATGATGGATCTATACATATACAAATACATATTTCTAAACATTTTAAAGCTGCATTTTATTATTTTATTGTATTTATGGAAAAAGGAGCTACAATGCTAAATTCTGAGAACTATGAACCTAATGGGCAATTAAGTTCTCATTGGAATTGTACCCCATCTTAATTATAACAAAATTCCTAATTATCAAATTCAACTAGTCTCCCTATTTGGAAGACTAAGCCAAATCTTTGCTCGATGCCAGGGGCAGTTATAGCATCCCTGATTAGCAGTCACTCAGCTTCTGCTTAGACAGCTTTAACGAAGAACCCCACCAGCCTCAAGGGTTCAATGGCACTGAATGGCCTATCTAAGAAACATGGGCCTTGTCATGCAGCTTTGAAAAATGGGTGTTAGTTAAGTAGTGGATAAGAAACAGAGCAATGAATTAGCCAGTCATCTGTTTGAATCTTGCCTCAGTGTCAGCTCCTCATTTGCAACAGGTAGTAAACCAATTTTTCAGCAAATCATGCATATAATTCATTTTAACAGCGTAAGGCTAAATTCCAAAATCCAGTAGCTTACATTCTGAAAATATTTGTAGATTTGGCGCCATAGGTTGCTATCTAGTGCTTGAACTATCACTCTCTTGTCTGCTCTATATAACTGAAACAGTGTTGTAATCCTATGCACACATATTAGGAAGCAAATCTTGCTGACTTCTTTATAGGAAATTCTCTCATTCCTTCACTTTGCCAGCCCCTCTTCCCACATTCCCTCCTATACTATTGCAGCTGGCAGCACTAGCAAGAACTGACTTCCAGCAGCCAATGAGTAATGAGGTGCTGAAAACAGCTCTCATCCCCCGTCCCTGGACCCCGCAGCATCAGCTCAGCTTTTGACAGAGCTTCTGTGCCTTCAGAAGGAGCTCTGCTACCGGCTTCCCCACCCCTCCCTTCCCTGCCCATTCTATTATGTGAGTCTTTATATGCTCCAGGGTTAAAAGAGATGGCAGGCAACCAACTCTACTTTTAAAACATTAAATATGGGGGGGGGGGAAAGAGGAGAATAATTATAAGATGATGGGCAGACACAGTTTGATCTTGATGTTCTTTGCCAGAATTTCCACCTTCGGAAGCAGTGGGCATTGAGGAAATGTCAACCTCCAAGCTTAGAACTCCGGCTGTTGTGTACTTACTTGCCCAGATTACAGATAGAAAAATATAAAACAAAATATTCTGCCTAAAAAAAAGGAAGTACTGAGAAACAAACAAAATCTAATTGACCAAATAGGCACCACAGGCACCAGTGTAGCCCAAGGGCTGAGAGAAGGGTCACGTTTTAAGGGCTCATTTAAAGAAGGGCAGAAGCCCTCTGAATATCAGAAGGCAAACATCCCAACAGAGAAAGGCCCCTTCTCCGGTCCCACAGGTCGCATAGTTTAAGTGATGGGACCTGGAACAGGCCAACACTGTCAGAGCATAGAGGATTGGCAGAAATTATTGAAGACAGGCATTCCCTTGTATAACCAGGCCCTCTGCCTAGAAGGGCTTTCTAGGTGATAACCAGCCCTTTAAATTGACCCAGAAGTCAACTGATAACCAAGGCAGCTCTCAAAACAGAGAAGTGACATTTTACTGTGGGATTACCATAACTGCATTCTGGATCAGCTGCTCCCATGATGTCATGATTATATTGTGCTTGAGTTATAAAATCTGCATTGCCTCTTGCAAGTTTTTTTCAGGTACAATCTAAGGATTTAAACTTTAAATCCTAAATGGCTTAAAGCATGGCTATTTAAAACGCAGTCCCTCTTTCTGCTATAAATGGATAGCACAATTTTGTAGATAAGCCACAAAAGTAAATTTCATTAGTAAAAAATCCATTTTTTACAGGGATATCCTGCCTGATTACTCTGTGTTGTTGTTAGCTGCAAAGTCGTGTCCGACCCATCGCGACCCCATGGACAATGTTCCTCCAGGTCTTCCTATCCTCTACCATCTTCTGGAGTCCATTTAAGCTCACGCCTACTGCTTCAGTGACTCCATCTAGCCAACTCATTCTCTGTCATTCCCTTCTTCTATTGCCCTCAATCTTTCCCAGCATTAGGCTCTTCTCCAGTGAGTCCTTCCTTCTCATTAGGTGGCCAAAGTATTTGAGTTTCAGCTTCAGGATCTGGCCTTCTAAAGAGCAGTCAGGGTTGATCTCCTCTAGGACTGACCGGTTTGATCGCCTTGCAGTCCAAGGAACTCGCAGGAGTCTTCTCCAGCACCATAGTTCAAAGGCTTCAATTCTTTGGCGCTCAGCCTTTCTTATGGTCCTACTTTCACTGCCATACATTGCAACTGAGAAGACCGTAGCCTTTTGCACTTTTGTTGACAGGGTGATGTCTCTGCTTTTTAGTGTGCTGTCTAGATTTGCCATGGCTTTCCTCCCCAGGAGCAAGCGTCTTTTAATTTCTTGACTACAGTCCCCATCTGCAGTGATCTTGGAGCCCAGGAAAATAAAATCTGTCACTACCTCCATTTCTTCCCCATCTATTTGCCAGGAATTGAGAGGGCCAGATGCCATGATCTTGGTTTTCTTAATGTTAAGTTTCTCTGTATATTGATATAAACCAGCCTTGACATCACTGAGTTTCAGTAATAATTCTGACATGTTCAGAGATCTGAGATGTAGGATGTGACCTGTGGTTAATCCTTGATTATGACCACTCATCCAGCGATCAAAGTTATGACGGTGCTGAAAAAAAGGGGATGTACAACCAGTCCTGGAGATACAGCTGTTGCAGCATCCCCATGGTCATGTGACTGGGACTTGGGCACTTGGCAACCACCTCATAATTATGACTGTTGCATTCATGTGATCTCCATTTGCAACCTTCTCTGCTGGCTTCCCACAAGCAAAATCAATGGGGGAGGCAAGCAGGATGTTGCAGGTCACTCCTGCAAGTAATTCCTTCTCCTGCCGCTTTTTTGCTTGCCCACCTGTGCTCCTTAGACTCGCAGACATGTCAAACTCACGACATCGTGTGACGTTGTGAGACGTATTTTGCCATTGCCGACAATGGGGTGGGTGTGGCTTCCAGATGACGCGTCCAGCCCGTGGGCCGGCAGTTTGGCCTTAGAGCCCATTCATGGTGTCCACCTGCCTGCCTGCCCACAGCTCTTGCTCACCAGCTAACTTGCTTCCCACTGGTCTTTGCTTAATGACCTGTATGGTCCTTGCTTAACAATGGTAATGTGGACTGCTGGGATTGCCATTGCTTAAGGGGCCCAGTCATGTGACATCACGCTTTATGAGTTACTTAGTGGTGGAAATTCCAGTCCTAATTGCTGTCATTTTTTGTTGTTGTTAATGTTGGAATCAAGATTCCTAAGAAGTGTGTTTTTAGTTAGCAACATCATTTCTCTTGCTCTAATTTAATACAAATGAAATTAGATTTAGACAGAATATTTCAAATTTCTTTGAGCATCTGAGATAAGCCTAATTATCTCAAAGTTATCTTTAAGGAAGATTACTATTTCAGAAAATCTTTTTATATTGTCATGGCAGGTGGCAGCAGCTAGCTGACCCTGGCAAATCTCAAAAAAGCTAAACAGGCATGGAGCTGGTTAGTAGTTGGATCGGAAACTCTCAGGAAACCCCAGGACTGGGTGCTAGACTGGAAGTTTAAAAAATGCAAGATGGAAGTGGCAAACTATTTCTGTATTTTTGTCAAGCAAATTAAAGGGACAAATAAAAGATTAGGTTTCCCTGTGTCAATTTCCTGGTGATTGTAGAAGAGGGTATTGTTGTGATTCAGGGTCAGCCTGTGGGTTCGGCAGTTGGGTCGGATGACTCGGATGACTCAGATGAGGGGGAGGAGGGGGGTGTTGAAGAAGAACTTGCTGATGATGGCTTGGAGACTCCGCAGAGCCCCCAGCCAGGCCCCTCTTACTTGGTGGAGACCCAGCTGTGTGAGCCCGACAGTGTGGATGAAGATGACCCACAGCTGGCCCTGTTCAAGGACGCCCGACGCAGGAGGCAGTCAAGTAGGAGCAAGCAGAGAAAGGCTGTGGGACTTCTCGGAAGGAGGCAAAGAGAGGCCACGCCCTGAACTCTTATAAAGGGAGTGTTTGGGGGAGGGCTGGTTTGCTGAAAGCAACCGCTCCGATAGAGGATCAAAGCTCCGGTATCTTGTTTCATGTTTTTTTTGTTTGTGTAATAAATTTGGCAGACGTATTCCAGCCTCTGCCGTTTGTACAGGGGTTGCCTTTCTGCAAGGCCGGTAGCAGGCTGGTACAGAACAGGTATATCAAAAAATAAGTGCCTTCTTTCAGAGCCTTGCAGAGAAAGAATCGTTAGTTTCTGAGCTTTTTTTTTTCTCTTTCCAGGCCATCGGCCTGCATCAAGACCTTGGATTTGTGAAAAGTTGTTAAAGAAGCTTCCAGGCAAAATAGAGGATCAAAAGGGATCTAATTTTCAGGGTGCTTATGAATTGTGGATGTTCACCTAGTTAAATAAATTGACATTTTTCATATTAGCTCAAAGCAAAAAAAAATATGATGTAATTGTTCTCCTCCCTCTTTTTTTTCTGAGGCTTAGGTTTAATATCTTTATTGAAAATTGGGTGCTTCTGTTACATGTCAAGATGCTTTATTCTCTGCAATCTAAAGTGAGTCTTTTTCATGTTGATTGTGATACGGCTTAAATAATAAGGACCTGATTCAGAAACCTTTACCTACCCACTGGCAGTCTGACAAGCAAGTTCACAGCATACTAATAACTCTGAGAATCACATTTCTTTTTTACATTACTGTTCACCATTTCAGGGAGGGCAGATGTCAGCAGGAAGGGGGATTTTGTTAGCGTGTCACTAGAAAGTCATGAACTATTGGTTTTATTAACATCATTTCTATGCCACTTAAAATGTCATCAGGCTGTATAACCACATTTTATTCAACAGCCCAAACAATCCCATTCAGTGGATCACTGTTGTTCCCATTTTAAAGCCAAGATGCTAAGGCTGAAAGAGTGTGACCTGCTCAAATCTGCAGCCGAAACAGGATTTAAACCCGTCTCCCAACTAACTGGCTTACAGTTTGCATAAGATGTGCGTGTGTCAGTCTAAAGCTAGCATTCGTACACCTATCTTCTTTTTCCAAATCATATTTTGTTGGTGTATACTTAAGTGTATCAACTGAAGGAAAAAACCATGAGAGGAGGCAGGCAGTTTTCAGGGTCTGTGGAAAAATGCACAGAAGGAATAAAAGTTCTGATAATATAAGAGGTCTGTTAAAAAGAGTTAGAGAGAGGTCATTTACCCAACAGTGATTTACAGTGTCTTCACAGTCTCACCAACCATCATTGAGCCAAAATTATGGTAACAAGGATAGGCTTCATATGACTTAAGCAATATGAGAATGAAATGGAATATAACATAGTTAGGATACAGATTATTTGTGGTATTTTCCCCCTAAGATTCAGGTAGGATTTTATTTTATTTTATCTTTAAAAAAAGCTCAGTGAGAACTTTTCCCAAGCCAGTAAGTGCTGGACAAATCTCATCATACAAAATGCTGTAGTTAAGGATGATAAAACTTTTCCTTTTGAACATTTGGAAGGGACCAAGTTGCAGGATGGCTGACCTAATATCTTGTACTTAAAAAAAACACAGAAGAGCATTGAACAGTCTTCTCTTTTTTTCTGAATTTCCCCATTTTGATTGCTGGATCTGCTTGTGTGTTTCATTTGCTTCTCTCTGATCATTTGCTTGCTCCGTGTCTAATGAATTTTCATGGATTAAATCTTTCCTGTTGGTTTAATGTGGCACCAAGACTACAAACAGCCAGCAGTGCATGACAGAAGACCTTGCATCTTTTTAATCCTAGTCAAGGGCAGCAGATGATGGTGGTGATGGTAGCTATACCCTTGGAAAGTAATTCCAGCAAAAGGACAGATGTTCTTATTTTTTTTTACCCTTTGTTGGTGCATAGCAGTTTATTTTATTTAGTACTGATATGTAGGTAGTTTGAAATATTGCTTCATCATCATTTTGGCAGTTTTTTCAATAGCAAGGGTAACCAATAGTTCAACTAATCATTCAGCTATCTTTATAAAATGCAAACTCAAAGAACAACATGCATTCGTGTGTTTTGCTTATATCCTGCCCTTCTAATGTGTATGTGTCACAGGGCAATGTTTAATTGGAGATACACAGTTCATAAGGGAATTCATAAGCCAGCAACACAGGACACTTATACCTGAGAATTCTGCACCGCTATAAAACCAACTCAAGATTTCTGTGATCTCATGACATCATCTGTATTCAAAAGCAAAGCTGGTTTTTATTCTGGCTCAGTTGAGCTGTATTTGAAACTACAGAACACTTTCTCTGAAGATATGTGATGGAATGTAGTGAGGAGGTGGATTCTGAGGAGAGGGTGCATTCCAGAGGAATAAGAGGCAACTGAGTCCAGATACGCTATATGAGAGAGGATGAAGAGAGTCCCTACATAATAGCTCACAGGGTATATTGTGGATGTAGATATTAAAGTACTCAGTTTGGCAATAATTTGTCTATAGGTCTGAAACAATAGAAAAACTCAGTTTGGAAGAATTTCCACTTGGCATTTTTGGTTTGGTGCCTGACATGTTTTTAGTTCTGCAGGTGTCATGGGCAGTCCATTTCCCCATTTGCAGGAATGTTTATCTCACTCTGTTTCCAATTTACCTGGATTCAGCCACCCTCTGGCCTTTCAAGGGGAAGGTGGCTTGATGGCTTTGCAGCCTCCCCTTACAAGAATTACATGGCTTCTTTTCATACCAACAGACAAATGCACAAAACACGAAATAAAAAGAAATATGGAGCGGGGAGAGTATTCATATGATTTAATTTTCTTTTGCACAGAGTAAGAGTGAGGAATTATTTATTACTCCAGGATCTGCAACAGCTTAACACAGTTTGAAAGTGCCAATAGTTTTTTGATGCAATTATACAACAAAGAAAAGCTGACATAGAAAAACTATGCTCATGGAACCATACCGACAATTGACTTCGGGAAAAGAAGTGGCAAACTGAAGATGGCTCTGCTAAAAGTGGAACCAATGACTACGGTGGAATGAAGAGACAGCAAGTGGCCCAGCTCTTTGTAATTCTTCTCCAGACAAGTTTTCCAATTCATGGACATACCACTGTCACTTGGAATGGGAAGCTGACAATGGCTTGGACTGGATCACACCTATACTGTATGTATGCTCCTGGATCCTGGAGGATCCAGGAGGTGTTCTGGTGATGAAACAGAATACCAGATAGCTAGATGTGCCATTGGAGAAAGACAAAGAATGAACCCAATCAAACTCAGGCAAGAACTTTTAAGGGTTACTCATGGGGCAAAATAAAGCCTTTCCCTTCCCTTATTGAACTTGCAGAGAGATGACCCTTCACTCCAATTTAACAGCTACAGTACATGAAACTGCTGGGTGAGGTTATCTTTTGGCATGGGGTATAGTTTTGTCAGTGTGGTCCTTTTCTTGGAGGTGAAGCAAAGTTTCTAGTTAAAGAAGGTCACTTGCAACTATGATCCTATGTCCATGCCCGTCTCCTGGGTCAATTATTACCTAAGCTTTTCAGGAGTTTTTAAAAGTATGAGAACTTCTTATGGCTATTCTGAAGTGATTATGATCAGACACAGAGCTCCAGAGGAGCAATTGAGTGATATTCCAGTAAGTGGCCAGACTTTTCTCTAGATAGAATACCCAAGGGTACTGCTTAATGATCCAAGCTTAATTACCGTGGGTATGAGCCAGTCACCATGAAGCAATTTGAAGTCCTGTTGATTTCACTGGGAGGTTAAGCAAATGTTTTGCTTACACATTTCAGATGCAGCAACATCCAGTGCCAGGAACCTTTTAAGAATTCAGAAAGCACAGAAGTTGTAGTAACTCATCTGTGCATTAAAAGCTCCCACATGACAAAACAGAAACAAGTCAATCTACTGAAGTTGAGAGGAGAAGAACACCTTCAAATGTTTGAGCAATCAGTTTGTATTTTGTGGTTATTCACCACTCTTTGAATTTTCACTTTTGTTGCGATATAGTTTTGCAGGCCTGGATGCACTGCATTTTGTGCTTGGAAAATGAAGATAGTTTTCATTATGGTTATTCTGCTTGTGAGAAAATAACAGATCTGAGATCTAGTACAGTCTCTTTAGTCATTTGGTGGCTTCACAAAATCTCTTCCTGCTATGGAAAACAAGCAGTTGAACACACGTCCGTTTTTTTAAGTGTAAAAATGTTATTATTTTCTTGTCTGAACATGCATTTCCAATCTGTGCACCACTAGTTCTGGAACAATCACCTAGCTCACAGAAGTGTTGGTGGGCAGCTTGTTTTTGGCTACTAGTGAGAATATATTATCTATGATAAATCACAAGTTGTGGAACATGAATCAATGATGGCACATTCTCTGTTGAATGGGTAACTGAAACAGTATTTCCCATGCAAATATTTTGACTTGCTTCCCAGGATGTTAGAAATCAACAATACAAAATACCCTCAAGGTTATGAAGAAAAGATATTCATCTTGGAAGTTTACCAATTGTTCTTTCACCACATATTTGAGGTTTTTGTATGCCTACGACTGGCTTAATTTTACCTGAAGCAAATTGTCACCATCAGTTCAGTTCACTTGGCCATGTACTAGAGAAACGATAGGAGAACATGGGTCATGCAATATCTCCCCGTTTTCCGGGTTGAAAGAAGCTGGTTTGGACAAGGTAATGCAGGATGGGAGGGAGAAGCAGAGCCACTTCTAGAATGGGAGGCATGCCTTGCTAGGAAGAGTCCACGTGAGCAAAAGAAGCTCATTGTTCCCTGCCACCAAGCATGACCAGCCTTCAGGGAAACTCACTGTGGGTGGGAGGAGGCAAGGGAGAAAATGTCCTCCTCTCCAAATGGAAAGGTTACAATTTAATGAAGGAGAGAAAATTAGCAAAGTTACGCATCACCCTTGAATGGCTGGTCCTTTATGTACTGAAGGAGTGTGAATGTGTATCTGTAAATAAGAAAGAGGTTGTTGCATGTATTTAAAGGGGAAGTCTCCTTCAGACTGAGCTCTACTTCTGCTGACTCCATAAATGTGCTGAAGAAGTCAATTTCCTGGACAGACATATGGAAATGTCTCTCCACCACCTTCTTTGGGGATATTTTAAGTAGGCAGACAAAATTGCTTTGGCCTCTTTGATGGTGGTATTCAAGAGGTGACAGTGCAGAAAAAACTGAATACTCATTATGGAATCCTTGGTGCTCTCTGAGCTTGGTTGTGTGCTTGCAGACATTTCATTACCTGGTTAGGTAACATCCATGTGAGTGAATGTGTGTTTGCTCCCTGTTTGGTTTCCTCCCTGTTTATATATAATAGCTTGCCCTGCCAGTTTGGTGGGAGTGTAGTTTTCTCTTTGATAGTTCCTTGATTAGGGCATTGTTTTCTGCTTGATTGTTGGTTAACACCAGACAAATCCTGAATCTAACAAGATGGCACTCTTTGATAGAAGGTATCCAGAACGTGCCCTTTTTGCTAAACCTGGAAGGTCAAGAAGAAGCAAAAGCCAATTGCCAGTTTGGCTGCTTACTACTTCTTGAGTGCAGGATTAGTAGATTTATTTATTTATTTATTAGTTTTTATAAACCGTAGATTCTATCTTCTTCTGACTCCCAGGCCTTTGCAAATGCAGACTAAGTCCATGTTCTCCAGCTTTGATTCAAACTTGCTAGCATTTTTTCCCCACCCAAACTGTTTTCAGCTCTTTAGCACTTTACTCCAGTCTATAAACAGCTTCAGTTCCAATTGATTGCAGTGCCAGATACACCCCCTTCCATCCAGCAACTATTTGCTGTCCAGTACAAGCATTTCATCTAGGGCGCCAGGCTGCTATGTTCTCTCCTAGACAATGGCTTGCAATTGATCCAATGATGGCCCATTAAATCAATGAACTATCCTCAACCCTAGAAGTTCATGGTTTGTTCAAACCTTACATCTGCCCATAAGTATCCATTTGGATTGAGCCCATGCTAGTGAAGCATGTTCCCCTCACCTTTCCATTCCCTGCCCCCAGTACTGCAAAATTTCTTTCCGCCATCCCACAAAAAAAAAAAAAAACATTTAGACTGCAATGAAGGAACGTTGCTGCTCTGATTCAATGAAATTGCTGAACAATCCGTTTTTCCTTGCTAGAAAATTTCTCTGGACCTATTGAGGAATTAGGGGGGGAAAAACAAACTGTTCCCTTCTTCTTCTGATTATTTTAGCAGTGGAGTGTAAGGGAGGGAGGAAGTGGAGTGTAAGAGAGAAAAAACAGAAAATAAAGTGTCCATTTAGTGAAAAAGAAATCATGTGGGAAGGAAGTATAAAGTGTAAAGGCATCCATGTGTACAAACATCTGGAAAAGCAAAGGCCCCAGGATTAGTGAAGAAGAAACAATTTCTTTAAAAAAAATGGCAGACCAACACTTCTAGGAGTTATCAAAGAGCCTTGTCTTACTTGCATAGATGGGAAGGGCAAGAAGGAGGAAACTGATCAACAAGGTCTTCCAATAGCCATAATCTGGACCGAACATCAACCCAGCCCCGTTGCCAACCCACTGTATCCTGGACTGAAATTTCTGAAATTGACTTAAACAGCTGGAAGCAGCACAGGAAACCTTGTATTTTGGGTGCAAAGAGTTGCCTTTTATTGCTATTCTTTTGGAGGGAAATCAGATGACTGCAGTGATTTGAAACTGAGGCAATTGAGGCAGGAAAAGAATGAGTGCTTGGACAGGTGATGTATGTCTGTACTGATGGGTAAGCAACACTGCAACTTAGCAGTGGGGAAAAACTCATTGTCCAAAATAAATTTGATATTGTGTTTTAGACATATTGATATACAGATAATCTACTCAAAACAATGATATGTTCATTGACTAAAAAAGCTTATTCAGAGTATGTATAACATGTTGCCTCAGCAAACACATGTGTCACCAGGCTCATGCATGCTAAAGAAATATAAAAGGCATGTAAATGCTCCTGTTTGAAGGAGGCTTCAAGTAGGAGCTTGCAACAACTAGACAAGCTTCACACACAACATAAGGGA
Source organism: Vipera berus (assembly GCF_964194415.1). Classification (NCBI taxonomy): domain Eukaryota; kingdom Metazoa; phylum Chordata; class Lepidosauria; order Squamata; family Viperidae; genus Vipera; species Vipera berus. The sequence continues at coordinate 235,251,721 of NC_138203.1, read as the reverse complement.
AGGTCTAGTTGTCCCTTATGGTTTTCCTTGGGTTGAAGGAAGGGACCAGCTGGAAATTTTAGCACACAGAGAAACTCCACAGAAGCAGGCACTTATTAAGATATTAGCATTTTGGGGTGTGATTGGAAGGGATATGGATGACTTTAAGATCAGTGCCAGAATTTGGAGAATTATAGTAAATCTGGACTTTGAAAAGGGGCAGTAGCATTGGTGGTAGGCAGAAATGGGGTGTAGAAGAAGAAAGATCTGTGAGCAGCAGTTCACAAAGGAGAAAAGCCAAGAAAGATCAAGATGAAGAATTCATCAATAAACTCTTGATTTTTTTTCACCATGGACTTCTGCATGTAGTTGTCATAAACTCAGATATTTCCTTAAAATACATGGAACAAAAATAATTTTCTTTCACTGACTGTATTCTACGGGGATTGAGAGATGGGTAGATTAAACTTTGGGTATATATATCTTAGTAGGCAAGGCCTCCACTTGCTCACGAGGACCTGAAGAACTGTGGAAATGAAAAGCAGTGATAATCCTATTGTCATTTTAACTTTACGGTGCATAAGCAGTAATATAAATAAATGAACTCTAAAGTCCTTACAAAAACAAAAAAAGAAATCACTGCTGTAAGAAGGAAGCATCTTAAGGAGATGTTGAGCAAGAGTATTATAAAAAATGTCATATCTAAAAAATGAACAAGAATTAGATGGTCTTCATACTTCACTGTCTTGTATTTTATGAAAGGAGAACAGGTAAAGTTCTTCTCTGGGGCGGGCTCAAAGCCTGATAACTTCAAGTATAGATTCATGTAGTTTTCTTGAGAGCATCAAGGAAATACAGTATATATGATTGCCTTCTTCTGGGGTTTCTTTTTATTCCCCAGGCTGGCATTTCCTGGCGGTTGCCCATCTAATTACCAACAAGATTCACTCCTTACCTTTTCTGGATCAGCCAAGGTCCCAGCATCTAAAACTGTGCAAATTTTGTATAATTACATGAATTCCCTATATTAACATATGCTCTAATCCATGAAAAAATGTGTTGGAATGAAAACTACAACTAAAACAGAAAACCATTTTGAACAGAGAGATTAATTTCCAGTAAGACATAACTGGACTGAAATTTGAAGGAGTTCAGTAGCAGCTTTTTAGACTAACAAATTTTATTAAAAGGTATAAAACTTTTGTGGTACTGTAACTTACTTCATCAAAAAAGATGAGTCTCAAGACACATTACCAGATTGCTGACTTTTATAGATTAACAGAACTCTTCTCTTATAATGTCTAGATTGAACTTCATGTTTGTAATCAGCATAATCCATTGGTTTAAATGGGATTTCTTGTCCCACCCAACTGCGTTTAATTGGAGGTTAGTAAATATTATTTAAATTAACTGAGTTATTCCTAAATTGGTATGCAACAAAATCAAATGCCGAACACCTATTTTCCATAGCACTGTCTTATTTCTAAGGATATTTACCCACGTAGTAGGGCTGTATTACTATTATCCTTCTGCTCTTACTTTCTCCTATTGGTATCTTACAATTATATTACTTTGTTGTTTGTCTGTACACTGAGAGCTTATTCACTGGAGACAAATTCCTTGTGTGTCCAATCACATTTGGCCAGTAAAGAATATTCTATATTGTATTCTATAAAAACTTGCTTTTGCTAGACTGAGGCCAAATGCTTCAGTATTATGCATACTTAGTTGTACTTTACGAAATTCACTTCCAAAGAAATATGTCGATGTTTGTTTCTAAATAATGTTATCAGCACTCAGCTGCAAAAACCCAGACAACCACTGAATGGCAGCAAAGAATTAGAATGAGCACCCTGTTTTTATTTTCTTCCTGAATTTTGTTTTTTAAAATGAAAATCATCACTCCCAGGAATCTATTCTCTATGCCAGACATTGTACTCTGCAAAACTCGGCACATACAAAATTGCAAAAGAGAAGCCTTCAACTACTTTAATGCTTTGTTTTTTGTTTTGGGGTGTTTTTTTTCCTGTTTCTGTGTTCCTACCTAAGGCTGTTTGACATGACAAGCACCAGGGACTGCCTTAATGGTTTTGCCTCTCCCTATAACTTTATATTTCCCTTCTGTGGCTCTCCTTACTGACTGATCCTGTCATCACCCTTTCATAATGCAGAATAGAGCAAAACCCCTGGTAGAGTTGTATTTTGCCTGTATCTGGGCTTGGAGTGGTAGTCTTAGCCTACATAGCGAACTGGAGCATGTGACTCTGCATTGCAAGAAGCTTATTTAGCAACACTGAAGCTTATTTAGCAGCACTGACTCTACTTGCCTATCAGTATGAAGAAAGTTGTCTTTTAATAGGACACTTGGAGGTATAGAAGTAGATAGTGACTTTCCGGTGTATCAGCCTAAGCTTTAATGTGATTTGTTTGGTTGTGGCTTAGCTTAGTATGTTGTCTGGGTCCAGGAATATGATTTAAAAATCACAGCATTCCGAAATGCGTAGTCTATGGTCTCTTTATATCCCATGGCCCTTGCGGGCACTTAAGAGTAAGTCTTAAGACTTAAGGTCTTCTCACCAAATTTCCTTTTCCTTATTCCCATCTGGGTATTTTTTTTCCTCTGTCATCTTTGGTTTTTTGTTTTGTATTCCTTGTATGTTATTTGTTTTCAATAACAATTTGTAAACTATGCAGAGTCATTGGTAGTCAGGTGGCATATAAGTTTAATAAATTATTATTATGGTTCATCACAGCCAGCCAGATGTTCAAACTGAATTGCTGTTGCTATTGTTATTGTTATACATCTTGTCACCTGCTCCAGCTCCTGCTGACCCAGCAGTTCAAAAGGAGGCAACTGCAAGTAGATAGATGGGTACCAGTCCTGTGGGCAACTTAATGGGGACGTGAAAGGAGCCCCAAACTGGGCATCTCCTGGGCAATGGTGATGTCAGCATTCAATCTTTTCAACTCAGAAGCGCTTCGGTGCTCTTGACACGAATGTAGTAGTAGTAGTAGTATTAAAAAGGGCTGGAAAGATTGAACCTGCAGTCCTCAATATGTGTGTTTGTGCAGGTGTGCTTTTCATACCTAGGTTCTGGTTGGAATTTTGTGCGAACCTGTGACGTTCTGGCAACAAATCATGCTTATACAAACCATGGTTTGGCATGACATGTGAACCTAGTAACTTCAGAGGCGTTTGGGATTGAGTAGCAGCATTTTTCCCCCAATGTACAGTATCTCTTGCTAGAAAAAAATGATAAGAACACCTCGGGTTTATAATACTTTCCACCACTTATGGCAGTTGGCCCTCGTAGCCTCTTGTATTTCTTTAGCACATTCACTTTGCATTTTTGAGAGTCCCAGAGCAAGTACTAATGACATTGGAAATGGTAAATTGCAACATATTAATTAAATTTATAATATACTGACAATACCACTTTCAGAGTCAGGAATGGGGATTCAAACAAGCTTTTGTTGAAGGTAAACGAAAAGGGTACAAAAAACTCATTCTGCTGCTAGTTATTACAAAACCGAGATTGTATAGCAGGCAATGCCAGCCTGATTCTAATAGAGAAGATGTTAAGGTGGCAACACATTTTACCCCTCTAGGCTCTAAAATTCCCAGGAATAATGAGAATAGCCAAGAAATAAAGAGAGAGCTGCTACTTGGGAGAAAGACTATGAGAGATCTAGGTCCAGCAATTACTCCACATCCCAAGGCACACTGTCTCTCTCCCATTTGGAGCAGAGCTATTAACTTAATATGGAAGAAGAGCTATTTTCTTAGTTTTATGAGGCATTTTCAAGCTTTTAGTCCCTAAAATTTTATTGTAGCTAATTTATCAAAATAGACTTTAAAGAGCTGGATGTAAATAGTTCCCTGTTGAACAACCTAATTAAGCAATACCCATCACAGGGTCAGACTAGAGTGAGGAAAGGCAGTTGCCTAAACCACTGTTAGGCTGGAAGTTGGCTAGAGACAATTGTTGAAAATATCTTGGGCTACAGGAAGAAATAAAAATCCATCCATACTAGAGAAAGTAAGACCACGCTGCTTGCTAAAAAAAAGCTACAAACTAATGTTTGGGAAAATCAAAGACAATTCGGGGGAAAAAAGAAATTGGTGGGAAGATAGTATCACTGAACTTATAAGAACACAAAGCAACAGTAACTGAGAGAGACAACCCAAGCAAAATTATGTCCATCAAGTCACAAATAGTTGGAAACTACTGAAAAACAGCCACAGCGATAATAACACCAAGGAAGTATAGCTATCATAGTCAGGAAGATGCTTAAGTGCAATAGAAAGAAGAAAGTGCAAACTTTCTCTGGAATTGCTTTCCCCTACAGATAAGGATGACCTTGCCTTTTATTAGTATTTCAGAGAGCTGGGAAGACCTTGTTCTTTAAGGAGAGATCTGGAGAGGGAATGGAAGCTATGGACTATGCTCCAAAAGGACTGATCTCATGGGGAGGAACACGTGCAATTATTCTTTTCTGGGTACTGCAGTTTGTCTTTTAATCTTGGTTATCAGATGGGGGTTAGTAAGATGCTTGGAATCAATAAATTGGGACAGCCTAGAAGCCTATGGAATAAATAACAAATGGATATAATACCAGCCTGAGAAGCAATGAGCTTGATAATGCGGGATTAAACACTGAAATTCATCTGGAATGTATCACAAAGATAACCCAAAAACGTAATAGGGAACCCATAGCCCTCTAATGTTGGTTAGGCTCCAACTTCCATAATCCCCAATAATATTTAGAGATTAGAACTGAAGAAAGATCAAAACTGAAGAAGCTTCTTGGATGAGGAGTGAAATGTTTTCAAGGAAAAAAGGAAGAAAGTGCAGTTGCACTTTTGGAAAAGCACCTTTGGGACAACCATGACCTGGATGATTGAGAATCTCCATAGATATTTGGAGAACAATAACATTTGGAGACCCACTGAACATTCAAACTAGCATTTCAATGCTAATGCAGGATCTGCCTCTATTCAGCATTATCTATATCAGTGATGGTGAAACTTTTAGAGACCGAGTGCCCAAACTGCAACCCAAAACCCACTTATTTATGGCAAAGTGCCAGGTACCCTCGGGGGGTGGGTGGGCGTGGCCCACTGGGTGGGCGTGGCTGCAGTGGTCACAGCAGACTGGATGAGCGTGGCCGGGGCCAGTCCCTTGCCATCTCCGAGGCATCCTTGGGGGGCCAATGCTGTTGCTCGCTCACTTCCTGCCTTGTCACATCCAAAAGCCATGTGCTCGCTACTCTGGCGAACTCTGCTGGGGCAACGGTGCACGTGCCCACAGAGAGGGCTCTGAATGCCGCCTCTGGCACGCGTGCCATAGGTTCGCCACCACTGATCTATATGGTACCTTAAGTGACAAGCATATAATACACCATCCCGATTCCATTTCTCACTCTTTTGCTGTTGGAAAACTACCCTTTCCTGGCAAACAGTTTAGGCACAGAGGGAAACACCACTGACAGCATCTTCATATAAGGACTAGCATCTAACAACTATTCAGATACCATAAGATTATCTAAATCCAAGAATCTAAAAATTAGCAGGAAGGCAAGAAAAAACATGAACATGGCAAAAAACAGTAGAACTACTAATAAAAGGAAAAAGGCTACTGAATCTAATCTGCAAAAATCTAGATTACTCTTGGTTGGCAGCAGCAGATTTCTCTTTTTGTCCCCACCTGGTTGCCACCCTTTGCCTCAAGAGTCGTTATTTGGGGGCTCTGCAGTTTCCTTTTGCCATATCTTAGCAGCAGAAATCCAAATTATCCAAATCCAAATTATTGGATGAGATGCAAAAAAGCTTGATCTCCTTGCTATCATCTGGATTTTTTGCAGCCCAGATATGGCAGCCTTAAAAACCACCAAGAATATACAATTTAAAATAATAGCCAGAGTGGCAGAAAGGGTGGCAAGAACCCAGATTGTATTCTGGATCAGACTGTCGTTTAATGATTTTTCCCCTTGCTAAGACCCCTGTGCCTGGCCTGTATGACCGGATACTATCACTGTTAACAGCCTTTGCCAGATAGCAGAACTCATGAAAGTACCTTTTATCATCCAGAAGTACCTTTATTTGCATGCAGAGAAGATTACAGCAGCGAAGGTGAGGTAGATGATAAACACACGGTATTTCCAAGGTCGAAAGACAGTAACGGGGTTCCACCGTCCGCGTGTGTGTTCACATGTTATGGTCGGAGATGAGACACAAAGGAACAAGGAGAAGGAGGAAGTCTGTCCCAGAAAGGGGAGGGGTGTAAGGCACATGGTAAGGAGATGGAGGAAATACATCACAGAGTAGGAGGGATTTGGCTGACCAGGTCAAGATAGCATATTATAATTTCCCCAAACAACCACATGGTGGCAGCACAGATTGCACAAAACCACTTGCTGGTTAGGGCTATATCTTTACAAATAATGCTCCCATTGTCAACATGATTTATTAATATAGTATTGATAGAAATCTATCTGGCTTGCAAACCTAGGACGGGGGCAAGATACATGGGTTGGATTTATATATATTATGCTAAAGAGGCCTGTTTGGTTTTGAATCAGTGTGTTATGTGAACCTGGTTTTTATCATTTGTAATCCATGATTTAGTATGTTACATAAATGCCAATAACATTGAGGCTTATTCAATGGCCCACAATTTACCAAACCACAGCTTATATGATGCATGAACCAAGTCACTCCCCTTACTCACATGGAAAGTTTCCACCATTTTCAAATACTCCCCAATTTCCCCCCGAGGTACATAAAAGCTATCAGAGTTCAGCCCAATCACTAGGTAATTAGGGCTTAGACTATAACTTCCCTTTTACTTCTCTTTCTATGGATTGTGGCAGTTCACACAATTGGCCAAATGGTTCCAAGCTGTTCATTCAATAAAAGAATCATAGTGGCTTTGTTTGGCCCGGCATGATTTATGAATCCAGCCATTATGATTTGCAAACTATTTCCAAATTAGGCTAACTGGTTTGTTTAGCAACTCATGGTTTAAACAAACCATTCATAATGTAAAAATTCAATCAATGTACAACTAACTCCCTTTCTGATTTTAAGCATAAGAACTAGGAAAATATTTTCTAACTGCCCTATATATGTGCGCATCATCACTCCAGATTTTGTTCTTAAGTAACTTTCTATCGGAACATCTTCAGCTCATACACCAGCAGCAAGAATGACAATAGCAGGATTTAGGAGAACGGCAGGCACACTGTTTATATGACCTGTTTCACTTGCCTATTGCAATCTTGGAGTAAATGTTGGCCTGAAAGTACATGGCAGATGACCAAGTATACTCCAATGAAGTAGAAAGCACCTCTCTTTATAAGAAGCCCAGTTATTGCAAGGCTGTCTGGGAAAACTGTTCTGTTTGGACAAAATTAGGATTTATTATAATGGAGAAAGACTGGAGCTATCACTCCCACTACAATGATATTTTTCAGGATAAAAGCAGAAAAGTGTTAAGATGACTATATTTGCATATTGCATTAGTGTAAAATGTGATTGGCTTCTCAGGCAAACTGAGTGATTAGTTTATGGTTCAATGGATCGTGCAAACCCAAATTAATTCAATAAAATATAGTTCAGTGTATTCTCAGTGAATGCAGCTGAGTGAAGTGAAAGACACTTCTAGAAAAATGTATGAACAGCTCTACTTATGTACAGTATATTTGAACTGCTCTTTAAATGTTTTGTTTGGCTTTAGTTGAGGATGAAGACTTAGAAATTAAGCCAAACGTTAAGTGGAAATGGGGCATTTTAAGGGAAGGGATAATGCAGCATTTCATAGATGTTCTCTTGGGTTAATAATGATGATAAACAATGATAACGATTTAAATGCATGGAGAGAAAAAAGGAAAAAACTACTTGGGCTGGGATATGATGCTTATATGTACTTGCTTTAAAGCTTAATGTCATCATCACATCTATAGTTCTGTGAAATAAACAATGGAAGGAAACCACATGTTTCTGGTAACTTCCAATGTCCTGCAACCTATGAGCTCTCCATAGCCCACATCAATTATATTTGATACTACTTGTAATGCAAGAGGAACAAATTATAGAAGGGCTGAATCAATTATAAGGAGTATGCCTGTCATGGTTCCGACTAATGAAACATTGGATGTTTTTGCTTTGACAATGCCATTATGAATGGAACAGCTAAAATAAACTCAGAAAGTGAGATTTGGTATCATCTGGATTATTCTATGAAATTAGGAATCCATGGGTTAGTGAGACACTCATGTTACATCCCAGTGAACAGTGGTGATGGGAAAAGGTATGTGATTTGGAGAGAAAATTATGCAACATTTTGAATGAATACAATCACAGGGAAAAAATGTTGTCAAGTAATATGAATGAATGAAGAAAGGAAAATGAATTAATTCAGAGAAACCTATTGGGCCATAGATCAAAAAATAAATAAGAAAGAGGACTGATGAGTAGTTCTTTGAAAAGTTGATTAACTCTAAGTGCACCAATATGTAGACCTAACAAAGGATAGAAGGGTAATGAGACATTCTGAAAGTGGGATCCTTGGTAATATCAAGATTAGATCTTGGGGGAAATGGAAGTCAAAGTAGAGAAGTGATGGAAACATGAGTGAAAGTAGAATAAAAGCACAAAAGCTATAAGAGTAAAATGAAATCAAAGCATCTGCACTGTAAGAATAATTAAAATTCTTAGTGAAGCTCAGCAAAGATATATGAACATATTTATGGGAAATGTATAAGAAGTGCTTTAATCAAAATTAATGGTATGATGGTTGATTGTGAATGTATACACACTTTTGTAAATCACATCATGTTGGCAAACAAATGAATTATTTGTAGCAAATGTTAGGCTTTATGATGGAGCAAGGAGGATGAATCTGAAAATTAATGTATCAATGTCTAAAGTCATTGTGTTTGATAGGGAAAATGGATCAGAAGTTATGCAAAAATGCTGAAAAAATTGAGCAAGTGACTTCAGTAGAAGGTGATTGACGATGGGGAAATAGATGGGAATGCTATGATGTAGAAATGGAAGAAGAAAGGTAGAGGTAGAAAGTGCTTAACTGTAAGGGATTTACTTTACTGAAAGAAGTTAAAATGACTATGTATAAGAATGTGCTTCTGCCAGCTTTGTTATATGAGCAAAATATAACTTCACTCCTAGAGGCTAAAATCTTTCTATTTTAGGTGAGTGGGGAAAAATGGTAAAATGTTGAAACACTGGAGGATTTTTTTAAGCATGGAGAAAAGTAGGAAGCTCAGGGGACAAAGAACATTTCAGCAAGGTTTCAAACCAGCTAATGTCTGCCTGAAAAACAATAATTTTAGCCATTATGCTCTTTCAGCACTTGTGGTAAAAAAAGAAGCTTTAAAGGGTATTAGAGAACAGGTTAAGTACCAGTTCAGTTTGAAGGAGTGTTTCTCCTGTGTGAAGCAGCTGAGGAAGCATGCTCTCTGAAATGGACAGGAGCCTCAAGGTGGCATAATACTGTATATAAAACTGAACCTCAGACGTGGAGCAGAAAACTGCAACCTGTAGTCGAAGTTGTGTGGGGATCATGAGAGGTGAACGTAATCCATTTCTGCCCTCCAGAAACAGCTGCCTGCCAACTGTGGAGGGTGGATAAGCCCTTACAGAATCAAATCTAGTTGCTTTAAAAGCTGATTTGAAAAACAAAAATATTATTTATGCAGTTTGTACCCTGTCCCAGAAATAAAATTGTAGATTGCAATTTTGAAAGATATTGCACTCAGCTGTGCATGTGATGGAAGCATCACTGTTTGGAAGACCCAGCTTAAAAGCTCTCAGAAGGGACAGCCGACTTTAGGGAGTGCCAACATTTTGTCGCTCACAAAGCTCGTTCTACAATAGGCTACAATGCCTATGAACCTCTCACATCTACACAATCAAATCCTAGGCCCCTAAACTTACAGTCTTGTGCCACAAGTCTATACATCCACAAAGCACTGCCCAAATGCCTCCATTTCCCTTGTTACATGTGGGAAACTATCCAGTGGAGGGATTCAGCCAGTTGGCACCAGTTCGGCAGAACCAGTAGCTAATTTTTTGTTGCCCAGGCCCACAATGGACTTCCTGAAGCAGCATCCACACAGAGAACTGGTTGTTTGCATATTTGAATCCCACCACTGAAACTAGCACTGAAAATCTGTATATTTGTCTATCAGTGAGCTCAAGGGACATAATTCCATTGGCATCTTTATGGAAATATTGGCCCTACTATGGCTTAAGGAAATCTTTTTCTTGACACCTTTTATATCCCGGCTCAATCCAGAGAAAAAGGGCCCTGTTTATTTTAAGTGACAAGCATTGTGGGGAAGAAGAGGCTGAGGAGGTAGGAAGAACTTCAGCTTTTAATTAAAGCCCCCACCCCTGGCTCTACATCTGAGGAGACAGAGCTTCCCAGCCCATTACAAATGATTTTATTTTATTGCAGAAAGCACCAGTTTTGTTTTGTTTTTTAAAAAAGCCACCCCAAAACAGCAAGCTCTTGATTATGTTTTCTGTTTGCCAAGACTTTTCCTGTGTTTGACCTTTGGATAACCTCCAAGACTTAACAAACATTTGAAAGGAGTAAAAGAGCTCATTTTATTGTAGGGCCTCTGCATACATTCTTTGCAACCTATCTTTAACATCAGTTGACAAGAATTATATAATTGCAGTCTGTAATCCCTTTAAGGCTGAAACAGATTCATTTGCTCTTGCACAACACTTCAAGCTTTAGCTTTAGAGGCAGGTATACAGTTTTTCCCCCCTGTCTGTTGCCAGCCAGCTTTATGTGTAAAAAAAGATGATGTCCTTTAACCAACATTTTCCCATTATCAAAATGTCCAGATCAATCATTCACTGTGGAAAACAGAAGTGCCCAAGCTATCAGTGGGCATTTTGCCCATTTTCATGTCACAGTTTTGACCCAAATTTGGAACTGTTGGATTTTGTTGTGAAGCAGCACTTGAATGGATTGTGGTGACTGTGTATTGTACACCCAATACAATTTCTGGAATAATGTTGGCCAAGATGTGGATATGTTACATTAAAAAAAAAGGTGGGCAACCCTTTAGTGGTCACAGGCTGCACTTAACCTTTTTCTGGGGAGCCACATCACACATGTGGGTGAAGTGAAGGGATGTGAAAGACGCTTGGTGAAAATCTATTTCAGGCTGATGCTACACTTTAAACCTCATTCTGACTTACAATGAAGGGAAACTGTATAATCATTTTTCAGCTTTCAAGGTCAGTGCGGGGGACTGACAAGTAGAAAATGTGGACGTGATTATCAGGGGCTGCAAGTGAGTCTATCCAGTCTGTAACTCATGTACCCCAAGAGATACAAGAGTTTGGGAGTCTGTGTATGTTGAGTTGTGACTATGCAACAGGCATGCAGAACTTCTTCTCCCTGGTGTCTGGCCTTGGGAGACACCAAAAGTTGGGGATTGGATTGAAAATACCTCATGTACAGAACCTTCTCAGGATTGTATTACTAGGAAGTAAATAACTATCTGAGTAAATGTTTCAGTACATTAGCCTACGAAGGCTGGGAAGAAGAAGAGAGAAAGATGGTCTTTGCACATTTCATCTGGTCTTCACAGAACGGCAGTTGACCTTCTCTAGTGATGGCCACCAGAACAAGGCCAATCTTTTAGTTTTTGAGAGGCAATACGACCGCTCTATAGAGATTTCACTATATAGTATACACACTCTAGTTTAGGCTTACTAGATAGTGTGGTATGATGCACATTTCCATTCACCCTGTCACCTCTATTCCAGTAGGTTTTATATGCTTTTGATGCTTTGCACAAAGCTACACAAAGGCAAGAATGCCTTTTCCGATATCCAGATGTAATTATGAGTAGTGTGAGTTGAAACAGCCAGAGTAATTAGGGCTCAGAAAAAGCTCGCCTTTATTTTTTTTTCCTTTTCTTGCAGTTTTTCCCCCTTCTTCTTTAGATTTGTCTTTTACTTCATGTAAAATTCTTAATAAAGAAATAATAAAAGCTCATCTGGTTGACTGTTTTTCTCATCAGGATTATTTGTTTTGTCCTGAAGACATGTTAGTGAGATGCCAGCAAGTAGAACTGACTCTTGGTGATAATACAAGCCACTCAGCTGAAATGGGGTGCATGTGTATGGAAATCCTGCAGGTTGTCTCTGCTTGAGTGATGTCTCAGTACCAGTTGCACACATTCTTTCTGTTTCAAACCAAAAGTGAGTTTACAAGGCATGCTCCTCCACGGAGATCACAAGAAGCTTAGAACACAGAATAACAGAGTTGGAAGGGAACTTGGAGGACTTCTAGTTCAACCCCCTGCTCGGTTTTTATTTCCTTTATTTTATTTCCTCTTTTTTTGTTTGCTTTATTTTCTCTTTCTTTCTTTGAGACAAAGGATTAGGTCATCAGTAATTCCATTTGCTTCTCTCTCTCCCAGTTAATATGCTCTTCAAGGTGTCCACGTTACAACAGAAACAAAAGGTTTTAAGTGAGCGCATGATGCTTCCCCTGCTTACCTAAGCACTTCAATGAGAGGCCAATTTAGAAAGAACCAGCACATGGGAGTACCAAATTTTGAGACAAAAATGTAAGCAGAGATTCCGCAGGCCTGCCGCAGAAAATCTGGCATAGAAAACTTTGCTGAAGGAAGTACAGGTCCATAAACAACACACACACACACACACACACACACACACACACACACACACACATACACACACACACACACACACACACACATACATACATACATATATATATATATATATATATATATATATATATATATATATATATATATATATATAATTTCTTGGCGTATTCAGGTCTTTTCTCGTGTAGGATTGAAGGTGTCTTGGCGATGTTTCGACGAGGTCCCACTCATCATCTTCAAGCTGGTGTCTTCAGTTTTGTGCTTGAAGCACGAAACCAAAGACACCAGCCTGAAGATGGCGAGTGGGACCTCGTCGAAACGTCACTAAGACACACTCAATCCTACACGGGAAAAGACCCGAATACGCCAAGACCTACTGCCTCCCTCTCCTTCTCCCTCTTTTCTTTTTTCTTCCTCTTCCACCTCCTTCTCCTCTGGAGAAGCAGTGATTGTTCCCAAAGTTTTGATTCAATCACCTGCAGAAGTGTTAAACCTTAAGACTGCGTAGAGCCCCAGATTGTCCCCACGTGACATAGGAAGATGAGTGTTCCTAGTTTCATTGAGTTGCCATTTTTCTTGGGATGTTCTGTCCTGCACTCCATTTCTCCTGAGTTTGTTTGAGATTAGAAATCCTGAAAATTAATTCCAGAATTGAAGAAAGTGTATTTTGGCATACCTTTCCATTCCTTCAATTTACTGGCATCCTACCCACTTTCTTCACATATGGACACATTACCAATGTGCACATGCTGCATTTTTTTAAAAAAAAGTAAAAGTAGAATAGAAATTAAAAGACTAGGGACAAGTTTGGAAGAGCAGTCTGGATGGAAATGTTTCACCAAAGCCCACGGGTATGTTTTCTATGCAAAGGTAAAACAACACAGAGAAAGAATTGTGATTTGATTGTAAACTGCAATCACAGCAGATGGGCTGTTTTGTGTGGTTTCAGAACTGCCCACACATCTTTTGATAATGTGCATGTGTACTTGGTGTATGTATGTGTGGGGGGAAAACTGATACAATCCATGTAATTTTCAGGAATAAAAAGAACTATCTATGTTCTGGAGTCCATGCCAAGTCATTTGGAAACTCTAAAATCCTGGAGAAAATACAGCTATGGAGAATGTCAGACACATCAGTAATTTCATAATACATTCCATGAAGAGTGAGTGGAACAGAAGGGAAAGCTACAACTCTTTCTTGCCCTTTTACAGTTGCAGGACTTTTGAATTTAGAGCCACATGGAACATAGAATCATAGGCCTGGAAGGAACCTCAGAGGTCTTCTACTCCCCTACTCCAGACAAGAGACCTTAAATCATCCTGCTCAAATGGTTGTCCAGTCTATTTTTGAAAACCTCCAGTGATGGAGCACACACAACTTCAGGAAGCAAGTTATTCCATTGATTAACTGTTCTCAGTGTAAGAAAATTTATCCTTCTAGGTTGGATCACTCTTTAACAAGCCTCCACCATCACTTCTTGTCCTGCCCTCTGGTGCCTTAGAAAATAAGTCACTCCCCATCTTCTTTGTGACAGATCCTTAAGTAATGGAAGACAGTTATCATGTCCCCCTTAATCCTTGTCTTCAATAGGCTAGACATACCTAGTTCCCTCAACTGTTCATCATACAAGTTAGCCTCCAGACCCTTTATCATCTTTGTTACTGTACTTTGCACACTTTCTAGGGTATCAGCATATTTTTGTATCATGGTGATCAGAACTGTACACATATTCAAAGTGTGGCCTCACTAGTGCAATACAAAGAGGTATTATCACTTCTTGTGATCCTGATGTTATCCTTCTGTTGATGCAGCTCAGCACCACAGCTTTTCTTGGCAGCTGTAGCACATTGCTGGCTCATACTTAAGTGATGGTCCACTAAGACACCTAGATCTCTCTCACAGCTACTACTGTGGAGCCAGGTACCACCTATTCTGTACCTATGCATTTGATTTTTTCCTGCCTAAGTGCAAGACCTTACGATTCTCATCACTAAACTGCATCTGGTTAGATAAAGCCTAATGATCAAGTCTGTCATGATCCTTCTGTATATTCGATCTTCCAAAGGGTTAGAATCCCCCCCCCCAAATTTGTCATCTGCAAATTTGATGAATTTCCCTTCTACCCTCTTGTCTAGATCATTTATAAAGATGTTGAAAAGCATTGGGACTAAGACAAAACCTTGAGATACCCTACTGCATGCTTCCCCCACCCCCCATGTAGATGTACCTTCATTGAGGACCACACGCTGGTTACGTTTGGTAAGGCAGTTGCTGACCCATTGTCTAGGGACAGATTCTCATATCCATTTTTAATATTCCTTCATTTGGTTATTTAAATTTTCTCCCTCTCTTCCTAGGAGTTTAGCAACAATTTGGTAGACTCAGATAAAACAGAAAATAGACAGGAAAGCAAGCTATCATTCAATGTATGGCCACTAAACCTATGTATCATTTCAGGTTCAAAGGCACAAAGAAGAGCATGGGTGTGGAGGCTGTCTGCAATGTCTAGAGCAGCCAACCCTTTTCTTGCTGGCCAATGTGCCTCCCTTGAAAAACAGGCATTTAAAAGCATCTTTTTACATTCAGTTCTGAAGCTCTGCACAACCCTGATGTACAGTAGACTCCATTAAAACTGTGTATCTAGTCTTGCAGACTGTGGCTGCCTAGAGGTTCCTGCTCAGTCATTAACCAGGCTTTATTGCATCCCTGAAAACAAGGGGAAAGAATGGAAAGGGGTGGCTGATGACGAGGGGCTGGGCACACAAAGTTGCCAGAAGGATATTATTTTGGGTTTGATGAATGGCTAAAGTAGTCTTCTCTTCTTTTAAATTGCTGAGCTTTAAGAATTGCAATTATAAACAGATACAGGTGCTGATACTGCTGTTAGGATGAGTAAGGATGGATAATGTATAGTTTTGCCAGCAAAGCTTTTAGACTCTCCGAGAAAGGAGACCCTGGACAATTCCCCCCTCCCATTTTCATTCCTTATTTGAGAATGAATCACAATCATCTTTTCTTCTGCCAACATACAACAATTGAAAGCAAAAAGAAAAAGAAAAAAAAGAGTTCATTGTCTGACCCCAATTTGCTACAGGTCCTACATAACAAAAATCCTTCACTCCCACAACTGGCATGAAAAGACAAGGATGAAAAGAAATAAAAAACCCAAACAGCCTGGCACTTGGGGTGCATTTCTTCCTATTGAGAAGAAAGGAAATGTTGAAGCTTGGACCACTGAGGGAGGAAAGCAAAGATGTCAGGCCTCCATTCCCCTTATAGGTCTTCCAGGTTCTGTTTATTAGGGTGGTAAGTCATGATAAAAGTTGTTTTAGAAACAGTGAACATGAAATACGTCATCAAAACAAAGCAAAGCTGTCTCCCACAGAGTAAGCAACAATAGATTTCAATAAGGAGTGCCTTATTCCCCAGTGAATGAAGTATCTTGCTGACAAAAGGATAAACAGAACTGAACTTCAGCTCTTCATAATAAGGGGAAAAGGCAGCACTGAAGAATTCCAGGTATTCAACCTCCTAATAAAGATGGCAAGGTCAAGACCATTATTAGATATTAAGGAATACAGTCTGGTATTAGAAAAAAGAAAATGTCTGCTAACATATGAGTTAAACTCTCTATACCAAGGTTTCTTAGTCAGCGTGTATAGCAACACATTCTTAAAATGTAAAAAAGATTTAAATGCGTTGCTCAATTTAAGACACATAGATACTGTATACACATACTTCTTAGGGTATTCTTAAGAAAGGGAGAAATTCTGTCTTTTCAAGGTGGGATTGCTTTGGAAATCTCTTCAGTCCCTCCAGGGTGTGGGTCAATGTTATAAGATACACCACTACTGCTGATGCGAAGTATTTTAAGTACTAGATATGATCAGTACCTGGATGAGAGTCTGCTTACAGAATATTGCACTTATTTTATTTTTTTATATATACATAACAATGTATGGTCTGCTCTTCTAATAAAATGCCTCAGTCAGCGTTTAATTCGAAATTAAATTAATGGAAAAAGAAAAAAACTAAACATTATTAAAACTATCTAATAAAAACATCCAAAAACAACAGAAAGAGACTTGAGTTGCATAGAAGAAAAGTGGGCTATTCCATTGTACCAACTGAATAAACTAGTCAATGCTAATAAAAACTTTCCAATTCCTGTGTTTTATCTATTAGCATGCAGACATTAGTATACAACCGGTCCAACAAGGACTGGTTTTAGTGTCCTCAGAAGCAGACGCAATTGTCTTTTACCTGAAGCTACAGTGTTAAATGTTAATGGCTGGGGATCTGGAGTTTTTCTATGACTGATCTAGCTGCAGTGATGCAAAAACTAGGTAAAGTATCTTTGGAATGACAAACTAATAGGAACTGGGTGCCTTTTGCTATTATTAACCAACTCCTTTAAAAAAAATCTAATAGTATTGAACATGATTCCAATTCAGGTTGAAGCTTCATTGTTGCCAAGGAAAGGAAGGAATCGTCCACTTTATTTCAGGGAAATGTTTTTGTAAAAGAAGAGGGGGGCAGTTGCTCTGGAAAATGAAATCTCAGCAGGATTTTCAGACGATACCTTGTTGATGCAAATGGACCGAGTGGTTTTGCAATTTTTTGACTAGAAAACCATTGGTCCCAGACAGGCAACATTTGCCTTATAGTGTATGATGGATTTTTGGCTTTCACATGTGATCAGCGTGTCTAGGTGTTAATAAGCACCATGCCTTGAGCCATACAAGCAAACAAACATCAGGTCTTTGGAGCTGACTAAAACAGTTTTAATTTACAGGGATAAATCTCATTAAACCAGATCCATTACATTCTACCTTTTTATTTATTTGTTGTGAATTCAAGCAGCTATCTCAAATAGCAGGACCAAACTGAAAACACATTTTGCTTTGTCACTCAAGGACCCCACCATCCCAGCCTCAGCATTACAACTGCAAGGGGAATTACCAGCATGTGTGAAAGAGTTGCAGATGTCCATGACTGTGAGGTTTGTGTGTGCTTGTGACAAGCCATCAAGGTTTATAACGGGGTCACAAAGGCAAAAGAGCCAAGAACTGTGTCTCCTTAACTTCATCTGTTTTCCAAAGGTAATGAGGATCAGAGAGATTGAAGTACTGATTCCGCAGTTACTGTTTTTAAAGTCCTTCCCCCATTTTCACCCCCTGACTTCTCCTTATTTAGTTAATATGACCAATTTTCTTTTCAGGGCTAAGTACGCTTGTCCAGACCAAGAATATTATGGGGTTGATCTAAGGAGTTCGGCTTAAATTAGTGTGTGGAGATGCCTAGCTATTCTAGGAGCTGCAACTTTGGAGGGGCTCAAGAGAAGAAGATTGTTTTAAATTGCCAACTGGGCATTAGTGTGAGGAAGGGCAGTGTAAAAGTAAAATAAAGTACCAATAATAATAAGTGTAGTCTGTTAATTGCTTTGCTGGTGCAACTTAGATTCTTCTTTATTTACTATATTTCACATCACTCCGAAATAAGGGCTCATTCAAAAGTTGTAATATGCAATTAATGAATTGACATATTGTAATTAACATAAAACATACTATAGTTTATTTCAACGGGCTACTGAAAAGTGGTTTTGATGTAGTGCAGTCATTAAGGATATGAACCCCAAATCCTCATTTCGTATGTGGTGTTATCCATAAATTCATTTGGAGCTCTTAAGTAAGCAATAATTTTCTGGAATAGCCTTCTCCCAGCCCAGCTACTTCCAGACGTGGGGATTTCACTCTCACAGTTCCCCAATTAGCATGGTCATTGCAGGGAATTCTGGGAGCTTAGTCCATGCTTTTGGAGGGTGCCCAAGTTGGGGAAAACTGCTTGATGGCATCTCCCCTCCATTTATTATATGGGGATACTGGAGTGGTCAACCCTCTAAAGTTAGAATGAGAAAAAGAAGTTTGGCATGTGGAAAACCTTCATTTTCTATTGTACAGCAACAGTCTCTAACTTGGTAGCCTTCAGATGTGTACAACTCATTTTTAACTGAGAATTTTGAGATCTAACTGGATTAAATAGGAAAGCTGTTATAGAGCCTTGAAGTCATAATCACACTGTGGTGGTTTTTTTCATTCTATTTTTGCTATTTTTTATTTTGCTAGATAAATTTTGTAATTAAGAGGGGTGCTCTGGGACCTTATGGCTATAAATAAAATTGATTGATTGAATGAAGAGGGTAATTTGGATTGTTATCCCCCTTTTCTCCCTTCTGTGTATGTCCCAGATCAAGAGAAACCTACAAGAAGAAAGAAAATATTGCAGTGCAGAATTTTCTTATCTAGGTTACCAATTGTGGCCTCTTTCAGGAAACTCCATTCCATCCTGTTTTGCCTTCCCTCTCAATATAGAAACAGAAAGTATCATGGCTATGGAATGATCTTAATCCTTATTTATTTTTGTGAGACCTTATCTTTCTGTGTTTTTCTCTGCATTTTTTTTTACTTCTGCTACCTTAAAATTCTTCTGAAATGACAGATACCCTGGTAGCATCACTTGGAGTATATTAAGATTGGTCCTGTGACCAGTCCAAGCTGGTCACAACAACAAACAGCAAATACCCAGGAACAGAGAATCCATAAGGTGAATTAGAATGTTTTTTTCCCCCTTAACTGAGTTTCAAAACTGCTTCAAGCAAAATTTTTTGTCTTTTGCTCCATTCCTCCATTGCCTATTCTTACTATCTTATAAACTTCATGCCAGAAGCACCTCCCACTGTGTAGCCTGGATGTGTCTTGGATGCACTACTCAAATCTTTTCCTTGTCTGGTTACAACAAGAAGCATCTATCCTGCAGTATCCATTAAAAGCAGGAAGCAGCCTATATACACACATTACAGGATGGGATCATTTTCTCAGACTAACTTTTATGTTTGTTTTGATTGCATTTTATGCTGCTGCTTTAGATGTCACTGTTTAGATAATGATTTTAAAATGTAAGCCATACTAGAAAAAGTTCAGGTACTCAATCACCAAACCAGGATAGATAGAGTTGGAGCATGGCTGCAAACTCTACAGCAGACTCTATCATTTCACAGAAGACTGCTTTCAGATGACCGCTGATGCTGATGAAGTATTGGAGGACAGAACTGTGCACCACATAGCTTGCTCTTTTCCTAAGCTTGCCTTGAGGTGTGATAGTGGTTCCTCATGACTACATTTAATGCCAGTTCATTTAGCTTTCATTCATGAATCTGAAGAAGAATCTTATTTTTTTTTACCTACAGAAGCATTTTCTTTTTACAACTTGACCGTCTAAAAAGTAAAAATTGGGCAATGGTGCATCTAGCCTTTTCTGGAACCTGAGGCTTTTGACCAACTCATAAATAACCTATTCCAATAAGGCAAGTTAAAACAAACAAACAAACAAAAAAGGCTGCAGCTTGTTGTCATACAGAACTGAACAATCACTCAGGCGATCAGACAAGTGTATTCATTTTTCATGAGAAAAATAGTAAATCCAGTGGATATCCAGCATTAAAAACTTCTTCGCACTGAGACCATGCTAAGAAATTTATAGCTAATCTACAGTTGAAATTCTGTGCTAGAATTTTTCCCCATCTTTTTGTGTGTGTGTGTGTGTGTGTGTGTGCGCGTGCGCGCGTGTATGTGTGTCTGTATGTGTCTAAGCCCTGCATCTTTGGCTTTTATTTTGAGATTCTTTTGCATGAATTTACTTCCTCGCTGCTTCTCGTTTCCTGGATAGTCTCTTATCACTTATCTGGATCATTTCATAGCATATAAATAAAGTGATGAGATAAAACACAAAGGGTTCTTGATAAAGTCCAAGTTTTGTTTAACAGTTAAGATAGTGAAAGTTTACAAGAGTTGTGCTGGGAGAGATCTGTGTTGTGAATAGAGCTATTATTGCCATTATCACATTGTTTAGACTGCAAGGCAAAAAATACAGGCATTTCATACTTGTTTAACAGCTTCATCAGACTGTATATTTTCATTGTCCTTTGGACTCAGTTGTCATGGGGATGAAAATGACATAATAAAAAGAATCACTGATTCTTTCATGACAACTGATAGCTCCAAGAAGTCTTTAATTAGCAGTAGAGATTAAGCATGTCAGACCTTTTCCTTCTCCAAAAATTTCTCTTCCAAGAATCTGGTTTTTCCCCTCAAAGACCAATAGAGGGCAGTGCTATCCTGTTTCTTCCCATAGCAGGTCTTTCTGTTTTGTGTTCGATGTCTGCTGCTTTTATTAAATAATCAAGCTGCAAACAAGCCTCTGCTTTTTGCTACATTGGCCTATAAGCTAGACTCACCAGGAAATGGTCAAAGATTTTCTTATGGAAGCAACTCCTTTCTATGTGCAATGATGCATTTACCAATTTTCAGGGTTAATTCTGATTGCCTCTCCTTCACCCCAGCCGGGTCTGAGCTTGCTCTGTCAGTCACAAAAATAAAGGTGTTTTCTTCAAAATGGGAAATGCTATCCAACTTCAATTCAAATAGGAAGCCTACTCCTCAAAAGTTTAATTAAAGAATATGAAGTGTGAATTTAAATTAGCATTTATAACGCTTTATATCCATTATCAAAGGTAAAGTGAATGTTCTTGTTTCTATTCCTCAGTAAGGTAAGATTTATTGTTAGTTAAAAATATTCCATAGGTATTAACAAAAGTTCTGTCTAAATCTTTAAACTGATTATTACTCTTTCTCCTCCTCCTGTTATTATGATTATACAGTCACACGTGGGCAACTGTATCAGTGGCTGACATCTATTTTTCAAAGATATTATTATTTATAAATAACAAGGAAAATAGAAATGTGCATGGATACCCATAACCCTTTATTTGGCTCAGCTGATATTAATATAGTTCCCTCTCATACACAATATAAGCAAGGCTGATCAGAAAGCATCAAATGTAATTCCCTGGGTAAAAATGCATATCCTGCTTTCTTGCAATGACTGCACTTTACTCTTTGCATTACTTGAATATGATTAACCATCTATAGTCAAGGCATTTTACCAGAGAAGAGATCTCTATTTATTCACTTTATTTTCCTGAACTATCATTTTGCTCAGGTTAATTTTACGAGAGTCTTCTGAATATAGGGCAGACTCTTAAGCAAAATAAATAAATAAAAGGGCTTGTATTATTTAGCACTAGTGGTCATATTTGATCAAGCGCTGGAAATACCTATATCAGATCTTCAAATGTCAAGAGTTTTTTTTAATCTTCTCCAAGGTCATAGGTGAAGGAGGCAACAACTTGGTGATAAATGTTTTACCTATGCTTTAGTTGGCTTTATATCTTTAACATACACATAATGAACAACTGTTGACTGAACAGAAAAAGAAAAAAAGTCAAAACCCGGGGTGCTAATTCAAAATGCTGTCTACCTAGCAAGGTATTAATTCTTTTAATTTTAATGTAACATGCCTAAAATTGTAATTTTCTACTCATAAGCTATCTTTCGAATAAAAGCAATTTTTTTAAAAAATTGAGACATGTATGGTCAGTCTTCCACAAATAAAATATATAATGGGCCAATTTTACCATTTCTGTTGAATTTCCCTTGTTTTTCATCAGTTGGGAGTTTTGCCTAGGGGTGGAGGCAGATGGGAGTAGCAATTGGAGTTTAGACTATCAACTGTTGCTTGTTTGCTCTTTCATTCCAGCAGCCCTATGAAAAGTGCTAGAGGCCATTTGAAATCATCCCTGTACCTGGGGGCCTACTTTTAATGCCTGCAATCACCTCCCAGGTTTCATCCTTAAACTGAACAAATGCAGACTCCATGGCTCCAGTGTCCACCCTTTTTTCCCCTTCTTCCTTCCTCTCGTTTTCCATCTT
Organism: Vipera berus; assembly: GCF_964194415.1. Taxonomy (NCBI): domain Eukaryota; kingdom Metazoa; phylum Chordata; class Lepidosauria; order Squamata; family Viperidae; genus Vipera; species Vipera berus. The sequence goes on along the minus strand of NC_138203.1, from coordinate 235,229,225 downwards.
GCCCAGTGAAGACTTCTTGGGAACTCAGAAGCTGCTTCAAGGTCTTTCTATTGGCATAATAACAGGGTTGCCTAATATAGATTTGGAATCTGTTTAGCAAGATGATAGCAGCGTCTAGCCAAACTCTTCCTTGACTAATGCAACCTCTGGGAGTGCAAAGTTACCCAATTAATTGCAGCCACAATTGTAGACTCTGGGTCTGTGGGATTGTTTCTCTGTTCATTTAGATGAAGGCATTATCAGCAGCGGAGCTGATCTTGAAGGCATGTTTACCGCCAGGATGATATATCCTGCATTATGTTATCTGTAAATATTTTTGCAATTACAGAAACTTTTTCTCCTGGCTGGAGCATTTTGTTGTAGCAAATTGCAAAGCAAAAAAAGAAAAAGGGGGAAAAAAGGAAGGGAACTTCATTTGGCGGCACAGAAAATTTGCATAAAATATTGCTCTAAGCACTGAAGTATCTTATTACATAGAGTTTTGATATAATCTTTGTTGAAATAATATTTAACACATGCTGCACTTTTAATTAAGTATCTGAATAATCTCAAATTAATACCAGAGGTTTAAAAATAAGTTTTCATTTTAGTGAACTGTAACATAATAGTAGGCACCATGACCATTTCTCTCTCCCATACCCTTTGATTTAATTAAACACCCCTTTGTGTCTTTCTTGTCACTTCAAAAATGAGCATAAAGAAACACGGCCTGGTAACATTTTTATTTGTGATTTAAAGCAAACGTCTGTTTATACTGCATATCTCGTTTACAATAAAAAAATAATGGTGGTTGTAGCAATTATGCATTTTGTTCTGAAATTCAGTGTTTCTTGATTAGGACATTTATTGGGACTCAACTAGATTGGTGCTTTGCTCAGGCTCTTCAAGGGCAATTATAACATGTTACCTTTAGGGGAAGGTTTCACAGTATTGATGCTGAGACAAAGGACTGGTTTGGAAGCAGCACTTCTGGCAGAAAAGTTGGTTCTGGCGGGAAAATGTGTGTGTAGACTCTTACATCCTTCCTTGTAGGCTGCACACCAGAGTTGCTCTTTACAAGATGTAGGCTGATTAAGATGGAACCTAAGTTAAGAGCTTCAGGGTTTTTTTTGAGTGGGATCAAGTTATTGTAAATAAATTCCCATTTATTCTATTTATTTTTTGAAATGAAAAAGCTCTGATCTGTCAGATTTGTTTGTCTTCCACTTTAGTGTATTTGACAAAAACTGCTGTATTATTTCCTCTGCAGAAATTCTGTTTGAATAAAGGTTCAGAGCAGTGAAAATTTTCCACTGCAATCGTTTTGATCTCTCCTTTGTGACACACATGGAAACACATTGCTTGCTCTTCATAAGGGGAAAAATATTCACCATTTGGAACAGGGAGGGTGCAATCAAACAGGCTTTGAAGGCTTTCTGTTGGATTCCCCCTTTATCCCATCTCATCTATCATTGTAAAGGAGACATATATAACTGCCGCACTTTGTATATTGAGGGAAGCTGCCTGCTTTCTCCCTTTGCTGAGATAATGACACTGTGGGTTGTTGACTGCTGTTATCTCTGATGACAGCCTTATCTGCATGGCTCTGATTCTAGCTTACAAAGTTGGAGATACACAGTACTTATGAAACTGACCAGCGCTCCAATTATGTGGGAGAGAAGAAGGGAGTTTAAAACAAGCAAGGGGAAAAAAACACGTCAGAACTACTTCTATAGAAGAATAAACAGACACAGACAAGGTTTATATATACACCACATGTGTGTGTGTGTGTACACACACACACACACACACACAGAAATACACATATGCACACGCATTCATTTGAAACACAACACAAAGAAACAGAAAGACATATATGGTTAAAAAAGAGTAATCAGTAATCAAAATAGAAGCTTACTCAAATATACTACAGCTTAATTGCAAGAACTGTTTGCTGGAGGGTAGGAAGACATAATTCACTCTGCATTCTGGGCATCATTTTCTTGTTATTACAGTGGGGAAAGAGAGCAGAGTGGAACCCAGATTCAACTGGCCAAGGAGCTGATCCCAGCACTGCCTTCCTAATCATTACAATTACCTCTTCATCCAGAGAGGTAAAATAATAATACTGAACTAATCTAGGTAGCATTGTTTTCTCTTTGTTCATTCATGAGAGAGGAGCACAATTACATGGATGGGTTTCTTTTCAAGTGCACTTTTTCCTTTTCTTCACATTTCCAAAATTTGCAGGCAGTTCTGATAAAACTGGACTTCATTCCTAATCTGGGACTCATCCTGTTAGAATTTTTTTGTTCTCCAAATGGATCATCAATTCTGGCTCAGGAGTTTTGTTTTTTTTATTCAATTCAGTGGTGATCTGGTGACTGTTTTGGAATAACTCATAAATTCAGGTGACAAAGGATAGATTGCAAAATTGGAAAGGGAAGCCAATTAATAGGTCTTAAGATCATCTCTGTGTACAATGAGGAAACTGTGACTCTGAAAGCATCCCAATTTATCTCCCTAAATATTTTAAAACTAAAGCAGAATTTCAGATCACCAGGGAAAATTTGATTTAGCATTACAATGTGAGAATTTTAAGGTAGCAAGCTTTATGTTTTCTCCGAATTTTATTCCTATGTAACTTTTTTTTTTGCCCTTGGGGACATATTCTGCAACTGACACTGACACTCCATTTTTTAAAATTGGAAATGCATCATCAAATAAAGATGATAAAATTCCATTAAACCTAGAAGTAATATGTAAATCTAAAAGTAATTATTATCACTGATGTAGGAATTTAATGGATCATAGTCTACTGGAACAACTATGATCAAGTGACTTGTGTGACTGTTTAGTCTGCCATCCTGAGGGTCCTGTTTTTTGGTTTTTTTTTTTACTTCCTTGCTTTTAAATCCAACTTGGATTGATTAATCCTTCTAACAGAAGGCTGTTAGAATTAAGTGAATAGCTTCTTGCATCGTGTTTGAGTGTGCTATAGTAGTTCTCCATTGTGCCCTCCAGCTAATTTGCATTATCTCTCTGCAGACAGTTCTGTGTATTATGATTCAGCTACTTCAAATCATAAGATAAATTTAGAGATCTTGCTAGCTGATAAGAAATATGGGTCTGCTGCCCAAGTACATAGTCTCATTAGGTATCATCGCTTTTATGCTTTCAGTTTCCAGTTCAATAATGGACATTGTGAGAACAATCCTGATGTTTTTGGCAAAACCCCCCAAAGCACAAAAAGAAATGGGGGAAATAACACCGTGTTTCAAATCACAGTGGGATGTATAATTCTTTTATTGATCAAGTTGTTAACATTCATCAGCATCATCTAAAACCTCTATGAAAGTTAGGACGTATTTTTCTGAAACCTATTCTGTGCGAACAATCTGCAGACACCGAAGAAGGTCAGAAGTAAAGCTTCAAACTTCATTTTGACCTGGTTATATATTTCCAAAGTAACAGGTTTATTGTTTAGCAGATGACTGAAGTATTTCAACTTTAAACAACATAGTTGGTTTGCAATGGGTATTAAGCCAGTTTTGCACCGGAATGGAAAATTTTCTCTGCAGTCTCAAAACACATGCTTCCCCCCCATTCTAACACATGCCCAGTCTGACCACAAATGGTCACTTTGCAGGAAGATTGCTTTGAAATGATGTCAGTAATTAAAACCATTCTCTCCTAATAGACTTCATAGTTTTTCATGCAGAAGAAAGCTGCTTTCTCACGTCATGCCTCTCCTTTGCTGGGCAGCCTTTTCCTTTCCTGGGCCTATATCCCACAAGAGCCCTGTCTGCATTCCAGGGGAGCCATTTTTTTTACTTTGGACTATAAATCTGGGCAAAGTGAAGTCAATGGTCTTTCTATAGGAAATACTATTCAAACGAGGAAACACATTTAAATGGAACATGCAGCATTGTTCTGCGGGTTAGGGAGAATAGGAAAAATGGAATAGGCATGACAGACAGGACTGCAGTTTGAAAATCAGAAAGAAGTACTACAAAAACAGAGGAGGAAGATGTGTGCAATCTATAAAACTACAGTAGGATTCCAGGTTTCCTTCCCATTCGTCTGTCTGCTATGGTCATCCCAGCAAGTCAAACAATACCAGCATTACTGAAAGCAACTAGCAATAGCAATAGCAATTAGACTTACATAGTGCTTCATAGCCCTCTTTAAGCGGTTTAGAGTCAGCATATGGCCTCCAACAATCTGGGTCCTCATTTTATTAACCTTGGAAGGATGGAAGGCTGAGTCAACCTTGAGCCTGGTGAGATCTGAGCTCCTGGCTGTGGGCAGAGTTAACCTGCAGTACTGCATTCTAACCACTGCGCTACCACAGCTCTACACACTTCCATCTATTATAAAACAGCAATGTACAATATGCCAGCCTACGAAAACCTCTGCCATTATACAGTAAAGGTTTCTGGATGCAGAACTGAGTGTAACCCAATTCAAATGGGTCACAATTGCTCCCTAAATAAATATGTTTTCATAGCTACAGTATCTATCCTTGTCCTTTACAGTTGATCAATGATCAAAAAAGAGAAAAGTAATACAACTGTCTTTCATTGCACGAAGCTACTCTTCTCCCTCAGTTGGCTAATACTTAGTTATTAGTCAGAAGCAGCCTGGAGATTTTTTTAATTAAACTAGGCATAAAGAAAAGATAAGAAAATCATTTTTTTCTTTATAGTGACCTGCCAAATCCACAGGAAATCTGGCAAGATGTGAATAATGTTCAACTATATAGACAGCATGCTGAATGGGGAATTTTGGGAAGTAGAAGTCTACACATCTTAAAGTTACAAAGTTTGAAAAACACTGATCTATAAGTTCTCTTAGCAGCATTCAGTTTCATCAACCATGAGAGTTCTTCAGAATTATCTATAAGGAACGGGAATAGGGAAGTACTGTTTTTCTTTTTTCTTTTTTTTCAGAAGATGGGTCTGGGAAAATTATCCTTTACTTCACAATACTTAATTCTAAGTGATTGCACAAAATTCTGTTTTTCCCTCAAATATTGTTTAGCACCAGCAAGAAACTGCTGGGGGATGTCATGCACAGATTTAGGTGAAAGATCATAGTGAGGTGGATACTGCTTAATTCACTGTCTTCTTTTCATCCATTTCACAATTATTTCAGGCATTTTGATGGTCAAAAAACACAAGAGTATGGCTGGAATGTGAATTCCATTCCTTTAACTTCAGCCTCTCCTATTTAGTGTAACCACAGGATGCATAATTAAACATAACAATAGTTTCAATTAGTGATTCATCCCCTGTAATCATTATCCACTACTGAAACAGGTTCAGAGAGTATGTATCATTCTTTTTTTTTAAAAAAAATAACCTATTTTAAAATAATAATAATCCATTCTATCAACAATCACTTTCAGATCTTAAAATGATTATCACTTTATATTCAATAAAGCAGACTGTATTAGTTACGGAACAGGGAACCAGGCTTAATATGTCCATTGGCTTTAGATGGCAAGATCTATCTACATGCGTTCTGTAGTCTAAAGTGTAAGAATATCTTTCCTCCCATTCTACGCACTATTCTGCTTTGAACTTTAGGTCAGCATTTAGCCTCTGCCTTACTCTATTTATCCATGATGACTGTGAACGGGAATTGGAGAAAGGAGAAAGGAAAAAAGCAGCTGCTTTTTTTTTAAAAAAACTCATTTAAAAGCAGGCGCAGTCTTCTGTAAAGATGATTCTGATTCTCTACAGCCTTTTTTGAAGGGACACGGTTAAACCCATTTGTATTCATAGTATAGAATGAGATATTCATACAAAATAATAATAATAATAATAATAATAATAATAATAATAATAATAATAATAATAATAATAATAATAATAATAATAATTTAATTTCTATACCGCCCTTCTCCCAAAGGACTCAGGGCAGTGTACAGGGCAATAAATACAATAAAATACAATGTACAAACGTTAAAAAAGAATTAAATAAGTAGCCCAATTACAATAAAAATTAATAAAATTAATATTAAAAATGAACCATTTTTCCTTATTTCTCCTTTAAAATGGACCAAAATAGTTGAGTCAATTGCCAATCAATTGGGAATACTACGTTTGACTCTTTCCCTCTCTAAAGCTATTTCTCTTTCTCTTCAGTGTATTAGAAAACTTCTAAAGTCTTACCATTTTATTTGTCGTTTTCCAACAAGATGCTGAAATGGAAATAATACCTCATCTTAAAGTTACGCAAAAAGTAACTTTATTCCAGAGTTGTTTGGTGGAATGGAATGCAATCCAATATGGTGTAATCCTCTAATACCAGATGTTCTTCTTTGACTTCATTCTGTTTGTTGGAGATGGGCTGAGTTAAGAAATGAACACTACTGAAGGGGTTTTTAAACCTGCTTTTCCCATTTTAAAGATATCGTTCCTATAAAATAATTCCTATAATCTAAGGTTAAATCTGAGGTTAGAATAGGCTTAACCTATTATCACTGTACTAAGAAAGGCTAACATTAGAAAATAGCTTGGACTGATATAATGCTTAACTTTAAGATAAAGTATCTCAAGGAAGGTGGCTCCTTTTACTGCAAGCATTTATGGAACTGTCATTTGCTAACCTTGTTAGACCTTGGTCTGCCATTCATACTAGCAGGTAACATCAGAACAGATCTAAGAACTATAGTGAATATTCTTTGGGACAAGAAGAAATCATCTGAGTATGCTTGTTTTATCTGTCAAAAGCCTTCTGTAGCAGAATAGCTTCGTGCATAGAGCGCTTTTTCTCCCAGACATTCTGGGCAAAGGCGTAATGGGGTGCATTGTCTGAGGAGGTTATATGAAGGATGGGTAATGGGTATGAAGTGGCGCTGTGGCTCCCAGCATGCCAACCAGCTGTTTGAGCAGCACAAGTATGGATATGGAGCAGAGTAAGCTGGCAATGAGATGGTTGGACCAGACTGGTGCTGCTGCTGAGCAGCTGTTGCTCAACCCCACGATCCATTCTGGGTATAAACACACTATGTACATCAGTTACACCCTATCCTACCTCCTGTTTTGTGATAGAGGTTTTGTAGCTCTTGCTTTTATTTTTATTTTTATTTATTTTATTTTAATTCCATTTATATCCCGCCCTTCTCCGAAGACTCAGGGCGGCTTACAAGCTTAGCAGTAGCCTTCATTCTATGTATATGCCTGCTTGTTAGGGCTTTCACACACACCCCCAAGCGGCATTATTACAACGTCAGCTTAATTGCCCACAACAATCTGGGTCCTCATTTTACCTACCTCGGAAGGATGGAAGGCTGAGTCAACCTTGAGCCTGGTGGGACGCGAACCTGCACTAATTGCAGGCAGCTGGTGTTACTTAAGGAGGCATTAGCCCACTGCTCCACCATCTGTCATGCAGAGGACACCTCACCTGGCATCTCTCCCACTCATGGTGTATGAGAAAGATGTAGGTCTCACACCCAGTGCTGTCTTTCTGGTGATTAAAATGCAAACAGTGAAATATTTTCTTGGCTGCATGGCTATCCTCTAGAATTCAATCTTTGTTTGGCTAACTTCACAAGAGATAAACAAAACCAAACTTTATTGAAAAAGAAGAGATAAAATATAAAAATCCCTTTTAATGTTATACATTAATATGAAAAATTCACTGCTATAGAAGAAAAAAACAGAGCTGCCCATATCATGAGATTCTGCCTGTGCCAAGAAAAACTCAAAAGAAAATTAAAAATCTTAGGCCAGTTCACAAGATGGCATCTGTCTACCACAAATAAGCAACTTCTGGCAAACTCTTAGAAGTGATTTAAAATTTTTCACAAGCGTGGCATATTTTGGTACAAGCCGATGTGAGGAAATAACAGTAGCTCTTCTCTACATCTCCACTCAGGATATTCCTCATCAGCCAATGAATAAAATATAACCCACCTCCCTCTGTTGAAACTTGACACAAGCAACGCGCTACTACATGTTGTACAGATTACTACACACAAAAGTAGATATGTGATTACCTGTATCTCTTCCTCTTCTTCTTGAGGTAGTATCATCATTTGCATCTTCCCATTTGTTTTCAACAAAGCACAGTGGAATAAATATAATTGATACTCTTTTATGCTTGCCATGTCCCAATAAAATAGATATGGATGAGAAAGAGGAATTGTTCACAAATCATGATATGGAGTTCACGACTGCATGAGATTTAAATTGGGAAACCTACAGCAGAAATACATGATTGTTTCAAGAGTAGGTTTAGTGGCTCTAGATAGCAAAACTCATCTCTAGTGATATTTTTCCTCACGAAGCAGCAAAACATCTCAAATTACGTGGCAGGTTATTGGGTTCTGTATTTTTTTTTGTTCAAGATAGCTCTAGAACTGAACTGTTATTTGTACAAGAGTTTCCTGAAATATTATTGGAATTGTAGTTTTCACTGACTAGGAAAAGTGCTGCATACTTCAGTAGATGAAATACAAGGATCTTAAGGCATCTTTCCCCAAACTGGTCACAATTTTTATCATCCTCTGCATAGTAAATTTGCCTTGTCCATTCTGCTAGGGTTAAGATTTTGCTAGGCTGTTCTTGCTTGTTCCTTTTTCTTTCCTCTCCCACACTGCAACTTAAATAAGCTTTCAATACATGCATTTTTATTTCAATTCTTTCTTGTTTCAGTCAAGCGGTAAATAAGGCAGCATGGATACTCAGCTCTCACTGCAACACAACATGCCAATGTTCCCAATCTGTTCCTCTAAGCCTCTGCCAGAGCCCCGTATTTAGATAATGCCTGTTGTTCCCTGCTGGATACATTCCAGCTCTTCATACGTTCTTCTCTTTTCTCCCACAATGGAGGTTTACTCCTGGAATCCCATCTGCTTTCCTCTTTATCCCAAGTTATGAAAAAGCTGCCTCGGAGAACAACTGAGCACTTAAGAGTGGGTCATCCTTCCTTAGGGCAGGAATTCTCAAGTATGCATATTTAGGTTATGTGATGTTTTCTGTAACTCATGTTTTAAGAATGTAAATGTATTTCTCCACCTTTAAACTGCGTTTCTTTTCCTTGAAATCAGTCTGATCATTTAAATTGTTCATGTTTTTTTACCTTATTCTTAACAGTCAGTATGTCACTTCAGCTAATACAGGTAGTCCTCAACTTATGAGCCTTGGTGGAGCAGTGGGCTGATGCCTCCTTAAGTAACACCAGCTGCCTGCAATTAGTGCAGGTTCGCATCCCACCAGGCTCAAGGTTGACTCAGCCTTCCATCCTTCTGAGGTAGGTAAAATGAGGACCCAGATTGTTGGGGGCAATTAAGCTGACTTTGTAATAATGCCGCTTGGGTGTGTGTGTGTGTGTGAAAGCCCTAATAAGCAGGCATATACATAGAATGAAGGCTACTGCTAAGCTTGTAAGCCACCCTGAGTCTTCGGAGAAGGGCGGGATATAAATGGAATTAAAATAAATAAATAAATAAATAAATAAATAAATAAATAAATAAATAAATAAATAAATAAATAAACTTATGGCCACAACTGAGCTCAAAATTTCCATTGCTAAACAAGATAGTTGTTAAGTGAGGTTTGCTCCATTTTAAAAATTTTCTTGCCATAATTGTTAAGTGAATCTGGCTTCCCCATTGATCACATGACCTTGGAACACTGCAACTGTCATACATATCAATTACCAATTCTGATCACGTGACTATGAGGATGTTGCAATGTAAGTGTGAAAAATGGTCATTAAGTCACTTTTTTCAGTGTTGTAACTTCAAATGATCACTAAACAAATGGTTGTAAGTCAAGGGCTACCTGCATTATTGATCATCCATAGGTTTTCGCATAGATAGAAAATCCATAGATTTTCATTATCAGGGTGCAAGGATTCAGTTTTCTGGGTGGCAATAATGACCCAAGGAACCACAGATTCAATAAAGTTGAAATGCTTTGTAATAAATAATGCTTGGAGGTAGATCACAGCTATTGCAAACATTATCTACCGTACGTAGAGTTTAAGTAAAATTCTTAAATAATAAATCAGTTGAAAGTCATTTAAAACTAGAAATGGGGATTTAATTTTGAAGGAATTTTAATGAAATTGATTCAAAGTGTTGAAATCAAATCAAGATCCTTCAAACTGCTTCTAAGAGAACTAAAGGTAATTTGAAATTCAGTGGGTTTTACAAACTATTAACTTGTCTAATATTCCTTCCAAACGTGGAGAACACTCTCTTGGAAGTCACCAGGTATCCTTAGCTACTTGATACTAAAATCAGTAGCTGACCAATTAAATTGGTCATCTCTGAAAACTCTGCTATGACAGCACTTGGAGTAGTGCTCCAAGTCTGTTCCTTATTCTTAATGTTAGAATTTATTTAGGCAGGTACACTTAAAAAGCAACTTCTACTGCTTCTTATTTTTTTTGCTCTTTCTTATAATTCTTGCCCTGTTGTGCAGCCTATATTTTAGTTCTTAGTAGTCTCTATGTCCAAAGACGACTAGTTGTAGTTCCTCATCCCTTTTAATTCTCCTTTCATTTGCCCCACTTTCTTCCCACGAATAATAATAATACAGTAATTTTAAAAATCTTTTTTTCTTTCTGCTACTTGTGTGTTTTGTAATGAGTCTTCTTCACTGCATGATTGGTTGTAATGTAATGTGCTTGCTTTTAAAATACTACATATCAATACAGAGTATTTCTTTATATCATTCTGTAGGTTATGAACAAACGTAATAACACAATTCTTCTCAGATTTTTAAAATTGCACAAGCAGTATATTAGTTCTAAAATAGGCTAAGAGCCATGCCAACAGTCTGCCAGGCAAGAAAAATTAAGTGCTAAGAAAAGAATATACTTTATCTTTAGTTAAGATATCCTTTTGAAAGCTTTCAGTTTTAAGACGGAATAGAATACATTTGAATTGGTGTGGCTCAACTAGGTTCTTTGCTGAAGAACCTGGAGGATGTTCTGCTATACTTCTTCATCCCATTTGCCTTAGGAAAGCTTTTCAAAAATATTGTGGTTAATATCCTTGAAGATACCTGGCTGAAAATTTACTGTATTACCTTTCATGCTATTGTCATCCTACTTTGTCAAAAACATTAACTACAGCCTTTTTGATGCTTCTCCATTATAATCCACAACTAAATCTGCAATTTAGTTGAATCATGCACAGATTCCAACTGAATCATGTTGATCCCAATTTTCAGAATATATTCAATTTGAATCATGTTTCTTCAAATCCTAAGGTGTCCAATTTGCATTCCTCAACTAAATACAATGATTCTTCCAACAGATGGAGTATAGATATCATATCAGAGTACATCAGGAAAATCCTACTTTATTTTTATTCGTTTCTAAGAGTTGAAGTGTGGTTTTCAAATAGCTACTTACTTTACTGCCCAGATATTCAAATTTTAAAGAGGTAACCCACTTGCAGAAGCCCACTACCAGGTGCCTGGGAAAGGATGCTCTCCAATGCTCTCCCTTTTGTTTGGCCCTATTCTCTTGATCAGACAGCTTCAGTCTTTCAGTGAAGTGTGGTGGCTCTGTGGTTAGAATGGAGGCTTGGCGATTGGCAAGCCCAAGTTTGAGAAACAGCATGGCAAGATGAGCTCCCGTTGCTTGCTCCAGCTACTACCCACCTACCAGTTCAAAGGCATGTAAAAATGCAAGTGGATAAACAGATATTACTTTGGTGGGCATAAGAGAGGAAGCCCCCATTGGGCTTCCCCCAAGCAACAATGACATCACTGACTAATACTCTCAACCTGGAAGTGACTTGGTGGCTACTGTCGGGTTCCGCTGGCTGCTGGATATCTACTGTCTCAGACGCAGTAGATTCCCGGTTTTCTGTACATCACCATACACTAAATAAATAAATAAAATGTTTCAGTGATTTTGATTTGTTGTGCGTGCATCCAAGTGTATGCACCATTTTGATGAATTATGAGCAAAATATGATAAAAAATCCTTATAAATAGAAGCAATGCTGAAAGGTTTGAGTACTATTCAGATGCGATAAAACAACATTAGACTGTAAAAGGTATATTTATTTCTATGTTGTTAACTTATTTGGGAGAACAGATGGCAGTAACCGATCTGGAAGAATAAGGAATTTGTACTGTGCAGCTGGACTTGCCTTTAATAGATGTGACTCCTAATCCTAACCATTATGTAACAGTATGAGTTTGAGCAAACATTAATTTTCCAAGGTTTATGAACATAATTTAGTGGAGATATAGAAAAAATCTACTTATACAGATGGTAAAGGTTAACACTGGATGGCACATAAAAAGTCAATAAACTATCATACATAATATGAGGGCAAATATTAAAATTGGGAGGTAAATATGCATTTAGATCACCTAAGTATATAAGTTACTCTTCTTTAGTCTGGCACCCATTCAGTTATGTTCAAAATGCAACTCCAAATATGTTGGGACCACAACTCTTAGAATTCTTAGCCAGCAAGGCTAATTTTCCAATAAAAGTAGTAATTCCATTTTATACTCTATTGCTCAGATAACATACTGAATACTTAATTATTAAAAAAAAAGTCTTCACTGTCCATTCCAAAAACATCAAGCAAGTAACACTGTCAATAATGAAAATCCTCAATATAAGAAACCTCCCCAAAATAAAAACAGCAACAGAACCTGAGTTACAAAAATAGATCACATCATAAAGGTAGCCCACATTCACCCTGAGCACCAGTATTCTATCTTATTTTGGAAACGCCATTTGAAAAAGGACCCAGATAAATTCAATCTATGTTAGAAAAGGACAATAAGGATAATCAAGGGATTAATGTTATTTTGTGGACCAAATCAGACTGTAACCAGCCTGTGTGTGGAAAACTAGAGAAGACAGGTAGAAATTTTTGCATGAGCTACTTTTTTTCCTGGGGTCTTCTTGAGTGGAGAATTTTATGCTTCTACAAGAACCTAAGAGCAAAAACAAACGTTTGCTTGAATGCAGTCAATTTTTTATTACTAGAGTTTTACTTCTTGATCAGGAATTCTGGGAATTTTTTTTTCAACCAACAGGTTCTGAAGGCTGAAAACCCTTAACTAGGTCACCATCAAGGCTCTAGAAAAAAATCAGCTAACACATCTGGTAAGTACTTTGTACTCAGATGGAGAGTTAATTCATTCTCAAATAAATGTTGCAGTTTGGGAGTCTAAATCCAACCAGCTCTGGGTTTGATCAAAGTTTCATTTCTAGTTATGGGTCTGGCACATTTATCCTTTCCCAGATAACTGTTAAACAGTCTTTTTTGCAAGTTCCACAAACAATGCCAAAATTTAATTCTTTCATAAGGTGAAGACTGTTTTAATTAAAATAAATACAGGTAGTCTTTGATTAACAACTTAATCGGGATCATAATTTCCATCTTTAAGCAAAATCATAAAGATGTCACATGACCACCTCTCTTAGCGAAGGCAATCTTGGCAACCTCAGTTGCCATTGTTAAGCAAAGTTCATAGTGGTTAGAATGCAGTACTGCATGCAAAACTCTGCCCACAGCCTGGAGTTTGATCTTGAGGGGCTCAAGGTTGACTCAGCCTTCCATCCTTCCGGGGTCAGTAAAATGAGGATTCAGATTATTAGGGGCAATATACTGACTCTGTAAACCGCTCAGCGAGTGCTGTAAAGCACTATGAAGTGGTATATAAGTCTAAGTGCTATTGCTAATCAGAGTTTGGTAAGTGACAACCACTTTGCCACTTCTTGCCAACTTCCAAGAACCAAAGTTGGTAAGGAAGCTGGCACAAAACTGCAAGCCCCAGGCAGCTTGAAAGGAGGCTGGCAGGCACATAAGTGGCTTCTGCTGCATGGGAGTGGGTGGGTGTGACAGGGCATGGGTGGTAGAGAGGCCCAAGCACAGCAGCCAGGGTAGGGTGTAAGAGGGGCTGAGGTTGTAGCATAGTGCAGCAAAGCTTGGGATGGCAGCTGCCGAGTAAGGGAGCCCTACCAAAATGAAGTACAATTTTCGCTGAAGGCATTCCCATTGATTTTTCTTATGGGAAGCTGGCAGGGAAGGCTGCAAATGGTGATCATGGGGCATTGCAATTGTCCTCAGTGTGAGCCTGTTGCCAAGTGCCCAGATCTTGATCAAGTTAATTGCAAAGGAGCTTGGATGGCCAGAACTTCCGAGGACCAGTTGTAATTTCCTCTTGTTCAGTTATCATAAATTCAAATAAAGGTAGTTGCTGAACAAGTACTCGTTAAGTGTGGACTAGCTGTAAATGAAAAGGTCAGATTGTCTACTCATGCAGATGCTCTTCTGTTTAGGGGCTTGGCATCTTTAGCACCATTTTTTCCTTCCTTCCGTGAACTATTGAAAAATCCAATCAGTGAGTAACCTACTTACACTGAATTTGCCTACAAGGAAGATGACACTGAAATTAAGACCCCAAAAAGATGAGGGTAACCTCACTCCCACCCATCCCCAAAAGCTTTTATTATCAACCTCTCAACAAATGTAAGCCACTTTCCCCTTTTTAAAAACTCAAGTTTGCCAGGCTGGAGTGGGGAAGCTTCGTTTTTCCATTCAATGGCGTAGACTCCGTCCTGGACCGGCTAGGCAACCTCGGCTCTTTTATGACTCGTGGACTTCAACTCCCAGAATTCCCGAGTCAGCTGTGCTGACTCGGGAATTCTGGGAGTTGAAGTCCACGAGTCATAAAAGAGCCGAGGTTGCCTACCCCTGGGCTAGGATCTGGTACAAAAAAAACGCCATTTAAACCTATCGTATCAAGACTCCAAGGGTTATTGGAGTGGGTTGGGTTTTTTATTGTTTTATTGTTCTTAATATTTGTATTTATTGTTTTTTACCTCGGGCATTATGTTTAATTCTTTTTAACTTTTGTATTTTTTGTATTTTATACATCTGCCCTGTTCACCGCCCTGAGTCCTTCGGGAGAAGGGCGGTATATAAATAAAATTAAATAAATAAATAAATAAATAAATAAATATTTCTAACGGGAGAAATAGGAGCCCCTCTCAAAGGGAGGAAGCGGAGAAGAGGCAACCGTGCCTTTGGCCTTCCTTTTGCTCTCCTATTAAGGGAGACCGGCCTCTTACGCCGGCTCCAAAGCTGCCCAAGACAACTGGAGTGCTTTAAATGTGGAAAACCCTCGTGGGGGGAGAGGGGGGGGGAAACTGGGGTGCGAGGGCTCACGCGCGCCCCAGAAAAGGCGGGAAGGAAGGAAGAAGCCGTCTCCGGCCTTCAGCTGCGCCTGAGGGCGGGAAGCGAAGGGCCTGTCGGCCACGGCTGCTTTCCTCAGGCTCCTCCCGCACCAATTTTCCCTCTGGAGCAGCCACCACGTGCGCCTCTATAGCTGCAAAGCGGCCGCGCCTCGCCAAGCCTCGCCCCGACTTTTTTTTTTTTAATGTGCCCTCCCTTGCTAATTCTGGGCTTCGTGGCTCCGGGGCGGTAGGTGGTCTCCGCCTTGCAGACACCTGCAGCTTTCTTTTCTGGGGTGCAGCATTCGGGTCTTTCCTTTTGCCTGCCCTCCCCCCTCTTTCTCTGGCGCAACTGGTTTGCTTACCTCTTTTCTCTTTGCCCCTTTCATTAAACAAATACAGCTGATCCGGCCCCCGGCCCCTCCGCACGTGCCGGATGAATAAATCGCACGCCTCGACCGCACTCGCCTTTCTGCCCCGCCGCTGTGTTTGCTTATTCTCGCTGCAGCTGTAGGGTTGCTAGAGAGAGAAAAAATGACCTATAGGCTGGCTTGCCTAAAGGACTGCTAGTGTGCAATCCCCCTCAGCCCCTTTGAAAGCCCCGGTTGTAAGCCTTGGCTGCTTGGCTTTTTCATGCATTGTGCCGTACCACTGGCTTTTTGTTGCTAAGTGCGAACACAAACACACGCAAACCCGGCAAATGGGGTGTGTGTGTGTGGGGGGGGTGAGGACGGTGCAGCAGCCCCTTTGCAATCTCTTGCCCTGTCCAAAGCCTACGGGTTAAAACAAACATCAACAGTGCGTCAAATAGTTTGCCCCTAAGACTCTTTTGTTATGAAGATAAGCTTGTTATCTCTTTCATTCAGATTTTAATCTGACAGGTCATTTGCATACTGCCAGCTGACTTCAGGGTGTGTGTTAGATCCACTTTGCATTTAAATCCTCTGTCACTCAGCAAAATTAAAGAGAGAGAGAGGGAGAGTAAAAGCCTTTCTTTCAGTTCCATTACTTTTTGTCTGAGTGTAATCATCTAAAAGGAAGCGCTTTCTTCCAATCTCTTGAACATCTTTGTTTATTTTCAGTGCAAACCCAAAATAGAGATAACTGGTTAGATTTATATTTGAAATGGCTGCAGAGTAAGTATTCTGCAAATGGTAATGAGACTCCAGTGTTCCACTTGTAGGAAAAAAAACATAACAAACATTTGGAGCAAAGAAATAAAGTATGCCCATATCTTAGTGAAACTTTGAACAGTACAGGCTATCAAATTTGGGGGCAGGCATCTGAAGCTCTCAGAGATGATAGCTTAAATTCTCTTGACTTTTCATCTTTCAAGATCCCAAATAAGCTGCTTGAAATGATAGGCTAACTTCACATTTACTAAAGCTGATAGGTGCTGAGTTGAAATTCTCTTCTGGACTGCTGCATCTTTGCAGACCTTGTAATCATCCCTGCTCTGGCTTGCACACCGAGAGCCCTTCCAGATTGAAATTAATCTTCCAGAAATTCTTGAAAACAATTGTGTGCATCATATTAGAGTCCAGGATGTGCAAAATTGCACAAATCTACAAAAACATTATACATATGTCATTACTCTTATGTATTTATGTGAAGATTCATGCTGGCTTGTAATAGTGCTAATGCTTATATCCCTTATAGTTGAAGCCTAATGTATATAACAACATATATTTTTCTTGCAGTCTTATCACCTTTATGTTAAGAGCACATTGGACTTACAAACATTCTAAAACATCTCTCTCTCTTTCTCTCTCTCTCTCTTTCTTTATATGGGTGTGTGCATATTCATATTCCAGGGGCTCCCCGCCATCAAGTTTCAAGCAGCTAAGAATGGCATTACCAATTTTTTGTAACTATTGTGTAAGCATGATTGTCAAGTTTAGACTCCTGAGCATTATTAACACTAAAAAAATACTTAGTTTTATTCCTGTGTGAAGGGATGCACAAATTCATGGTATCACAATATTTGAAAACTCAGTTATTCTTTTTTGGGTGATTTTCCCTTGTTTTTAAAAGATTAGATGAGTTGTAGATTATGCTGGTCCTTTATTGTGTTTGGTCTTGTATATAAAATTTTAAGTTGTTGATTGCTATTAATTCAAACTTTACAGTCTAGTAAAATGAGTGCAATAGCACGATCCTAAAGATTGACTATTGTGCAATAATAGACACACTATTCAGCCTCCTTTTTTATAACTCACATCTGATTCAACTCAGTAGTAAGCTTAAGAAAGAGAGAGGAAACCTCAGCCATTTTTTGGTTTGTTAATAATAATAAGAAAATGTTTAGACTTCTCGTTTGATGTCATGACAAGACGGGCGAAAGAAACTGGAGCTCTGGTTTCCTAGCCCGATTTTGCTCTTTCTGGAGACCCCAAGGGGTCAGAAAATTGTCCTGGAGAGGTGACGAAGAAGAAGGGAAGCCTTGGGAGCTTGGAGCAGATGGTGGTCAACCCAAATGTACCGAGGAACCTCTTCAAATGGATAGAAGAAAGGCTGCCTGTAAATGCATAGGCAGCCCAACTCATAGACAGCCGGGGGGAAAGTGAAGAACTGTGGCATGCCGTGGCATGGCACCAAACAGCTTATTGTCAACAACGTGCTGAGAACTGGGTGAGACTGTTTCTTTTTATTCCTCTTCCCTATGGACTTGGAAATAGAGATGCCCTGATTGGATAAAATTTTCAAAGCTAAGACAGCAGGAAGATTTGGGGAGAAGGGAGTTAAAAGTGGTGAGAAATTATAAATGGGGGAATGAAATTAAGGAGTACAAAAGAATATATAAAAATGGAAATGGGACTGATTTAAAGAAAATTTGGTTAACTCTAATGGCATAGAAAATACTTTCCTATATAATTTCTATGCAAAAGTAACTTAAAAAGAATTTTTAAAACCTGATTATAGATAAGACAGTAAATAAAGACATCTAGTGGTGAAAGGAGATTTTACAATAAAACTAAAATACTAAAAAAAACAGAGAAGCTCTTGACCTTGAAATTCCACCTGTTGTAAACAAAAGAATATTATGTGACTTAATGCTAGAAAAGACTTTCTAAAATTATATCTTTTGACCCTGGATATAACTACAATAGAAACTATTTGGAAACAGAGGGCTTTTTACATCTTTAAACTAACTGGAACATTTGGATTAGCTTAAAGCAGTTGGCTTGTTTCACAGTTGGATTATAGCCTAAGGCAGTTGGCTTTTTTTTCCTTTTGCGTTTTCTCCTTGTGGATTTACAAAACTTGCTCAATTGAAACATGAGTGCACCAAATCTCACTAAAATTACAAAAAAAACCCTCTTATGCACCTTCTTCTGGAACATCCAGCCCAGCTAGTCAGGGATCTATTGAAACAATGTTGCAGCAAGAAAAAATAAACCACTCAAAAAGAGATGCAAGCCACACTAGAGCTAATTCAAGAATCAATACAGAAAAATCATGAAGAGACAAAAAACAACTTTGATAAACTAAATGAGCAAATCCTTGACATAAAGGCACAATTTGATGCCCATCAACAAATGATTGCCAAAAATGAACAAATAATCCAGAAAATGGAAAATAAATCAGAAGAAATTGATAAAAAATGGAGGCATTAATGGAAGAAAATGAAAGATTAGAACAAGCAAATCAAAGCTTAGAAGGAGCAGTTGCAGCCTTGAAAATGGAGAAAGCTGTACATTACCTAAGATTCCACAATGTACCTGAAGACAAAGAGGAAGATATGAGATTATTAATCTATTGGCAGAGGCCCTAAAAACAGAAAGAGTGGAGATACAAATGGCTGTGCAAAAAGCCTGACTTAAGAACCAATATGCAGGCGATTGAAATAGAATTAGGCACATGGGCAGATCATAACCCTTTAAAAATGACATGGAAAGGAATACAAAAATACCTAAGTTGGACTTAGAATCAATCCATATTAAAAGAAAAAAAAATATAGAATGAACAACAAAAGAAATGGAGTTCATCTTTAAAGAAAATTAAAAAGAAGATACAACATTACAAGATGTATGGGATTCAGCCAAAGCATATTTTAGAGATGTAGCTATAACATATATGGTGAAAATAAAGAAAAAAGACAACAACACATATTGTTAAGGAAAGAATTTAAAAAACTAGAATTAGAACTACAAATAATTCCACAAAAGGAAATACTGAAAAAACAAATCGAAATAATAAAACATAAATTTAATGGAATCAGAAAAACTGGCACCAGAAATTAAAAGAGCAAATCAAAACTTTTTTGAAAATGCAAATAAACCTGGAAGATGGTTAGCCTACAAACTCAAAAAACAGAAGGAGAAAAAATTGATAAACAATTTAGTAGATGAAAAAGGCTGTTTACAATTTAAAAATGAAATAAAAAGATAATTAAAGAATATTATGAGAAACTGTATGATATAGAAAAAAATTCAAGGGAGAAAAATGATTCAATATATGGAAAAAAATAATCTACCAAAGTCTCATAAAACTTCAAAACTATGTTAAATGAAAAAATAACAGTGATGGAATTGATAGAGGCTATAAAAAACACCGGGACCAGATGGGCTACCGGCAGAATTGTATAAATGCCTAAAAGATACACTAAGTGCACCGTTGAAAGATGTGTGTAATGAACGTTTGTTGGAGGCTAAACTCCCAAATACATGGACAGAAGCAAATATTACTTTAATACCAAAAGAAAACTCACATTCGACACGGATAAAAAATTACAGACCGATATCACTGCTAAATGTGGACTATAAAATTTTTACTTCAATAATAGTGGAGAAACTGAAAAGATTTCTAACTGAATTTATATATCCAGACCAAAATGGATTTCTACCAAAGAGACAAATCAAAAATAATTTAAGAGCTGTAATGTACATATTGGAATATTATGAAATGCATCCAGGGAAACTATTGGCACTAGTATTTTTAGATGCTCAAAAGGCATTTGATAATTTTTCCTGGCAATTTATTACACAACAACTAAAAACAATGGACTTTGGACAAAATTTTATAAATATGATTGAAACAATATACTATAAACAAACAGCAAAAGTGATTGTAAATGGAGGTTATACAGAGAACATTGAGATAAGAAAAGATACAATACAAGGATGTCCACTATTTCCATTGTTATTTATCCTAACTTTGGAAGTTTTAAATAGAAATATTAGACAAGACACAGAAAGTAAAGGACTAGAAATAAAAGGTGAAACTTATAAACTGCAAGCATTTGCAGACGATTTGATATTCATTCTACAGGAACCTTTAGAGATGATCCCTAAATCATTGGAAAAGATAGAACAGTTTGAGAGATAGCAGGACTGAAAATAAACAAAAAACTAAAGTGATAGTTAAAAATCTTACAGATAAACAAACTAACAAAAAAGAAATGTCAGAAAAAATAGAACTACAAATAGTCAAAAAGGTTAAATACTTGGGAATATGTCTAACAGCAAGATGTTCAACGATAAAAGAAGATAAGTATATAAAATTACTAAATCAAATAAAACAACCTGGAAAAATGGAAAAACGTGCAATTGATGTTAGAAAGAATTGCTACGGTGAAAATGAATATATTACCCAAAATGTTGTTTTTATTCCAAACGATACCTATAAAATTAGAGAATTTTTTTTTTGAAGACTTAAATTCACTAATTTTGAAAATTATTTAGCAAGAAAAGAAAGCTAGCATCAAAGAAAATGTTACAAGAAGCTAAGGAAAATGGAGGTTTTGGCTTGCCAGAGTGGGTTTTATATTATCAAGCATCTGTACTAACATGAGTAAAAGAATGGGTAGCTCTTAGAAATAAAAGGTTGTTATATTTGGAGGAACATGATTTACAACTTGGGTGGGATGCTTTCTTATTTTATGGCAAAAATAAAATTCATAAGTATTTTCAAAACCACTATATTAGAAATGCATTATTACTAAAATGGGAAAAAATAAAATGTAAAATATACTTGAAAATTACAGGATGGCTTTCAACAATGGAGGCATTTGTATATCCAAACCTAGTCAGTTTCGAGAAAATATGAGCATACAAAGATATTCTAAATTCTGAAGGAAATTTAAAATCTAAACAAGAGATGGAAAAACAGGTTATTGATGTATCATGGTGGGCATATTTACAAATGCAAGTTAGATACAATAAAGATGTTAAACTATATGGATTTTATAAAGAGCAGGCTTTATTTGATCAGACATTAACCTTTGTTGAGAAATTAATTAAGAAAATCTATAATTTTTTGTTATGTATTGAGAATTGGAGAAATACCTATTCACTGAGTTATTGGAAACTAACAGTTCTCCAGCACATGTACTGAACTCTAACAGTTTAAGCGGGAACCATAATAGCGGGAATAATGGGTTCAATTTGGTTGTATGAAGGTATATAAAGAATGCATGTACACCCTAACCCCTCAGTACAGTTATGGTTATCAATAAAGCTGCTGTTTCCCTGTACTCATCTGTCTGGCATTTTTTGAACCCAAAACACAACAATTTTTTATTTAATTTGAAAATGGAAAATGAACAAGTTAAAGAAACAATAATAACATTGGCAAAGGATTTTGGATATAATATAGATTTAGAAAAATGCCAAAATCTGTGGGAAAGGAACTGTAAATTGACAATGTCAACTTTTTATAAAGAAAATCTTTCTTATAAAGAAAATCTATATAAAATGTTTTATAGATGGCACTTGCCACCAGCAAGATTAGCAAAAATGTTTAAAAATATGTCAGATAGATGTTGGAAATGTAAACATAAGTCAGGTACTTATTATCATGTATGGTGGACATGTGTTAAAGCAAAGAGATATTGGACAAAAATACATACCTGGCTAGAAAATATGTTGGGAAAACATGTAGAGTTTAAAGGTGAACTTTTTAAATTAGGTATAATGCTAGAAAAGATTGATAAAGAAAACATATGTTTGATTTTACATGTGATAACAGCAGCAAGAATCATATTCGCACAACATTGGAAAAATGAATACCACCAGAGGAAGATATAATTAAAAAAATACTAGAATGTGTGGAAATGGACAGACTTACTTTGAAGTTGAAAGAAAATGAAGAAACACAATACTATCAAACTTGGGACTTATTTTATCAATGGCTGGAGAAAAGAATAAAAGATTAGGAATTAAATTTGTATTAGTGAATGATAAACTCAGACCACACATTTGTTGAACAAGTACTATTGAACTGTATGAAAAAATTAATAAAAACTTTTTTTTAATAAAAAGAAATGTTTAGTCTTATCTCGCCTCATCTGGATATGTTCCTATGCTGCTTTCTGGCATATCCTGTCCATTCCCTCTGCCCAAAGCAAAGCACAGAATATACCTGTCCGAGCTCCGCAGAAAATTCTTTCTGGCAGATATGATGAAGTTAGGAACAGAGATCCATGCCCACCAAAAGAAAGAAGGCTGATCAGTGATTGAAACTTGCATAAAACTATGATTACAGGTCTAAACAACAACCAGCATTTACAGACATTGCACATACTTCAGTATTATTTCAGATTTTTTTGTTCTTTGGTTATAAGATCAAAACTTATAATGCAGTTCTTTGCTTTTTAGGCCAGCCTGTTTGCTGAATCACCTTCCTTTATTTGACGTTTGTGAGAATTGTACGTTCGTAGGTGAGGCAGTTTCCTACAGCCTTCCTTACGTAAGTGAGAGCTGCTTATTTGTTTATTTAAAACATTTACGGTATATCGTACAATAAACTCTGGGCAGCTCCCAATCAAAATTTTTAAATCAACACAAAGGCCATATTAAAATGATAAACCCCAAACACATTTAAAACAAAAATCTGGCACCAAGTCAAACTTCCGATATGCAGTCATCTCATCCCAGCGCTTGGGAGAAAAGCTAGGTTTTTGGTGCTTTAGGAAAGGCCAGTAGGGTGGAGGTCTGCCGAACCTCCGTAGGGCAGGAGCTGCCATGGGAAAGATCCAGTCTTACCAGAAGAGTTTCAATGCTGTTCCACCCGTTTTGCAAGTATTTAAGATGGAGTGTCTGTAGGGGTGGGTGTCAAAACCTGCAAGATGGTGGACACGCCACTGAGATGAAAACCTGTCCACCATCCTGAGGATTTTGACTCCCATTGTATGAACCCTTCTGGTTTCAAATTCAAAGCAATCCTGTTTTGAACTCATGTTTTGAGCTAGAGGCAGGACTGACATGGTCTCAGATTATTTTCAAAATGTTCTGAACACTATCTGAACACTTCCAGCAAAGTAGAACAATTGATTTAAACTTGAAAGGGAGCAATGGGGAGAGGGAGGGACAAAGATGGCAGTTGATGAGTTTTTGAGGGGAAAAGACCACTCTAATCCGTCAAATGCTTCAAAGGCACTCAGAGAAAAGAAAAAAAAGTGACATTTTGTGGGAGTTTGTAGGGTGATGATGACAAATTTTTGATTTAACTATTTGATATAAATTTGCCTCTGCATCAAACATATGTGGAAATGAAAGTCAAAAATCTGCTTGCCAGAGACACTGTTTTGAGTTTGGCATTTTGATTAAAAAAATAAAAAATAAGTCCAGATATTTAAAGTGTCCCCATCTTTGGGTCCCAGGTCTACCCATCCCTATTCCCAGGTCTCTCCAAATGTCATTTAAAAGGATTTTCAGGTGGGGAATTGATCCTTCACTGAACAATTTATAGAATTCCCCAGCAAAACCATCAGTGCCAGGAGATTTTCCATGCTTTACTTTGGTAATAGCTGCTTTTATTTCAGTTCCAGAAATTGGTTGGTTTAAGCACTCCCAGCGGTCATGCTTAGAAGATTTTATTTCAGGAGTGTTTAAAAAGGAATCAGTGGAGTGCAAGTCAGGAGTGCTAGCTGCGTATGAATTCTCACAGAGTTTGGCAAAAGCTCAGATTATTTTCTTTTGTGGAACAGGGGACCTTTCCATTTCCGTCTTTTATATATACAGAATAGATTTTTTCTGGCTCATTTTCCCCCCCTCTTCTTTTCTTCACTGCCCTTGTTAATAGTCTAGAGGGTTTGTTGCCAAATTTCTAGCAGTTTCTATTTAGGTAAACTAATGCTATGTGTATTTTATTTATCTCACTCCTAGTTCTTGCTGTTTTCTTATTAATGACCTATATGTTTTGTTATTACTTGTGGGGTTTGCTATTTTGCTTTTGTGTGTATGTATATTTTAAGCTCTGCATTTCCTTTAACTATTTTGCCTTAGCTGTTGCTTTCTTTTCTTGCTGCAGTTATTAGCTTTCTGAATTCCACGTTTCTGTACTACGGTCCTCAGAGTGTCTTGTATACTAAAGCTTAGTTTCACCCATATTCATCTATACTCCTGTTTTTTAAAGTTTAAACAAAACATTACAATGTGTGTACCTAAACTCTCAAAATTCCCCAACTGCCATGCTAGCTGGGGAATTCTGGAAGCTAAAGTTCATACATCTTAAAATTGCCAAGTTTGAAAAAACTGATATACAGTAGATTTACATGGGGATTTATTTATTTGTTTGTTTGTTTGTTTAATATAGCATAACAGAATACAGCGTTAATGTCTCTGAAAAGAGCTGTTGCCTTTATATTCATATAGCTACTTCTTGCTGGGAGTTCCTTGAGAGGTCCAGCGGCCGTAATGTGTTGAACGTAATGTGTCAAACTGCCGGCCTACGGGTCGGATGTGTCACGCTGAAACTGCACCCACCCCATTACCGACAATGGGGGAAAAGTCGCGATACGTCGCATGATGTCACGTGACATCATGAGTTTGAAATGCCTGGTGTAGAATATTTAGCCATGACAAAGTCACATTTCTCGGGGTGCACCACAGGGAGGCTAGTCTAAATTGCACCCTTACAAGGGGGTGATTTTACTGCCATTTTGTGACAGTTGTTATAGAATTTTGCGGAAGAATTCATGAGGCTGAGTCCGATGAGGTTTACTCTAAGATTCCAGCTCTAATTGTCTATTGGCTTTCCTGCCTATCCATCCACCCACTTCCCCTATAAGGATTAAAATAAAACTTATAAGTAAGAAATAATAATCATAATTTCAAGTAATATAAAAGAAAGCAGCTGTAGCAGAATGATAAACACATATATAAAAGCATATATAATTGATACAGAATCCCAGCAAAAAAGAACTAATTTCATGTTAAAACTAGGTGGAATTCCAGAAATGTGATACATTATGGCTGTATTCATACAACGTGCTAAACCCAGTTACTAAATTCATTGCTAGGTTCATATAATACATTGAATGGGTTGTTTCACAAACCACAAGAAAGGACTGGAATGGAAAGAAGTTTAAGATTCAAGCATAGCACATTGTGCAAAAGCATCAATTAGGTCTTTGTCTTCATAGCCTATTTCCTTTGCTTTTGTGTCACTTCAGGCATTATTATTACTATTATTTAATTTAGTAGGACATTTAGTACCAGTTGCATGTGATCTTCATTTTGTTCTTTCAAGGTGAGATCAACAAATGAGCTGACATTTCAGAGCTTGATGACACTATCAGAAGCTTCCATTGTGTTTGAGAAAGAAACCTAGGATGGCTACTCCATTTTAAAACTTTTCTGCAAAAGGATGCCTACAAATACCTCTGTTGAAAGATCTGCACGATTTATAGTCTGCTATTTGGTATCTGCAAATTAATAGGGAGCCCTTTTCCTTCTAATAGCATTTTAAACACTTGATTGGTCATTCCTGGATAAACTTCATCAAGGTGAACCAACCTTACCACCACATCCAGTGACTAGATGAATCAAGTAGTGTAGGTGATTTAAGAAAGTGATCTCTTTTCCCCCTTTCTTTTTCAGAATCATAATAAAATAACATTCCCCAAGCATCTTATTTGTGCTTTCTGCTGGGAGGAGGAGGAGGTGATGGTGCTCTTACTACTGTATTGATAGAAACCAGCTCATTCACTTCCTAGTTCCTGGTTTTACCCTTAGCATAATGCAGTGGGTTGCAAAGAAGCTGAAATACGGAGTTCCTGGCATGCCAACATCAGCAATTGAGGAGTGGAAGAAGAAAAGTCTCTAGGGAAATGCAACAAAACAAGTTTGTTTAAAGACACAGAAGGGAAATGTTACAGTATGAACTGGGGCTAGGTAACAGGGCTATTAGCAGAGCAGAGCATAGGTTGGTTTCCTATGGAGATGTTATGCAATTCAATGCTATATCTGAACTTTCTTCACCCAAATGAAAAAGTGTCATGGTAGAAAATATCTCAGGTTCTGTTTGGGCTGTAGAACAGTGCTTTCATAATAAAGAGTTGCTCCTTGTTTGTTCTTACCATTGTTTTCTTTTTTAAAAGAACTGGTATATCAGAGAACTGTCATTGCCTGCTGGCAAGTTATATCCCAACATAGGAGGTTTTTCTTTGCAACAGAGGTAAGATTTAATGTTTATTCAAGAGAGGTTAAGCAGAGGACTGAGGTTAAATATGAAAGGGCATGTATCCATTTTCTCCCTTGTCCCTTAAGACTGTCAGCACTTAGCAATGTTGAGGATAAGGACAACAAATGAATGAAAGAATGAATGAACACTGACAGCCTTGCAGAATGTTCTGGTTTGAGGCCAGGTCTCACTTTGTTCAGCCAAGAGAAAAACCTTTGTTGGAGTCT
This sequence comes from Vipera berus, assembly GCF_964194415.1. Lineage (NCBI taxonomy): Eukaryota > Metazoa > Chordata > Lepidosauria > Squamata > Viperidae > Vipera > Vipera berus. The sequence continues at coordinate 235,202,433 of NC_138203.1, read as the reverse complement.
CCAGCCAAAAGGCTGTGGCCCTGTTTATTAGATACATATGCACGCTCGTTATCTAGTGCTTATACATTTTCTCTATCACAACTGGTACTTCCATTAGGCAGAACAAGGCATCTCATCAAACGGCTGATTTGGCAGGTCAGGAACCACAGCACGTCACTAGTTATTGAAACTGCAAAACTTAAAAGGAAGTTCATCACAATATGCAAATGCATGTAGGAATTATCTCTTTATAAGTCATTAAAGCAGCCAAGTGATCTGCAGAGTTGCTTCAGAAACTGCTCCCAGCTGCCTTTACAAGCCATGCATGCACAGGGACTCAGCCTTGCTTCAGTGAAAATAGCTGGAGAATCTTCTGCAGCAACCACCCGGTTGCTGTGCGAATGACTTCACTGTTCAAAAAGAAGTGCTTCATACCACATTCTTATGTGGTGTGAAGCACCTCTTTCAAAGGTGCAGCCATACGTCTTGCACAATTACTTTATTGATGTTTTGCCAGGGAAGAATAGAGGTGCTTAGGACGCTGAGCTTGTCGATCAGAAGGTCGGCAGTTTGGCGGGTCGAATTCCAAGTGCCGTGTAACAGAGTGAGCGCCTGTTACTCGTCCCAGCTTCTGCCAACCTAGCAGTTTGAAAGCACGTAAAAATGCAAGTAGAAAAATAGGGACCACTATGGTGGGAAGGTAACAGCACTCTGTGCGCCTTTGGTGCCTAATCATGCCAGCCACATGACCATGGAGATGTCCTCAGACAAGCGCTGGCTCTTTGGCTTTGAAACGGAGATGAGCACCCTAGAGTCAGAAACGACTAGCACGCATGTGCGGGGGAACCTTTACCTTTTTAAAGCTTTTCTAGATAGAAAATGGATGGCCTAGGTTGGTCTTAGCTTTGCAGGAGGGAGAACAAATGTTTCGATCTGGTTGTCTCAAAGGTGCTTTTTCAAGAAGCAACTGGACATTCTTGGTTGTTTTTTTGTTTTTGTTTTTTTGAAGATGTTTCGCTTCTCATCCAAGAAGCTTCTTCAGCTCTGACTGGATGGTGGGGAATGGAAGGATTTATATTCCTTGCAGCCAGCTGGGCATTTGCATTGTTTTAGAAAGTTGTTGAGGCCACTTGGAAGTTTGTTTGTGTCCTCAAGGTCACCTGAGTGGTGCACCTGAGTTTTGACCTGATCTTGAGTCTGGCTCTTCAAAACAGCAATCCCACTACCTACTTGATGCTCTAGCTTCAAGTTATTTTTATATCTCCAGTCAAGATCTGGTTTAAGCCAGATCTACACACACCACATTTTCTATGGCACCTACCATAATATCAGGAACGAGATTCTTTTCATTCTTTATTTCATTTCTCCCTCTCTCCAGTCCTTCTGCAGCCATGTCCCCTCAGTTTTCTCCCCACACGCTCATATTTGACACATTTTATTAACAAAGGAAATTGCCTTAAAATTGATACTGATTTACTGTTTTGGGCTTATAATGGTCCTTTCAATTGTTATCAAAAACAGTGATGGTGGAATGGGTTCCAGGGTTTCAGGCTGAACAAGATGGATTGGATTAAATTTAAAGAGGAAAGTGAGAGATTGTAGTTCACATGCAATTTACAGGGAAACAATCAAATGTGTAACTTGGAGCAACAAAATGTGTCAGCCAGAAACCACAACATCTTTGAGAAATCATTTACTCATGTGAATCCCTTTTCGTGCTTGATGCCTTTCCAGCAAATATGCTCTGGTTGACAGAACATGAAGGAATGTTTTATAGCAGTGGGATCATTTTTTTATGTTCATGCTAACATCTGTTCCAGGAAGCACCTCATTAATGATATGATGGACTTATTTTGTAAAGATTTGAGAAGTTTTAGCCATCAGCACCAAGCTGATGATATATTCAGCATTCTGCCTGAGCTTTAGGAAGAGGGAGTTGGTAGGAAATGGGAGGCTAAGAATAATTCTGCCTTGGCCATGGTTTTGCCCGCCTACAGTGCTCAAGAGGAATGGTGGTGAGGAAAGATGCTTCCAGCAAAAAGAAAACAAAAGTCATTTTTTAATATATTCAACTGATGTGAAATATAATTCCCTAAAGAAAGGTATGCTTGCAGTCTTTAGTTCAGTTCATATATTCCTAAAGATGCACAGCTGCATAAGTTATGATTGAATCCCTCTGTGAGTATATATTGGGGGGGGTAACCACATTTACAAACATTCATGGAAGCTGCATCAGCAGAAGTGATGATAGGTATTACACATCAGGGTAGCTCTCTATTGGTTGTGTTGGTTTTGGGGTTGATTTGCACTGCTCAAGCCATTACATTTTTACATGGGATGAAGTCTCAGTGGCTTCATTCAGACATAATAAACGTCAGTTTATTGTTCTAAAACAAGCTATGGCTAACTTTATATTCTATGCTTTTACAACACTTGGTATACTTTGGAACTTATAGCTGCATAATATATGCCAAATATTATTATTATTATTATTATTATTATTATTATTATTATTATTATTAATAATAATATTAATATTAACAATAGTAATAAATTGCAGCTTCCTGCAATAAATCCAGCAAAGCTACAAAAAACTGCGCTACTTGGAACATCTTACATTTTAAGGAGATACCTGGTTGATACCTAGGATGCTGGCAGCAACCCGTGTCAACCATTAGTGCCAGTCAATTTGAATGTTCAGTTGACTGAGGTTCATGTTTAATGAATGTAATAATAACAATAACAATAACAATAACAATAAAAAGTTGGAAGGTAGCTTTTGGAGGTCATCTAGTCCAACCCCCTGCTCAGGCAGGAAACCTTATACCATTTCAGACAAATGGCTGTCCAGTCTCTTCTTAAAAACTTCCAGTGTTGGAGCATTCACAGCTTCTGGAGGCAGGTTGTTCCACTGATTAATTGTTCTAACTGTCAGGAAATTTCTCCTTAGTTCCAGGTTGCTTCTCTCCTTGATTAGTTTCCATCCGTTGCTTCTTGTCCTGCCTTCAGGAGCTTTGGAGAATAGCTTGACTCCCTCTTCTTTGTGGCAGCCCCTGAGATATTGGAACACTGCTATCATGTCACTCCCTAGACCTTCTTTAAATTAATATATACCAAACTATATTATTAAGGAATATACCGTAAGCAAAACTCTTCGCCGGTGCTACTCTGAGAGACACATTGGTAGCAGAAATCAAAACACTGAGCAAATATTTTGGTCACTCCAACTCATTGTTAGTTTATGGTAACTAGGCAAGTAGAGCCAATTAGCAATTGAACAAACTCTTGATGTATTTATTTGCTGTCCTTTTTTTATAGTTCTAAGTTAAAAAATAACCCCCTGATGCTATGCTTCCTACACACCTAGAAGCTTCAAGGAAATATCAACTTTATTGTGTTACATAGTGCTAATGCTTTCAAGATTCCTTATAAAGTTACTTAAGTATTTAAATAAACTTGGAGAAGAGAGAGAGAAAAGGAGAAGAGAGGAAAAGACGGAGAATGATTGCTGCAGCCTTAAGTAGATTAACTTCAGATGGGATCCAAAATTTCTGATTTGGGGTTTGTGGAATATTGATTTCCAATTAAGGAAGAAACAGTACATTAGCCACTACAATTGCAGGATGCCTTGCAAAATGCAGGAAATAGTAACTAAGACTAGAAGAAAAAAAAATCTCTACTTCAGAATGAGAGACTCATGGCCTGAGCAGAGGAAAATTGGTCTCCAGCCAACAAGTGACTTAAAACCTACAAGAAACAAAGGAAAATTATGACCCCAAAGTCTCCCCCATTCTAGTCCAATACTTAAATTTGAATACCATTCTGGCTCCAGAAAATTTTCAGTTAATTGTCTGAAAAATATAGATTCACATGTTGACTTGCCCTGGCAAAGTCTGTGGTTTTCCTTTTCCTTCCTTGAATCCTTAATGCTAGGTCCTAATTGTACATGTTCAATATCAACTGAGTATTTTTGCTGTGAAAATTGCACATGACAATGCTGATCATAAATACTAGAGAGGGGTAGTATAACTACTTTCTTAGTTCGTTAAGCTGTGTCAGGGCATGCATCTAAGTCTCCGTTGACTCCAATCTAGAAGTATGACAGGAGAGTGCTGTGGGCTGTTCAGACATGCCTTGATGTTTGTGCAAAGCCCTTGCCATCACCATGGATGCCTGGTGTTTCCCAATTTGTTCAGAATTCAAGGTGTTTCTGCATAGCTTTGAAACTGCATCCAGTAATGCAGAAAATGGCTGCATGCATCCATTTATATAGTGCAAAATCCATTCCACACCACAATGATACAAGAAGTTCTCTTTGCCTGTTGCATAGGTACAATTAGCTGCCAAATGTCTGCAACAATAATCTTTTAATATTAATATTGACCCCAGTTACCGCATTGTTGGGCAATGATTGCATAACGTTTATTTAGTTCTGAAAGTGAGAAGCGAGCTAAATTCCAGTGCCAAATAATGGCAATTAACTCTTTTAATCTTATTTTATCCATTGTTGTTTGGTATTAGCTTTTGCATTTATTACAGTTCATGTTAGCCTTCAGTTTATGATGATTCTATGCTGATTCCCGATGTTATTGTTTTTCTATTTGTTGATATTTCATCTATTGTTTGTATTATTTTTATAACTTGTTTATTGCATTTATACACTGCCTTTCCTCCAGGAACTTGAAACAAACTCTTTTCCTAATTTCTTGCATGATAACGATCCTGAGAGATAAGTTGGGCTGAGAAATCCTGCTTGTTCCAAAGTCATCTACTGAGTTTTGACTCAATTCCCTGGAGGATTTGAATGCTGGTTATGTAAATGCACTAATAAACACAAGAGGGGGATGGCTTGGATAAATACTCCCACTTCCTTTAGATAATTCCATCTATTGGTCACATAATATAACTAACATTGTCATCTTCTTGCACTTCTGTGTGCTGGTAATATACAATCTAGGAGAGTGATGGCGAACCTTTTAGAGACCAAGTGCCCAAACTGCAATCCAAAGCCCACTCATGTACCATCAGGTGCCAGATGGACATGGCCCATTGGGTGGGCGTAGCCAATTGGGTAGGTGTGGCTGCAGTAGTAACGGCAGACTGGGTGGGACTAAAAGTTCAATCAATCAATTCCAACTTTGCGAGATCTTTTTTCCCCGCGAGAAGTTGAAATTGATTGATTGATTGAAACTTTTTTTTTGCACATGGCGGTGGAGGCCTAAAGCGAAAAGGGTTTATAAAACCCAGCTGAAGGCTTAGGACTGGGGCGATGGCGCGTGTGCCCACAGAGAGGTTTGTGCCACAGGTTCGCCACCACGGATCTAGGATGTCCAATTGTTCAGTAGCCTTGTTTTCAGCACTTCCAGCTGCTGCAAAGAATGCTGGGAGGTTGTCAATCCCTGCCTCTTTCTTGCTAAGTAGATAAATAACCAACACATCACTCTTCTGCCCACTGTGGCTATGAAGATGGCACAATGGCACAACTAAAAATGATAGCAGAAGTGGGAGTGCCCCTCTGACAGGCAGCACTATAAAAATTGGAATGTGGTCACTGACAGGAAGAAAGTAAGTTAACTAAGTTAAAACATGATAGTGGTCTTCCAATAAATGAAATAATGCTACAGGACAGAGAGTGTGAATTTATCTCCATAGCATCCAAGAATAAGACAAGAACCAATAAATGGAAGCCTAATAGATAGAAAGATGCAAACTTGCACAAAAAAAGAGAGGATGTCCTGACTATGATAGCTGTTAAACAGTGGAACAGCCTATATCCTGAAACTGTGAGTGCCCCATCACTGCAAATTTTCAAGAAAAGGTTGAACAGCCGTTTGTTGGGGATGGTACAAGGATTCTTGTACTGGGCAAGGAACGGGGCTAGATGACTTCCTTAAAGGTAAAGGTAAAGGTTCCCCCGCACATGCGTGCTAGTCGTTTCCGACTCTAGGGGCCGGTGCTCATCTCTGTTTCATAGCCGAAGAGCCAGCGTTTGTCCGAGGACGTCTCCGTGGTCATGTGGCCGGCATGACTAGACGCCAAAGGCGCACGGAACGCTGTTACCTTCCCACCGGAGTGGTCCCTATTTTTCTACTTGCATTTTTACGTGCTTTCGAACTGCTAGGTGGGCAGAAGCTGGGACGAGTAACAGGCGCTCACTCTGTTACGCGGCACTCGGGATTCGACCCGCCAAACTGCCGACCTTCTGATCGACAAGCTCAGCGTCCTAACCCACTGAGCCACCGCGTCCCTTAGATGACTTCCTTACAACCTTATAATTCTATCACTCCCCCCCACACCAAGTCATTTGGTAAACATGGCTAATTGGGGCAAAATCACTGTAGCCTGCAACAGCTGCTCAATAGCTAAGAATAAGATTTAAAATTCTACAAGATTCAAAGGAAATAGTTAGATTAGCACTCCTCAATTTAAGACGATGCTCCAGAGCAAGCTGCTTATCACGGATAACAGGATAAGATACCTGAATAGCAGAATGTCAGTAATCAAAGGACCAGATCTACCTAATAGACTTCTCAGGTATGTTATAGGACAAAGAAACAAAAGAAGAAAAGGACATATAATAAGACAAAGCCTGCTACAATCTGGAATCTCTTAAAAGCAAGAATATATCTGGCAATTTTACCATTAGCTTCACAATCAAATGCTTTTTATTCTAAGGACAATTATAATAAAAAGGATTTAATTACACATGCCAGTATGACACATCCAAATTCAGAAAACAGATTAAAGACACAACAGCATCTGCACAATGAAGGAATTTGCCATGGTTAATGTATTTACAAATAATTCAAAAAATAAAAGACAATTCTAAAAGAAGGAGGATATTGAAAAAGATGACAGAATTTGAAAAGCTCCTAGAAAACCAAGATAATTTACTAGGATTTATTGCTGCTGAAATATGAGACACAGAGGACAAATTAAAATCTGTATGACAAAATGAATGCAAAATCTGAGAGAATTGCAGTGGACCAGTGGAAAGAGCTATGGGACAATTTACTCCAAGATAAAGATAGTATTTACTCCATGGTAAAGATGGTATTTAATTTCATCTATGATCGCAAGATAGATGAACATATAAATGTTGAAATGCCATAATGAAGGAATATTTTACTGCATGTGATGGTCATGCAAAACTCAAAAATATTGGAAAGAAATGCATAAAATCCTTTTTAAAAACGGCAAAAGATCTTGAACTGAACTTACAGGTAGTTCTACTAGGCATAGTCCCAGAAAACCAAAGTGAAAAATATTACAGTTGCCTGAGATACTTGTTGACCACCACAAGAATAAACCTAGCACAGTAATGGAAAATAAATTACCGATGGTATTAGACTGGGAGACTAAAATTGGAGAATGTACTACAATAGTGACATTGACAGTATATTCATAACAGAAATGTAGCTTCAAGCAAGAATGGCTCCCTGTGCACAATGTATCTCAGACCAAGGCAAATTTAGATATCTGGAATACAATATTTGGAACTTAAACAGAAACTAACAATAGTTACCAATAAAGGAGAATGTTTTTTAAAATTTAAACAGTCTTTTTTCCATTATCTTGCTTTTTGGGTTTTTTTTTCAGGCTCTGCGCTTCAATATCTGCTATTGAATGTTGAAATGAGAACTCCTTGGCACTCTCTGAGCTAGTCATCCAGCACTGATGATGCAGAATGGGACAACTTGCCATAGTCAACTCACCGCAACCAACTTGCCATGGCCAACTCATCACAAGACAATTCACCATGGCCAACTCACCACAGGAAAACCTGCCGTGGGACAAAAGTTACAAAATATCAAAGAATCATTAAAGAAAGGTTGCAAAAGCAAGGACAAAATGAAATGTGAATGACAAAACTTAAAGTAATTTTTAAAATTATTTTAAATAATTAAATATAATTGTAGAAATGTCCCATGGCGATTTGACTGTGGCAAGTTGTCCCTTGATGAGTTGTCTCCTGGTGAATTGGCCATGGCGAATTGACAGCAGTGAGTTGCCCCTGACAACGTAGTTTGGCTAATGAAACATCTGCAAGAAAACAATCAACTTAGAAGGCACCAAGGACGTTTCCCCCCCACACACAACAATTACTAAAGTTTGATGATGTATAGTTCAAATAACCAAATGATGGTTCATGGCTGGGTATGCAAGTGAAACAGAGAAAGAGGGTGTAAACCACTTTTTGCACTAAAGCTTTCTTTTTTAAAATTTAAACAGTTTTTTTCCATTATCTTGCTTTTTGGGGTTTTTTTTCAGGCTCTGTGCTTCAATATCTGCTATTTTCATACTTTGTATGTTCATTAAAAGCATTTTTTTAAAAAGATTGCTTGCCAGGAGGATTTTAGGCCACTTCTTCAATGTACTTCCGTCATTCTACATTGCTACATGCAGGGCCAGTGAAATAAGAAGGAAAACACCACTTCCAGAATATAACCTCTTCTCTAATCTCTTGGGCTGCATCAGCTGTGTGAGGACACTGAGACACAGGTAGTCCTCAACTTACAACTTTTCATTTAGTGACCATTTGAAGTTACAATGGCACTGAAAATAGTGACTAATGACCATTTTTCACAGGACCATTGCAGCATAGTTATGTCATCAAAATTTGGCCACTTGGCAATTGGCTCATGTTTGTAATAGCTGCAGTGTTATATGGTCACCTTTTGCCAGCCTCTGCCAAGCAAAGACAATGGGGAAGCCAGATTCACGTTACTAACTTCACATTTGCAATGATTCTCTTGGCAATTGTGGCAAGAAAGTTTGTAAAATGGGGCAAAACTCACTTAACAACTGTCTCTTAGCAACAGAAATTTTGGGCTCAATTGCGATCATAAGTCAAGGATTACCTATACAGGTGGATGCATGAGGGCAGGTGCTTAAGAAACAAATTAGTGGGTTGTTTTTGTACCAGGGCAAGGAAGCAAGCTGAAATTACCCGCACTGCTACTCCTAAACAGCCTCTTGTATGCAATTCATTTCAATAAACTAAATGAGAGGTTCCTCAGCATGAATTCATGAAGCAAAGCTATTAATAGCAGAGTGGTAAAAGATTTTTTGTGCCAAAAGGGCTCCTGTACCTTTGCTGAGAAAGGTAGATCTAAAACCATTTCCCACACTAGATTCCGTAGGAGGAGATTCCAGTATATTGTATTACCATTCTATTCCTTCCCAGCACTTAGTCTCCATCTGAGCCAGCAAGGACACTTAGCCCAACCACATTTCTACTCCTCCTCAACATAGTGTCGTACTAAAAATTGGATGACACCTTCAACCATCCTCAGTCTCACATCTCTGGAAAACAGTAAATTGAGGGTTACTTTAATGGCTTTCTGTCCATGTGAAATGAGTTCCAGTCAAAGAGTACTTTTTCCATGCCAGCAACAGATGCTTCAGAGATCTTATTGGTGTTCAGCTGCTCCAAATGAGATAACAGCCAAAGACTCTTTAATGTCTCCTTTGATAAATGGCTGCCAAGGAGCTAAAAAGAGTGCAGCTTAGATGCAGAGAGGTTTGCCAAACCTTGTGTTGCTTTGTGAAGTTTGTTTCTTAAAACAATGCTGAACAAACAAGTGCTTAACATTGCGCTGTTTCCTCAACAGCAAAGCATCTGCAGCATCCAACTATAAATCTGAAAAGTCTAGATTGATTTCCCTTAAGCTGTTGCCCAGTTTCAATCCGGATTTAGGATAAAACCTGATTATACTAAGAGTACGTGTTTCAGAAATAAACAGGCAAGTTTGAACTAAACGTTGTACCGCCCAAGGAGCCAGTGGAATTGCTTCGAGAACGAGACATGATTTAATCTTGCTTTGTAGGTACGAGGTAGTGAGAGGTAGCATTAGGTCCTAGAAAACTGGGCACTCCAGAAGCCAGAGAGCAGTAGATTGCAAAAGATGGGCCTGTCACTTCAGGGCTTGAGGCAGAAACCAGGAAAAAACTTGCTGGTGGTTAAAGTTTGCTTGAGCCACCTTATCTAATCTTTCACCTTATTTTATTTCATCATGTTATTTCATGCATAGTTGTGGGCCAGAGTTGTTTTGCATGTGTGTGCTTACTGATGCAAAAGGAGATAAGGCCTCCCCAGTTTTATGGCTCAGTCAATCCAAACTGGTCACACAGGCAGATGGAGCAGTTTGTTACCTGTGGGCCACATGTTATCAAGGATGCACATCAGCGGAGCCAGGCTCTGTTTATATATTGTCCCCCCCAGCTGACAGTTTTAATACTGCTGTGACTCTTTTACCCTGAGCAAGAGATAGTCACTCTGGATGGCAACACTAGTCTTGGCCCACATATAAAACCCCCAACCTTCTTCTGATTGGCACTCCTGTCGTGAGCTGATTTTTCTCTAGGTCTGACCATTGTCACTTGTGTACCCAGGAGGGTAAAGGCCATTGCATATACTAGTCAAACAAGAAGGGAACCACTTTCTCTCTTGCTAATTAGTACTCCAACAGCCAGGGGCTAGGCATAGAAATGGAGAACTGTATCCCTGCCCCCTCTAGTCATGATGCCTAAACACACGTTTCTGCCCTGGTTTCAACAAGGTAAAGCCTTGTGTTGCATCACAGCAGTGAATTGGCCAGTTTCAAAGTGTATTTCTTGTTCCAGTGTGACCTGTCCTCCCCACCAACCTTCCTCTGCCCCCTTTCAAATCAGTAGCACCACAAATTGTAGTGGATATATATTCCGCTCTATTGTCCATAGTATCCTAGGGAAATCATGATAGTGGCATGTCATTGAAGGGAAGGGTGGTGAGGAAAAGGGATAGGTTTTGAAGATTTCAAATAGTAATAATAACCTAATTAGTTGCTGCAACAATATATAATTTATTTTTACTTGGACTTCAGTAAGGCATTTGATAAAGTAGACTACAACCTACTACTTGATAAGAAAGAAAAATGTGGGTTAGACAGCATCACCACCAGATGGATTCGTAATTGCCTGACCAACCTCACTCAATGTGTAGTCTTCAATGCAGTCCTGCATCTACATGGAAGTGGGGTAACCCAAGGCTCTGTTTTAGGCCCACTACTCTTCAACATCTTCATCAATGATTTGGATGAGGGGATAGATGGGGAAGTTATGAAATTCGCAGATGTCACCAAGCTGGCAGCAATAGCCAACACTCCAGAAGATAGGTTTAAGATACAGAAGGATCTTGATAGACTTGAACATTGGGTGCTACCTAACAAAATGAAATTCAGTGGTGAAAAAAGCAAGCTTCTATATTTAGGCAAGAAAAACCAAATGCGCAGGTATAGTATAGATGGTACCTGTGTCAATAGTAATAACTGTGAGAGGGATTTTGGAGTCCTATTGGACAATCATGTAAATATGAGCCAGCAGTGTGCTGCAGCTGCCAAAAAAGCCAACACAGTGCTAGGCTGCATTATCACAGGGATAGAATCAAGATCACATGAGGTGTTAATACCACTTTATAATGCCTTGGTAAGGCCACACTTCGAATACTGCATTCAGTTTTGGTTGCCAGAGTGTAAAAAAAACGTTGAGACTAGAAAGAGTGCAGAGAAGAGCAACAAAGATGATTAGCGGAACTGGAGGCTAAAACATATAAAAGGAACAGTTGCTGGAATTGGGTATGTCTAGTTTAATGAAAAGAAGGATGAGGTGTGACATGATAGCAATGTTGCAATAGCTAAGGGGTTGCCACAAAGAAGAGGGAGTCAAGCTATTCTCCAAAGCACCTGAAGGCAAGACAAGAAGCAACGGATGGAAACTAGTCAAGGAGAGAAGCAACCTAGAACTAAAGAGAAATCTCCTGATAGTTAGAACAATTAATCAGTGGCACAACTTGCCTCCAGAAGTTGTAAATGCTTCAACACTGGAAGTTTTTAAGAAGAGATTGGACAATGATTTGTCTGAAATGGTATAGGTTTTCCTGCCTCAGCAGGGGGTTGGACTAGAAGACCTCCAAGGTCCCTTCCAACTCTGTTGTTCTGTTCTGTTCTGAATAACTACAAGAAGTAGCATTTTCCTGCTACTGAAATAAATGAAGTAATTGAAAAAGAAGAAGCTAAAGTGTTCTGGGACTTTAAAATTCAGACAGACAAACACCTGCCACTTAACACCCCAGATTTAACAAACTGTCAAGGAGAAAGGCAAAAAAAATGTCTGGATGGGGAACACAGCAGTACCTGGAGACAGCAGAATAGAACAGAATGAGAAAATCACAAAATGCAAAGAACTGCAAATAGAAGTGGAACGACTGTGGCAAAAGAAAGCAAAGTTACTACCAACAGTAAAAGGTACCTCAGGTGCAGCCCCCAAAACATATGGAGCAACACTTGAAGATCATTGGCCTTAACAAAATCACCATCAGCCAATTGCAAAACGCAACTTTACTTACACCCTGTGACAATACCTTTAATATTATTAAACGTCTATCTATCCCAGCACTTTGGGAATTGATAGGTGAACAAAAATACCAAATCCAGTCTAAATAACCATAATAATGACAAGAGAGTCTTGGGACAGTGAGAGGCCATTACCCAAGGCTCCTCCAATTTACCAATTTAACTGCACTTTAAAAAATATTTTAAACATTTTTTTCACTGCACCACATGTTATCCATTTCCAAAAAGTCTGTAATATATAAAGAAATCATACAATTCAAAATTAAACACACAGAAGCTCCAGATAATTGCTTTGTTGTATTATTCCCTGTTTAATTTGGCATAGCTTTCCCTGATCTACTGCCCTCCCAGAGATGTTGGGTGATGGCGCATCTCCAGGTTCTGCCAACTACGGCATGAAGACCTGGCTGACCCTTTTAAAAGGCCATATATTCTTGACCCTGCCTAGATTAGACAAGGAATTCAACTGCACATGCATTCATTTCTACTTTGGCTTTTGGTGGCAACGCCCTTAGGTTGTCCTCACCTACAGCCTTATTCATCATAAGTGAATTTAGTAAAAAAAAATACAATTTTATTGTATTTTTATTATCCTAGGGCAGTCTGTTTTCATACTGCGAGCAACTCAGCTTCATTTTGGAGTTGGGTAGTACTGAAATCAATGGATAAAAATTGACCAAAGAAATCAATTAAAATGTTTGGTCCCTGTTCTCCTGAAGATCTGCCAAAAAGTCCGTTCTATCAAATATCATGAAATTTGCCCGTGTGTCCAGATTGCATTGCCAAAATTAAATATCTCACTCTGGCCTTTTAACTTCAGTGTTGATGTATACTCATTATTTTAAACACCACAACTGGAAAAAAAGATACACTGTTGATTGTCCCTTGTGCTGATCCAGAATGATAATATTTGAAGGAGGCAATAGGAGACGGAGGGAGGCAAATGTCCTGCATTCAGCATGGCTGCACTGCTTGACAGTTGATTGACAGGAGAGCTCTGTTAGCTCTGATTTTCAGTTCTGGGAAAGTGGGGAAAGGCAGCAGACACCGGTTTTATCCTTTTCCAAAACAGGTGATAAAAATGGCCTCAGATCAGATCATCCAGAAGATTCCCATACCCCTTGCTTCTTCTGAAGGGTGCTGCTACTCCATACTATTTCATTTCATTAATATTCAATAAATAACACAGTGTGGCAAAACAGAGTTTTTGGGGAAAACATACACCCCTCGATAATCATAATTGGAACTGAAAAATTTGCAGCCAGTCTGACAGCATGCTTTGACAAGCCTGCGTTCCTCTGAAATGCCCTGCTTAGGATTTTCATCTTTTGCACCAAATATTTTGACATTTGTGCTTTCTTGGCTCTGTTCCTGAAGCCCAGTGGAACCAGCTGTCCTAATGAAAATGCAGGTCATTATTTTTCCCCTGCCTTTTGAGAATAATAAGAGCTTTTAAAGTATAAAAAAAGAAGATAGAATTAATCTGTTTACTCTAAGCTGACTGCTTCCTGACCTGGCTTCAGCACCTAAGGGGAAAGGAGTAGAAAGAATTAGGCTAAGATTTAAAGGAGGGGGAGGGGGCGCATTGATATGCTGTTTGTGGGTGTTCATATTCTGTATGTGTATTCTGTATGTGCACGAGTACAATGTGTATGCATAGGCAAGTGCACTTTTGCATATGTATGGCACTGTGCTCCATCAGACAATAGGGTGAATTGTCATTCTGGAGTCCTGAAGCCTACTTTATACTGAATCACTCAGTGGCAGCAGCCTTCCAGGGTTGTGAGTGGGAATTTTCCAGCCACCCCAGAACATTTGTAGAAAAAATAGATGCTCTGTCACTGAGCCACAGAGCCTGAATTACACTAATGTTGTCAGGTTTCTGGCGTATGGGCTTTTCAAGTGACCCTGAGGCATTGTTTACCTTAAAAGTCAATATATGTTCAATGGCAGCCATCTTGATCACAGTTAGCTCCACGCTGAAGGAAGCCCTAGCAAGATTTCTTCTCTTAGGCCTTTTCATTCACTAAACCTTAGAGGATTCCTTGGTCCAGAACTAAGCAATGCTAAGAGATTAGATCCTGTTAGCCTGATATTAATATCCCAAAATGTCCCATTGTTGACTGATAGCAGGTGGTAGCACATGGCTGCCCTCAGCTGCCCTTAAAAAAAGGCTAGATCTGGTTTGTACATACATTGATGGGAAATTGCCAGAAAAATGCCAAGGCTGTAGGATAAATTAGGAAATCAAAAAAGATCCTGGAAGGAGAAAGCAGCAAGAATATCTGTATCTGTCACTAGTAAAGATGGTGCTAGGCAGATCAGTTTTGTCATATTTTTTCCTACTTATTCATATTCGGTTTGGTAAAAAGAGAATGAATTTGTTTGTTTTGTTTAAAGAAAAAGGCTGTGGTAGGGTTGCACCTACTTAGCAATGAGATGTCCAATTACGTATATGGATGGTTTGCCTTTCACTACAAAATTCGTTTTCTGACAGCAGGCATCCTCCCTGCCTTCCCATATTTAAATCTCAGGAAAGGACTTCCTTTCACTGGGTTTCTTGGTTTCAGAGCAATGGAACATTGTGTAACAGAATACAATAACACCATCTCAGCATCCTCTGCCATCTTCAAAAATAAAGAAAATACAAAAAAACACCAGGGTGAGAAATTCAAAAGAAAAATTTAAGCATCCTGAAAATAAACCTATGAAGTGAAGAAGTTAGCTTTCCTGCAGCTAATATTCATGTACTGGAGACAAGCAACAAACTATATGAAGAAGGACATTGATAGATACACCTTCTACACCTATGCCATCCGTCTGGTAAACTCACAAGGTTCGTTTCTCTCGCCATGCACATGTATACATAATCCGAACTAGACTGTGTTGTCTCTCTGTGTCATATAATATATATGGGTATATGCATATTTATTTATGTATTTATTTATCTCATGTTTCTGTAGTGTATATTGGAGTTGGTGACCCTTTGAGAGCTGAGTGCAACAAAATTTCATTTTAATGTAGGCCGATTAGTGTACATTCAAAGTGACAATCGTTATTCTTCTATTCTGCTCTTCAGAAATTTAGACTAATCTGTTGATTGATGGCAGATCTCAAAGGACCCATCTAGACATACAGGGTGATTTTATAACTGTTCATCTATATAGCAGTGTGGAAATTCTTAGAGGAAAGGAAGGAACTCATGGCGATTCCTGTTTCATTTTCCTGCACTTTATAGCTTTTATTTTCTTTTTCTCCAAGCCAAGTTGAGAGAAAGAACCTGCCTGTTGGGAAAGGTTCTGCATTTTATGCAAAAACAAATTCCATTCCAGTTCATATAGAAATGGGCCTAAATATGTGAGTGTGTTACTGCAGACATGATGGCCCTTCACATATTGATTGTTACTAAATTTGTGGCTTTTACAACTAGCATTTGGTGGCTATTCTACAAACCTACTTCTTGCTTACTTAACCCTACTGCCTTTTCCAACAGCCCAACCATCTCGCCAAATATTTAAGCGTGGAAGTTATGTCATTTCCCCCCCATATTACATGACCTGAATATAAATAATCCACATAGTGTTAGGATTGAACATTTATCTGAGGTTATTTCATGGTATAAACAAGCATGAAACACCAAGCATGAAACTGATTCCCCTCAAATGCTGCCACTATCCCCCAATAGCCCAACTTGGGAGGATGCAAGGCTAGTTGCAGTGATGATTGTGATTTAGCCTGGAACTTGTTCTTTGACAGATACCTAGTAGGTTAGGTAGCTTTTGGGGTAATTTAACTATAGTTTGACTCCTGTTCCAAGTGTTGCTGCCCATTAAGGCACATCACCAGTAGCATTTGAAGGATCAGTAATTAAGGCACCAGACTAGAGAACTGGAGACCATGAGTTCTAGCCCCATCTTAGCCGTGCAAGGAAACAGGGCGATCTTGAGCAGCAAATAATAAATACGTAACATAACATAACGTAATGTAACAAATGGGCCTCAACAGCTTTCCACCCATGTTAATCTCCATAATAGCTTTTTCCAATCTTGATGCCCTCCAAGTATGTAGACCACAACTTGTAGAACTTCTTGCAATAGCCATGTTGCAGGGGAATTCTGGGAGCTAAGTCCACACATCTGGAAGGCATTCAGGTAAAGTTGGGAATGGCCACTGTAAATAATAGTTTGACTGGAACAGAGAAAGGGAACATTTTGTTCTATAGACTCCCTCCCTCCCATTAGTCTATTTATTCAATTCTATATTATATCTGGAATTAAAAAGCAGGCTAGAAGATGAAGGAATGAATGGATTCCATGTCCAATTGATATTTTTGATTTTAACACAAAGACATTCCTTCTTAAAAACATATTTGAAGAGGTGAGCAACTGATTTTAAACAGCCCCATGCAAGCATGCATTTTATAAACGTTATTGGTGTTATTATTGTTTTATAGTTTATAATCTACTGCTGAATGAAACAAATACATCAAAGAAATGACAAAGTAGCTCCTACAGATTTCAAGGAGATCTCTAAATATCATTTATAATCTTAATAGAGATATATTATAAGACCTGGCTCTGTAGAGCAGACATGTCAAACTCGCGACATCACGTGACGTCACGTGATGTATCGTAGCATTTTCTCCATTGCTGACAATGGGGCAGGCACGGTTTCTTGATGATGCATCTGCCCCATGAACCGGGAGTTTGACACCTCTGCTGTAGAACAAGGGTCCCCAACCTTTTGGGCACCACGGACCGGTTTTGCAGAGAGAGGCTTTTCCGCAGACCAGAGCGGGCATGGTTTCTCATGCTACTTGCATCCTGCGGATGGGGCTTTGTTTGTTTGCACAGGCCAGTTCCTGGCATGCTGCGGCCTGGTGCCGGTCCATGGACCGGAGGTTGGGAACCCCTGTTCTAGAGAAAGTTGTAATACTGGGAAAGATGGAAAGAAAAAGAAGAGGATTGTCAGCAGCAAGGTAGATGGACTCAATTACAATGACACGGTTGCACTGTAGACGACCTAAAAGATGAGGTTAGGGATAAATCATCATGGAAGAACTCTATCTATGTGATCTCTAAGAGTCAACATTGGCATAATGCCACGTATTCAGACACTTTGAAAATAACTTGAGTTGGAATATTGGTATAATTATTGGACTAGGACTAGGCCTTTGGGGTTTAAGCCCACTCTGAAATACTCAGATACTCACTGAGTGTCTTTGAATCATTCATTCTCTCGGCCTTCCCCATCTCAGACAGTTGCTATTGTATGGATAAAAATCCTGAGCTCTTAGGACATAAATTTAACAACTAATAAAAATAAATCAGTGCTCTCAAAAGGCAAAATCAAGTCCTTAGGCTGTCTTCCTATATACATTTTCCTGGCTAAATTCTGTTGAAACCAGTATGATTTACAGCATTTCTGGATAAGAAGGTATAAGAAAGGAAACAATCCCAAGGCCCGTGTTAGAAGCAGGGAATCTGCAGTCTTTCTCCGCGCTCAATCTCTTAACTAGGCTTCTACAGTATATCTTCTCTAGGTACGTCTTGTGACTTTGAATGGCTGCTTCCAGTACTAATCTACGCCATAAATAGAGGACCTCAACATCCGCCTAGCACTATCATCCAATTAAAGACAGTTAGAGAACTCCAATAGGCTGACAGATAGAGTCCTAGCTCTGTGGTTTAAATACATCAATATGCCAGTATAGATTAAACTTCCTCATAGGGAGAGATTTTATAGAATCCTTCTGCACCTAGGCCCTAAGCCTCATGCCCTAAAAGTGCTATTATAGTGATTGCTGATGACAGAGGAATTGCAACTGCGGTGATTGCTAACGTCTCTGCGTTTGCAGCTTGCATGTGCTCTTCCAATCAGTTTGAGAAAGGATGGCTCCCTTTAACTGCTAAGTCAGCTGGCGAGCACCAACAGACTTCACAGTAAAAAAGGGGCCACTGAGAGACCGCTGGAGAGAGAACATCAGAGGGGTTCAAGAAACCCTCAGATTTGCGGAGGTATAAAGATATGTGTTTTCCCCAAATTAAAAAAACAAAACAAAAACCTAAGGGAAAACCTTGTGAGGTGGGAAAGGAAAAAAAATAGTAAACTGAACCTGAAAAGGAAACGATGGTGGGAAATGATTGACTGCTTTCAGTAGATCTGATCCCCCTGTTGATTTAGAACAGGGGTGTCAAACTCAATTTCATTGAGGGCCGCATCAGCATTGCGGTTGCCCTCAGGGGGCCGGGTGGGTGTGGCCTGGGTGGGCGTGGCCTACTGGGTGGGCGTGGCTAAAGTGCGTATGGCCTACTGGGTGGGCGTGGCCAGCTCTACATCGTTCACATCAAGGGTGCCTATGGGGGCCTGGGCAGGAGTGGGACAGATCTGAGGGTCTCTGGCAGGAGGAGGGTCTCTGGGCCAGGGCCAAGGCAGTGGGGGCCATTCCCTCACTGTTTCCAGGATGGCTTCGTGGGCCGCATGAAACCACTTCGCGGGCCGGATCTGGCCCCCGGGCCTTGTGTTTGACATGTCTGATTTAGAAGGTGGATACTTTTCTTGCTGGAAGGGAGAGGGCAAAAGGGAGCTGAGCCTAAGAGCTATATACAAGGCGTTTTCGACGGTGTCTTTACTGAAAAGGATGGGGTCCAAAGGATTCCAGGCAAGCCTTTAAGAGTTAAGCTTTCCATCTGGCCAAACCTGATTTGCTAGCTCTCCTGGGGTCTCCTGCCTTTTCCATCTGGCAGCCTGATGGCAGCAGTGAACCAGCGGCAGGCAGGCGGTGGACTTGTCAAAGGCATTCCTTCACTTTAATCCTATTGACAGAGGCTGCTGCCTGAAACAGGAACTATGGGGTGAGCCATGTCAACAGCAGATTCTTATTACAGATAATATTGATGGGGCCTTTACTTGAATAATGAAGGGAAGAACCCTCTGCTTTGACGTTTGTCTCCCAAACCTAGAATTACAAAGAGTTTAAATAGCAAAGGGGAGCTTAAGATAGTTGCATCTTAAAGGATCTGCTTCCTTGTCGCTTTCAGGACTGGGAAGAAGAGTTTAGCCCGTATGCCGCGAGCTCCGTTCTGACCTTTTCACTCCTCTTAATAAACGTTACAGTTAAATAAAGTCTGATGGATTTTCCTATCTTCTGTAATGTGTTATCCACTTTCTAAAAAAGAAAACTTCCAAATCCCTATTTCATATCAGTGTTGCTCATTATCTTGGTTAGCTGCAAGGCGAAAAACTGGCCTCTTATCCAGAGTTCCCAACCCAGTGCATTTTTAGATGGGCAAGGCCCCACTTGGATTCCTGGGTGCAGGTTCATCGGAATAAATATCCATTCATAATGACTTTCAATTGCTAATAATTGGCAGATCTTCCCCCCCACACCATGATTGTCATTGCAAGTATTGGAACTATTACTTTCTTCTTTCTTTCATTTTATTTGTGTATTGTGTATCTCCTGAGCAGTGTATAGGCATGGCTGCAACTTCCAGCATACAACTTATGCTACAAATCAAAGCACAGATTCTTTAGTCATTTCTACCCTAGTGATTTTTGACATCTTCAAGGGTCATCTACGAATCATTGTGCTTGAATAACAGTAATAAGGATAAGGTTTATATCATTTCAGGAATGGCTGAGTTATGCTATGAAGATGTTCCAAGTCACTAGGGCAGAAATGAGCTACACATTTGGTCTCTGTAGCATGGAAATCTCTTGCAGAGATTATTTCATGATTTGAAAATTTGTCATGTAAATTGACCCCCTCTTTTCATACATGCATCTGAAGGCACATATAGCAACTTAGCAGTCCTTATTACTGTACTCAACTTATATGAACAAACGAACCCAGGCAAAGATAGCAAGTAACACTGGTAATACCCTGACTCTGGAAGAAGAACATTTTCACTGCATTCACTGATCTCGGAGGCACTCTGCCATTGCCAAAAATTTGGACTCTCGTTGCTTTGGAGATCAGCTATCTCATCCTGACAAGCTACTAGTATGGGAATTTTTGAGAGCTACGTTATACTAAATCAAGCAACTATTATTTTGAGCTCAAATGAACTGTAACTCTCCAATGATTTTTCTATGAAAAAACAGGCTTTCTATCCGAACCACAGTTCTTGTCTTTAAATTTACTTTCTAAAAAGCCAGTGTTGATCAATAAGGATTTTTTGTTTGTTTCAACCTTCACCATTTCCCTTTACCCACCAGCAAAACCAGGTTCTGCCCTCAATTCATCCAGTCTAGGACATCTCGGTACATCCAGTTCACCACTGCCATCTTGCCACCACCAAGTTGCTTCTGCCAATTCACCGCCACCAAATTATCGCAGGACAATTCAACATGGCCAATTCACTGCAGGGACAACTTGTTGCAAGCATCTGGAAGGAGAGTTGGAGGGCAGGTGGCTGGCTTGGCAGAGCACAGAGCAGAGGCTGTGGCTGGGGACTTCCTATTTTCACACCCTCTGCCCCTGCTGCTGCCACTGCATTGAGCTCAGGGCCATTCAGCTGCAGTGATGGTGTTCAGGCTGTTTGGCAGCAGTGGCAGTGGGGAGGGTGGGCAATGGCGAGGTGGCAGAGGTTGGGTGTGTTCCATTTTCATACCTGCTGCCGCCAAATGGCCCGAACACCACCTCCCCATGGGGTGTGTGTGAAAGTGGGGCGCACCTGGCCACCACCGCCATTCTGTGTTCTGCCCACCCACCTGCTCACTTGGGTCTTCCTCCAGATGTCCACGATGAGTTGTCCCTGTGGTGAATTGGCTGTGTTGAGTTGTCCTGCAGCAACGTGGCAGTGGTGAGTTGGCAGAGGCGACTTGGTGGTTGTGAACTGGCAGAGGTGAGTTGGTCATGCTGAGCTGGCTACACTGGGTTGCCCCATTCTGCAATTCCTCACAGACCTGCCCTTGATAAAGTGTCCTTAAGCCTTGACTTTCCACAATTACTCCTTTTTTGTTCCTACTTTAGATTTGTTTTGTAATATTGCTATGCAATCCAAAGTTGGCAGCTTGGTGATTGCAGAGGAGCCAACCTAATCTGAATCTGCTTAACACACACCCTGCAGAATTAATATCAACTCCATAATGTCTGATAATCACCTAAATAAGTTCAGGGTAGGTATCCTCTTGCTTTGTGAGCTCACAGGAACTGAACTGTTTTGTGTGTCTACATGTGAATAGCCTGTAACGTCATGCTTCTTTCCTATTATAGTGGAAAGAAAATAAAGATTAGCCCTAGAGCCTTTCTGCTTTCTATATAGTACTGTCTGATGTTAATGGTAGTTAGAGGTATGATCAGCTGGATTGTAGAGAATCTTCTCCCTTTTCGTATCCTTCTTAATATAGCCACTTCCACCACTGAGTTATAGGATTTTAATGAACCTTGGAGATCATCTAGTCAAACCTCTTTCCCATTCTCTGCCCATGACTGGAATGGTGAAACTATTATTACTTTACAGTAACTGGCTGCTACTGGTCTGAATCCGAAAAGCTTTGTGCAAAACACAGTCAGGGGGAATTAGATTTGTACAAGAAGTTCTAAACCATGGTGACTGGTCTGCCTTGCTGTCGTCTGCTGCAGCTTCAGGAATCTGGTGAACGGCAAACTGCCTTCCCTCCCTGTGGAGATTTATGCTCTGTGACTTCCTGACAACTGAGGTGTGGCACATAAACTACTCATAATAACTAGGACAATTGAATAGGGCCCGCCTTGACGTCACCAAGACTGTTTAAGGCGTTCGCATCCCAGGAGGAATAGGATTGAGGAGTTAATGGCTCAAGGGAGGATTTTTTTTAAAGGATCAAATGGCTCTGGGCCACCCAAGTCCAGTCTGAAAGGGACAAAAAAAGGCCTCTAAATGGTTCTTATTATGGCTGCTGTGAATCTCCTTATGAGGGCAAAACATAGATGATTGGCTGATCATCTATTGAAAAGCCTTGTTAAAAAAATAGCAAGCAAATTTCTTCTGAAGCTCAGCCAGACTTCTACTGATGGATTGAGAGGCTAAGGATAGCCTACCTGTGTGGTAGCAACTGCTTCCTGTGTTGGGAGGGACATTTCCTAATGGTCTAGTAGTAGGGCACAAATGTGACCTTAGACCAGGGGTCTTCAAACTTGCCCCTTTTAAGACTTGTGGACTTCAACTCCCAGAATTTCTCAGCCAGCATGCCTGGCTGAGGAATTCTGGTAGTTGAGGTCCACAACTCATAAAAGAGCCAAGTTTGAAGAACCCTGCCTTAGACCATTGGACCACTTATATTTTGTTGAGACATAGCATATGGCAACCCCCAAATTTAGAGTGAAGATGGGGAGCCTGCTGTATGTAATGTTTACCAACTCTAGGCTGGCCTCTGTGTGCCTGTGTGTGTCTCTCTCTGTGTGTATGTACCTTTGAATCCATCTTTGGTGACTTCCTGGACAGTCCCTGCAGTTTTCTTGGCAAAATTTCAGAAGTGGCTAACCATTGCCTGCTTCCAAGGCTGAGAGAAAGGGACCAGCCCAAAGTCACTCATTTGGCTTTGTATCTAAGAATAGAATAGAATTCTGGCCAAGTGTGGTTGGACGCACAAGGAATTTGTCTCTGGTGCATAAGCTCTCAGTGTACATACAAGTAATAGTGATAATCATGATCATAAACATCATGGAATACATTCATCATAAATTGTAAAATACAACACTTAAATACAATACAACACTTAAGATAGTACCAGGTATCTCCTAGTTTCTAGTCAGGTTGCTTAATTATCACACCAAATTGATTGGCCTGCTATGTTTTAAAAACTCTTTTAAGATTCCATTTACTAACTTCCTCTATCCAGAAACTAGTCAACATTTCTTTTACTGTTGCACATAGTTTGCCATTTCCTTGCTTATCCTCACCTAGGTATATAAGCTCTGATAATAACCGTCCTAATAATATTTTTTTTATGCTTCAGTATGCATTTTGGTTTAGGACTTAGACCAGGGGTCTCCAACCTTGGCCACTTTAAGACTTGTGGACTTCAGCTCCCAGAATTCCTCAGCCAGCATGGTTGAAGTTCACAAGTCATAAAGGTTGGGGACCTCTGACTTAGACAAATATCAATCAAAATCATCAACATCACTTCAATTAAGCAGCCTACAAACTATGTCCTTCTTTTTCCTGAGGATCTTTGAAGGACACAACATTAAACATACCCCTTGTTTTAATTCTTGGGCTTCATCTACCATTATTCAGAGAAGTGTGACCTACTCATCTCCAGGTTACTCTGAATGTTTCAAGGAGTTCATCAGCAAATTTCTGTTCTTTTTTCGTCCAGAGGACCCTTGTATATACCAGCTACTTTGAAACTTATTTTGAGGCCATGCTACTGACACAGATCTTGTATGGACCATGGTCAAATTCGGAGTTAATTATGAGGAACTAGAGAGGGTTTAAATTTAGATCTGTGGGAAAATTACTGCAGATAGCAAACTATGTGCCAAATATTACTCTACATTTGCAGGTAGACTTATAAAAATTGAAACATGTTCAGGTATCGACTAAAAACTCACTTTCAGTCCCAAGGTCTGATGCATCTTATCTTGTTGGATAAATATTATTACTCTTAGAAATGTCAAATAAATGTCAAATTAACAAAATTGGGATTCTCAAGTGAAATAGCAGTGCATCTGAGGGAGGCAACGGTAGCTTTGTTTGATTCTTCATATAGAGTTACAAACAGAATATAGCAAGGTGTTCTTTGGAGCAAAGCAGTTTTTATTTTAACCTGCATTATAAGTAAAGGTAAAGGTAAAGGTTCCCCCGCACATGCGTGCTAGTCTTTTTCAACTCTAGGGGCCGGTGCTCATCTCCATTTCAAAGCCGAAGAGCCAGTGCTTGTCCGAGGACATCTCTGTAGTCATGTGGCCGGCATGACTAGACGCCAAAGGCGTACGGAACGCTGTTACCTTCCCACCGTAGTGGTCCCTACTTTTCTACTTGCATTTTTTACCTGCTTTCGAACTGCTAGGTTTAATATCTTAGTGTCAGCAGTGTTGGAAGGTAAATACTGCAAAATCCTCTGTGCTGAAAGCCTTTGCTCTTCTTGTAAAGACGGGAGTACTGAATTACAGGATCACATTCTGCTTTATTTTTTTTTTACTAAGACACTTGCAATGAATTACTAGCACCTTTTCTTAATCTAATTTTGTCAGAGAAAAATTCAATATGCAGCTTTTTTTGGCATAAAAATCCCCAAATAAATTGTTTTGTTGCAAAGTTTGTATCTCTAGCCTGTAGAATTTGTGTATTGTTGACAATAAAGTGAACTAAGCCCAATTAAAGGCCTTTTTACCATGTATGCTATAGTGTACTTTGTATCATATACTATATTTTCCTTTACAAAGTCTGAGTCTGTGATCGGTAAAAAAAAATGGTTTTTAAACATTTTTTTTTCCTGGCTGTTCCTAAAGTTTGGGTTTATTGCTGGACGTTTTGCTGAGTAACTTAGTAGTAGTGGTAAGCCTAACTGGAAGATTCAGTATCAGGTCTTCCGTTGTGAAGTGGCTGTCTAATCCCCACCTGTCTACAAAGGCTGAATTTGTAGCAATTTATGAACACTAAGCAATTGCCCTTTGGAATGTAATCCCGCATGTATCAACAGGTACTGTGGAACATAAACCGGATGTGTTGCTTGGCACAATTGGCATTAGATCAATGAGTGCCATTTCTGTCGTGCTGATTGATGTTTTGGAAAAGGGAATAGATTGAAATACCTTCATGTCTCCAACTAGTGAGCAGCACTGCCATGGAGCAGCATCCTGTATTTCTGGGTTCATTTTCTATAAGGGAAATTAAATAAATAAACTGGAATCTGGGTAGCCTGCAATAGGAGTAGCTTATCAATTTAACAGCAAACACAGAATTACTAACATATTAATACATCCACAAATGTATTACAACTTTGTATTTCTAGTAGCATTGGTTCTATGTAGATGAACCCTTGGATTAAGAAGAATTTAATATGTACTTTTAATATGTGTCACCATCCTTGTATGCAATGGGTAAATTTCTGTTCTTATGTCTCATGCTTTCAAATAAGACATTCTGAAATATAATGCCATAAAAGGATGGCACAGTGAAAATTTACAGTTTGTTAGTAGTGCTGTTTGCTCAAAAAATCTAATACACAGAATCCAAGGCAAGGGAAGACTTTGAAACATATAATTGATAAGAAAGTCATGCTCTAGTGCCGTTTATATATTTTAGACATTTAAAAAAGAGAATTTGTAATTATCATGCCTGATAAGAGCAACCACGTCACTTTTCATCAATGCATGAGTTTGATTTTTAAAGGACAGTTTCAGTTTGCACAGATGCAGTGAAAGATCAAGAACCATTTGCACTTCATCATATTTAAATACAACCCTTCCCCACTTTATCTGAGCCTAATTGGTTCCCACAGTAGAATCTTGCAGAAAAGGAGACATTTATTCATTCAAAAGAATGCTGACTAATGGAGAATTCTGAATTAAAATTTTTATTTAGGTTTGATTAACTGGCTGCAAAGGGCTAACTCCAGCTAATATTAAATATAGGATAATTATTGCCAAAGATGTTAGTTTAAAAATAACACTTCTATTCATTGCTCTGTGCTACTTTAGAGTGAAATGCTAATATGATCTTATATAATAAAAGCACAATCTGTATGCTATGCTATGCTATACTATGCTATGCTTTGCATTGGTAGCTTATGGCTTGACCATAAGCAGAAGGACAGGAAGGGTGGGGTTTCCTGTTCCATGAGTTTGCTGTGATTGCTCAAAATTGAATTTGTATCTTCTTGGTGAAAGGTTACCTTTCCTACATATAGAACTAGTTGGTGTACAGGCTTCTTTGTCCCACTCAAATATTGAGGAACGTACATTTCAGAATGCATAATCTCTGCCATTTATGGTGCATAGACTTATACTGTACCTCATATCAATTTGCTTTGGTTTGGCAGCAGGGTGCCAAATAGGAAATATTTCTGATTCAGAACATAAAAATAGAGCAAACTGCTTCATACCATTGTTCCATTGAGTTCAGTACAGGGTACCCTGATTGAAAACAGCAGCAGCTGCCTAGGATTCGGGTAGAAATCTTTCCCAATTTGGCCTGGTAAAGCCAAAAAATGAACCTCCCATTTAAAGCCCATATAGACCATGTATTCTTTCACTGTGGCATAACCCTTCATTTCTATTGCAGCTGGCAAAATTTTCTTGCCGCACTGTCAAGGCCAATATTACGATTTAAAAATAAATAAAATAAAAATCCAGATTCGAGGGGTAGGCCTGTTTATATATTTTAAAAAGTATGTACCGTGTTTTTCCAAAAAGAAGACCCAACCAGAAAATAAGCCCTAGGGTGATTTTTCAGGGTGCTCGTAATATAAGCCCTACCCCCCAAAATAAGCCCCAGTTCAGAGCCCATGTGACCGCCTGCCCACTCTATCCCCATCGTCT
Organism: Vipera berus; assembly: GCF_964194415.1. Classification (NCBI taxonomy): domain Eukaryota; kingdom Metazoa; phylum Chordata; class Lepidosauria; order Squamata; family Viperidae; genus Vipera; species Vipera berus. Next base: position 235,175,589 of record NC_138203.1, on the reverse strand, counting down.
GTTTTTGTTTGCCCACAGCCCTGGTAGGGCAGGTGGCCACGTGGCGCATCCGGCAGCTTGCCTGACCCACCTAATATAGGCGTGACACTCCGGGATGCACCATCAAAGGAAAAGGCAGGAGAGCTGGCCTTGGCCACATCTCCTTTCAATGGTGAGGCCCTGGTGTACAAAAAAACTCTACATTCTGCCATCGATCAGGCTGTTAGGCTAGATAAACACACCACAAGCAAAGCCTCAGGCAAAGACAGTGACCTGAATGTCAAGAGAGCTGGGGGGGGGGCGCAGAGGCAAGTGGATGCTGCCTCTTTTCTATCCCTGCCCCGGATTGGGGAATCCGGTGGGTGGGGCTGGGGGTTGGCTGGAGCAGCAACGATCAGCTTCTCTGTCTCACTCTCACCCCAAAGCAGCCTCCGGAGGTGGCCTGCACTGCCCCGCGGGCTTTGCTGGCTTTCTTTTCCTCTGCGGAAGAGCGGGCAAGAAAGCTGGGCATCCTGAGATGTCCCACTCTGGGAGGTGACTCAGCTTTCACTCAGTGGGGGAGAAAGGCCAGGCTGAAGCAATCCAGCTCGCCCAGGGTCAGTTTGGCCATTGTGGGAGGCAGGGGCCAAGCAAGTAGGGGCTGTTGTGTGGTGCCACCACCATCCACCCTCATCCTCCAGCTCCACCGCACACATTCCTTCAGCTGCAAGGAGCCTGGCCTAAGATTTCCATCGCCCAGGCTTCCTGAAGTAATGGGAACTGCAGCCCGCTACAGCTGAAGAGTTCAGCTGAGCCGCAAAGTTGAACGCACCCATAAAGAAGTGGTGCACCTCCAGTGAGGAAGCATTGTGAGCTTTGAAAGTGCGAGTGTCTGTATTTCCGCAGTTCATGTGCAAAATTCATACCGCGCCTTCCCATTGGTGTTCAAGGAGGCCAACTGCAAATACAAACATTTTTTTTGAAAAATAAAGGGAAGGATTACAATATGGATAATGAATGTAATTGAAAAGGCAGTTTCCAAAGCCTTCCTCTCCCACCGAGTGAAAGCTGAGTCACCTCCTTGAGTGGGATATCTTAGGACACCCAGATTTCTTTCCCACCCTTCCGCAGAGGAAGAGAAAGCCGGCAAAGCCTGTGGGGCAGTGCAGGCCATCTCTGGAGGCTGCTTCGAGGTGAAGGTGTGAGAGAGAAGCTGATTGTTGAGATTATGGCCAGCCCCCAGCCCTGCCCATCCTCTGGATTCCCCAATCCAGAGTAGGGATAGAAAAGAGGCAGCCTCTGCTTGCCTCCACCCCCAGCTCTCTTGACATTCAGGCCACCTCGGGGCAGCAGCACCGGCAGCAGGCAGGGGGAGACATGCAATCTGGCTTGCGATTGCAGCACTTGGACTCACCTGTGCGGTACAGGCTGCCCTGGCCAAGGGGCTGCAGAGTGCCCTGGCCAAGGGGTCAGTGGACTGTGGCTGCTGCCGGACACCATTGGCCCCCACGTGCTCGCCACGTCCTGTGTGCGCATCCGGGAGGCTCCCGGTCAGTCTGGGCCTTGTGCTGAAAAATAAGACTTTCCCTGAAAATAAGTCCTAATGGACGTTTTGGATCAAAAATAGATATAAGACCCAATCTTATTTTTGGAGAAACACAGGTAAATAGACATATATATATACTTCTTAGAATAAAAAGAAGGAGCAAAACAGATTGTCTCCTCATTCTTTTTACCATTCTGAAATCTAGCTGTGC